>NC_090933.1:962545936-962848966 GCF_040938575.1 Ambystoma mexicanum | reverse complement strand
AGACAGATGCACAATCATGTAAGTGTTCCAGTCCCTGGGCAACTGGGGTCTTTTTTTTCTGTCCATATCTCACTTCCACTGGGAATCCTCACAACGCCAATGTCCATTATTCGATTCTTGAATGACCCAAATTCCCTGATTGGATCCTTTTACTTTGTAAAAATGGTAAAGGCTGATTACTTGTTTCAACAATCACCTGTTCTCCTTGAATAATGAGGAGTACATGTTGTAATGCCCAGACAGTGGTCAAAAGTCCTTTTTCACATTCACTGAATTTAGTTTTGTACCTTTGACAATGCCTTAATGGCATATGTAATGGTTTTGTTATTTACATAGTGTTTTTGGTGCAGGACCGCTGACATACATTGAACTGTGAATCCTATCTCAATGAAAAAAATCCTGGTTCTTCATTGGTTAAGCCAAACAGCCCTTTAACTTGGCTACTGCCTCACTTTTTTCATTTCCCCATATCCATGGTACCCCTGGCTTCGGTAATTTAATCAAAGGCTGTGTCATTTCTGTATATTCTTCAATTAAATATTTTCTGTTATAACTTGTCATTCCTAACAAACATTTCAGGCCTTTCAATTGGTGGGGTCTTTTATTTTCTGGCTTCCACCTTTGTCTTTTGTGGGTTTTATCCATGCTCTGTTACTTCATGCCCTAGAAGGTTTACTGGTTTTTCTACACCACTGTGCGTTCTGTAAAGATAAGTTTGTTCCAGCGTTTTGCAACTGACCGAGTACATGTCTAATTTCATTGAAGTAATTTTTAAGTCTTCATTTTTGATTAGCACATCATCCACATAAATCACAGGTCCCCTCTCTGCTGCTTCTAGGAGTGTTTTACTTAAGAATATGCCAAACTCACTTCCACTATAGATATAGCCAAAGGATGTCCGGCCATGCATACTGTAATCAGTTAAAGGAGAAGCCAAGTAGATTTTGTATATCTTCAGCTAATGGCAGACACCAGTACCCAGCTGTAAGATCCAGTGTGGTAAATATCTCTGACCCCTGAACTTGTGCAAGAACCTGATCAATAAATGGGAGAAGCCACCGCTTATTTACTTCTCTCAGGTCTGCACACAAGCGCCATTGGCCATTGGGCTTTAGCGCACCTAATATGGGAGTATTTGACATACTATGGATTGGCCTAATACTGCCTCTGGATTCCAGATGTTTAATTATTTCTGCTAGGGACTCCAGGCAGGCCAAGGGTTACCTATATTGTCACACAAATACTGGCACCCTACCATACCTCTTAGGTAGTGGAGCAACATGTAAATCGGCCAGTCAAGAGTCATAGGCATATTTGGCATAAACCTCTTTGAACTCCATAAATATCTTCCTCAACTGACCTCTCTCTTCTTAAAGTGTGCAAGCATCTACAGCTTGGATTTGTTTCTCTACCATTTTAGAACATTCTGGAAGTCCTTTAAAGGAGGGACATCTGTACTTCTCCTAATTGTGCAGCAGTGTCTCTCTGGAGAGCGAACACACTTAAGTATCTTGGCACACTAACCTACATATCAATTTGCTGAATTTCACCTTGCTGTTCTTCTCTTTCCGATTCACTTGTTTTGAATTGGATGCATTTATGATGATGACAGCATACCACATATTTTGGTTCATAAGACTGAACATACTGTATCCTGAAAATCCCCTTTGGCTTACAATCCAATGACTCAGGCAATTCACCCTGTGAAGTTACATAGCTCTCAGGGATATTCCCGATCACTCTGTTATTTAAATCAGCAGTGTAGTGGGATTCCTGTATTGCGATCCCATATTCTGTATTTTATTCCAAATGATTGTTCTGGCATCCCCGGTTAATTATTAGTATTCAAATGGGGGCAATCTCTACTAATGGTGTATATTTGCATTCTAGTCCTTGCTGTTTCATGGATTCATTGAGACACACAAATGCATCAGGGCCTTTCATCTGTTGTCCATCCCTGTGTGTTAATGCTATGGCAAATTTTCTGCTGAAAGCAGGAATAGTGACTGGTAAGCTTGCCTTTTATTCTCAAAATCAAGTGCCACACCACCAAGCCTAGACAAAAACTTTTGGTTCAAGAAATCTAACACCATACACATTCTGTGCATGATGTAATTTCCAAACTAGAGTACATTTTTAGTTCCACTTACAATCCAAACATTGTGATGAATGCTTTTGGAAGCAATTGTGGTTTCAACATGCACCTTCCCACAATTGTTTATCCCAATTCAGGGTCGTCCAGCACAAAGATTTGCTGATTTTTTATTTTAAAACTTGGTATTTCCTTTATGTCAATGAGTTGTTTAAACACACTTTCTGTAATGATACTTTTTTCCTGAACCTTGGGCCAACCGTGCCTCAATAATTTCTTGATGTCTATTCACATGCACCTGGTTTCAGACTTGCCCTTCCTCCATGTGTATCTCTGCAATCGTTGAGAAATATATTTCCCGATCTGACTCTGCAGCAATGTTTGGTTGGCAATTTTCCTCATTTAGATAAAAACACAATAGGTCTGATTCACAGAAGTGTTTTATAATGGCACAATCCCATTGGAAAACGCTCTGTGAATCAGGCCCAATGTGTTTTCATCAACCTGTGTCTGCCAGTTTTTCTTGGGGTCCAGAAAAATCTCTACAGATTGCTGTTCCTTTTCCCCGTGCATTTCACTCTGGCAAATGAGAACGACAGTGACACAAGGCACACAGCCATTTTGAAGATACACTTCCACTGCACTTTCTGATCTAGCAATGGTTTGATATTCTGCACTGTTGCTCTGGCTCATTACCTTTCTAGGTTTCAGTTCTTTTTGGCCAAAGACCACAACACCCCATTTACCCCATCAATAAGAGGTGACAGTCTCCTAAGGCAAGTTGGTCCTATAACGAGTAGTATCTCATCTATGGGTGTGACCACCAGTTCCTGTCTCATTCTACGTCTTTCTATCTTGATGTCAACTTCAGTGACACCCACCACTGTTATTTCTTCCCCATTGAAATTATGCACAGGGCCGTCACTCTGCCTCAATATCAGCATGTTCTGTGGGGATTTTCCCTCATTTATGTTTTGCATTAATTTCTGGGACATCACAGTTGCCTGGGCACCTGTGTCAATCATTGCTAATGCATTGCTCCTATCTTTGATAGTAATAGGGGCAAAATATCTGTCCTCGCATTCTTCTAGTATACATAAGAAATGTGAATTGTTTTTTTACTGATTTCAGTGCTTGATTACCTTTGGCCTGCCTGACTTCTTGCTAGGTAGAGGGGCATATTAAATGACACTTTACCCCCCTTTTTGCCCATCTCTCTTTGTTTCTGCCACTGACGGCCCCCGTGTCTCGGGACCACGAGTGTTCATCCCACTTTCCTCTACTGCTTTTTCCTCATTGCCTGGGTCCTTCCCACTTAGCTCCATTCGGGAATCCAGTGAATCTGTATCTTCACAAGTGTGATGTGGCAGTATGGTATGCAGTGATAAAATTGCAGCAAAAATGTCGCCTGAACAAAAAATCATGGCAAAAATCCAGTGGTTTTACCTGTTAAAGGTGTACCCCATTACACCATTTAAGGGGAGCAGAGGTTGCAGGGGTGTCCCCAGCTCTCCTTAAATGGTATAATGTGTCCGGGGGTTGCGGGTCTGTCCCCCGCATCCTTTGCATGGATTGCAGTGGCATAACCACTGCCTTTTTGCCACAATATTAACACATGGAACCACTGCATTTCAGTTTCTGGTGTGTGTCACTTCCCTACATGTGTACGGTACCTGTCATTTCTGCCTCCTGAAACATCCGTGGCTCAAAATATTCTTCGGGTGACTGAACTGTATTTGTCATTTCTGTGGAGGTTTGAACAGTATCTTGGTTATTGCGTAAAGATAAATGATCACTTGTTTATTTCTTTTCATTTCCCATTGCTGAGAAATTCAGCGTGCCATTAACACTGCAATAATCCTTTTTGTCACAAACCATCATTTGTTTGATGGCATGTGTTTCAATTGCATGCTGCATATTCTTTTTAAATTGCCTTCTGACTCGCTGCTCTTTTGGTTTTTCTTGTTTATTTTCTCTTTCCTGTTCCTCATTTTCACACACCTAAATGTTCTGGTTCAAGTCTAACTTAAACCACACACCCTTTTTGTGTGGGTTACTGTTCCCTACCTCACTATCATTAGTATGTTTTCTCGGTTTTATATCGATAAGCCATTCAGTGTTTTCATTCAAAGGTAAATCATGGTCATCTGTATTCTCATCATAGCAATTCATTTGGCTGATGTTTTTGTACTGCGCAAAATTTCCTTATTTGCTCACATAACATTTAGTCTGGGCCTCTAAGCATTGGAACCTGTCCGTGTCACTAAACTCATCTCTCTGTGCTCTAGGTTGCTAGTGATTGAATTCACCCTGATCAAGCCTGTTTTGGTACCTTTCAGGAGATTGCTATCTGCTTATGATTTCCCTGCATTCCCCTGAACATGGACGTGGTGAGTGTGGAGTGACCAGCCTTTGAGCGAGGACGATCTGTGGTGGGTACTGACTATACTGGCGAGTTGTATAGTTCACATTCTGTTTTTCATTTAGGTGTGATTGTTCCCTCTGTTGACTACCATTTTGAATTAACCTATCTACATATCTTGGTATTGCTTGATTTCCATATACCATAGTGGCAAGGCCAAACCTACTCTGGGCTCTTAATGCCTGAAATGGCCCATTGTACTTCTGATTCTGGGTGTTATTTAGCCCTGGCATATCATAGCGAAAACCCCACCTTCTGAGAAATATCAAGTTACCAAAGACTATTGTATGTATTTCTGTCACTGGGATCTATGGATTGAAACACTGGGGTTTTGGCTTGTGCCCTTTGGGAAGTCCCACCCCTCTGATTGAGTGGTGTGTCATTTTTTATTCAAGTCTGAGCTGTCTCTAATGACATCTTTCCAGATTTCACCTGTGGGTGTAGATCCTTTGGCTTCTGGTTTAGGTTTCTACTCTTGGCTGTCTCTTCCTTGTGATGGGAGATTGTTCATAGATTTTGGAGGTTTGTTCAATGATCCATTCTAAGATGATCTCTCTCTCAACTTCACGCACAAGCTGAGATATCACATCTTGCTATAGCCCATAGAAGTAAGCAGTCTTAAATTCTAATGATTGGGGTCATAGGCCACATCAAAACATGAGAATACTCTATAGGTTTTGTAGGAATTGGTGAGGAGATTGATTTGGCTGAGCTGACAAACTGTAAGCAGTCTTTTTGACCTGTTCAATGGAATTATATGGTGAGAATTCATTGCTGTCTACTATCTTTCTCAAAATCCTCCCAAGACAAATTATCTTGCACATTTAGGTCACAAATAACACTGGCAGATGCAGAATCAAGTGTAAGATGAAAATATCTGCCATATTGTGCCCTAGGAATTTGAAAGATCTGTTAACGCCCAGGCACAACTTCGCGGTGATCTTCAATACAGCGAGCCGATCCCTTTTTAATGGTTTGATCAAAGCCTTGATACGCTTCATTATCTTTAATGCACTGCATGGTGCATTGTGGGATGTGTCATTACCCACCCTTACTGTTCTCTTGTGGGAGTGCATGTTGGTGATCAGTTGTGGGTGGTTCAGCCTCGACCACTGGACCATAGCCAGACCTTGTCTAGTTGACAGATGCTAGGAAATCTCCCTGAATAGAGCTGCAGTTATATTCATCTTCAGTGAACGTGGTGCACTATCACTTTTTTTGTGATTCAGAATTTGAGATTTGTTGCTTCATTTCTCTTCACTGAGCATGAAGTTGCTGTGTTTCATGATAAAGGGCAGAATTCTCACCCCTCACTTTAGTGATTACCCCTTGTAGTTCATTAATTTGTGTCTGGTAATGATCAACTGTGTTGGTTTTTCCATAATTTTCCGTCCAACAGCTTAAATATTACATTTTCCATTGCTCACAATTTCTTAGCTTTCTCACTACCATCCTTGCTATGTGCCCGAGCATCTGAAATTGCCACATCTCTATCTTTTTAAACACTGTCTAACACAGGTTTTAAATGTATCAATTGTTCCTCGCTCTCTATAAACTGTATTTCTGAATCAACTGTGCACTGAGATCATTACAGTTGGTTTGAAGCTTTGTGTCTAGCTCGCGATATTTTTTATATCTGCTTCCACCTGTATCAACTGTTCATGTTCTGCATCCAAACCAAACTGTAACTCGGCAATGACATCAGAATCTTTTCCTCACAGCCTAATAAGCTTATGCAAGGAAAACCACAATTTGGCACACAACCGAATAATACAATCAACCGCTTGTTTGCATTGTTTTGCCTGAAATAGCCAAAGGAGGCATGTTTGTAAAATTCCCCCTTTTCAAAAATGTCTTCAAGGGTTTCTTTCTCCACTTCAGTGTTAATCCCATCTCATCAAGTTAACACATTTTCCGATGACCACGTAGCAAAAGGTTTAGCCTTGAGATAACTAGACAAATCAGAAAACCCAGCTTCTATTTATGACATGTTGGGACTCAATGCCAACAAAACAATAAAGAGAAATTCAGCGAGCACACTGCACAATTACTGTCACTTCTCTCGCATTGCACTTCAGGTCAGGGAAAGAGCATACAATATGACTAAGCTATACTATGCAAAGCCACACCCAATAATTGCTTTAACGCTTCCCAGTGAATGCACCATGAATATGTATGGGTATTTTGTGAACCCCAGAGACACAGGACTACCTGATGTGATTCTTATATTGGGATCAAGAGCGGAAAGCCAAAAAACGGACCCGGTGTGCACTAGGGCACATTTTTTCCGCTTTAGTGGTATTGCATTTGTGGTATTTCACACCATAGTCTCCCACCTTTTGCTGTCTGAGCCTGAGTTTTGATAACATTCTACGCCAGCTGAAATTCAGAGCCTCATTTTCCCTACACCCCTTACTTAAATGAAAAGTCGATAAGATTAGTGATGCAAACGACAAGAACTGATGCATTGGCCAATGAGCCTCTTATGCTGGGAGTGTATTATTTTGAGAACATGTAGGTTTAAGTGAGGAGACTAGTGGCAGAATGTCAATTTTTTACTTCAAAAAAGTCAAAGGGTGAGAGGGAAAGGATGGTTCAGCAAATATGGTACTGTGCCCGTTTAGGGCAACCTCATTTAGTAGATTGTTATGGATCAGATTAATTTTATTAAGTAAGAAATTAGGTCATTTCAACCGATGGTTGCATTTGCTGACTAATGCTGGGGGGTGACTAAAAGTCTGAACAATAGAACGAAGTTTCTTAGCTGAATTGATGCAGGTGTGAAGAAGGTTGAAGGTTTAGCTGTCAGGATAGCTTTTTTGTATGCAAGCAATGCAGTACGAGCATCCTGTAGATGGTCAGTATTTCTAGTTTCTTCCTGTATTGTCAGATAGGTGAGAAGAGAGAGGAATTGTATTGATGATAGTCTGGAAAGAGGTCAGACATTAGTCAAAAAAAGGGTCAATTAGCCATTTAGATCAACTGTGAGGAATAGAGACAGCAGGTCAGTTGAACTAAGGTTCAGGAGGGATTTTTTTGATTGTGTTGTGTGATGAATCAGTAATGAAACCCCCCAAGCCTTGACCGAGGACCTTCCACATGTGGCGAGGGGAAAGCGGACACTTCCTGATCGCGACCCTGAGGGTGGTGTTCTGTGGGAGGATCACACAGAGGAGGAAAAAGGTCAGGAGGAGGGGGAAACTCCCATGTTTAACTTTCCCCAAAACCCTAGTCTTTCAAAAGGTTATTGCAAAGTACAAAGAGTTAGCGAAACTAACTTTGTTGTTAAGGACTTCAAGTCCCATAGTTCCCTCAGTACTGGGACGAGAATGAGGAACACTATAGTGGGAGCGGTCTCCTAATTAGTGTACACCTGAAGGGGACTGAAAGGCTTAAAAAACTCAGGTGCAGGCATCCTGAAAAAGAGGAGAGCAGCTGAAGAGGAAGAAGCAACGCAGGCCGTGGTTGCAGCTGAGAGGGAAGACTGAGGTGAGAGAAGACGCTGTTACCACGGAAATACCTGAAGCGGTGGCGAGTCCTGAGAGTGTCTTTGCCTTGAACGCTCCCTGTTGCAGAGGTCATGCAGCGGTAAGCGTAATAAAGAGATGCTTGCCTGATAATAATTCATTGTGCAGAGTTTGCGTAGTGGGAAGCAGCAGTGGTGAGGGAAGTGTACCCTCTTTGGAGGTACCATGTGGCAGGGTTGTACCTGGCCCTCTCCGGAGCGAAAGAAGCTCTATTCTTCAGTGGCCTGGATGGAGGAGGACCAGAGGAGGCTTTCGACCTGACTGCAAGGAGCCACAAGTACTGAAGACATACAAACACCGAGCACATCATAATCGAGCGAGTTACCCAGTGAGTTCACAGCTTGCAAGTGAATCAGTAGTGCTCCAATGCTGTCCGCGTGTTCATGGCAGGCAGCTTCACTCATGTGTGAGTGAAAGCAGCAGTAACTGTATTTTATAAAAATAAAGTATACAAAACCAACAAAAGTCATACCTGTTAAAAGAAATTGACTGTGTAATTAAGCACATGTGATTGTGGAAAGCTCAAAAACCCCATGGGGAAGCAGAAAATGGTCCAAAAGATTACAAGCAATACCCAAGTCAAGAGAGTGTTGACAACCAACAATACCCCTTTAACATACAGTGGGGAATACTGAGAGGCTTAATACTTGCAAGACTTACTGCTTGGTGCTATGATACACAGATCATCAGGTGAAAGAAACCTACATTGCCAAAGCCAAGACAGAAGAAAAGATTATTGTGTTGTTGGTGCAGAGGGGAAAGAAAGGTGGCAAACGGCCGACCCTTCTATAGAAGGTTATCCAGAGAGAGAGGAGCATAGTTGTCAACGAGTCTTGAAGAGCACTAATGTGATTCCTTGTTTCCCCGTAACTTGTTTTGATGCTAAAGAAGTCTAATGAAGTTTTCGTTATTCTAAGTTGAGAGTAACCATGGAAGCACTTTTAGTGAAGAAGTAGACGGGCAGGCGAGTATACCCGTATTGCAAGAAGTTCTTACCTAAAAGGTCCTGGCACAGGAATAAACCAGGCAGTAGTTGATGCAAGTGCTGAACTGTGGTTCTAAACAACTCATGTTAATTTGTGACATTCCAAGAAGAACTGTGAAAGCTTGTTGGGGAAATGTTACAATTCTTTAAAAAAAAGCAAAGTTGTGTTAAACCATCCTGACAAAGACATTTGTTGTTGCTCATCTGTAGAAATACAAAGGTATATCCTGTTTTTACTGCAGGAGGATTTGGAAATGGTGATTTCTCTCTGAGACCAAAAGTTGTGACAAATTATCCTAGCCAAGATTATTTCTGATGATTATTTTGAGAAGATAAATGTGAGACAGTTCTTACTCCAGGAGGAGTTGGAATTTACTACTACCTTCGACGAATCCTTAAGAACTGTTTTGCAACTTTGTGTCAAACTGGATTTCCTTGTTTCTTTTGAACTGTGGTGAAAACCCTGCTTCAGATCTGGTGAAGAGAAACTCACCCAGGTTATAAGAAGAGATATTGATCATATTGTGAATCTAATCATATGTTATATACCATTGTTGAATTGAATTGTCATATATTTCCTTGTTGCTTTATTGGTTGTACAAGTGTGAGGGACAGATATTTTGTTAGAGTGTTTCCTTTAGTTAGTTATTTTAGGCAGGGAAATCCTCATCAGGGTAGCTATAGTGAGCTGTTTATTCAACCTGAATATTTAATAAATGGCTAAAGTAAAAAAATCTGTAAGTACTTATACACATCACATTTCAAACTACTCACAGTTGTGTTTGGTAAACAGGTAAATGTACCTTTGGTGTAGGGAGCTGTCTTCAGCATAACATATCTAATGAAGTGATCAATCAGGGGATAGTAGAATTGATGGTCAGAGCTAGATTGCAAGCAAATATAACATCAAGACAATGGGCCTCATTATAAGCTTGGAGGTTGCCTGGTAAAACCGGCAAGGCTACCTCCAAACCGGCATGAAAATCCGGCACCTGTGAATGGGCAATTACCGGGGTATTCCGCCCCACCGGACCCGGTAATTGCCCTTTTGCGGGTGCCGGTGCTACAGGCTTGCTGTGCTCATGGGTGCTTTTCATTCCGCATGGGCAGACCTGGCAGAATGAAAGGCACACGCAGCACAACTCAGAGTTTGCCGGTCTGGATACAATGGTACCAGTAAGCTTACCAGTACTGTTATATCCAGACCGGCAACCTTGTAATGAGGCCCAATGTCCTTCTGTATGTGAACAAGAGGTAACCTACAGGTGTAATGAAAAACAGCTGGCTATGTCCCGTAGTCTGGAGGAATCAGGGGTATTGGAACAATGATGTTGAATATTAAAATCCCCAAGTAGCTGGAGTTTATGATTAGAAATGATTTTGGAAGCAAGAAGACCCTCTACCGTGATCAAGAAGCTACCAGCAGGCCCAGGAGGTCTGTATCCAAAAATCACTCTGTTGGAACTTGGAGGGAGATAGTCCAATCAAGAAGGAACAGACTTGAGAAAGGTTGACAAGTTTCAGAGGTTCAAAATTAAGTGCAGAAGACAATGATTTGAAAACAATGTCAATTCCACCACCATGACGGCATACTCTGTTAACCCATTTTATAGATTAGCTCTCTGATGCTAGTGTATGAAATAGAGAATGGCTGTCTTTGCTGAATCAAGAATTTGTGATAACTAAAAGCTCTAGCCTGGACTCAGAGATACAATCAAATATAGCTGCAGAATTAGAAATGGCTGACCTGGCATTAATGAGGGCACAGTTTAAAGAGGGTCGAGTTATGGAAGGGTATTCCGTTGTCTCCTCAAAGTAAATTACTTTGTTGTAATTTACTTCACGGCTATTATTTCAAAATACTTCACTTTTTCATATGTATTTGTGGGGTAAGGGGCAACAGAGGGTGGGGAGGGTTTGGGGTAGTGGTGATAGTAAAGGGCAAGGGAGCAGACTCCAGTGGGTGCATCTGAGATGGCATGGAGACACACCACAGAGGGCAGAAATGGGGTTTGTGGTCCTGTGAATAAAAAGAGATTGATGTCTGCAACAGGCAAGACAGAAAGGGAGGAAGAGGAAAATAAGTAGCCTAAGAGTCGGAAAAAGACCCAATTGTTAAAAGCAGTTAAAAATAACAATAAATACATAATTCAATATTTAGTACATTTAGGGGCAGTTTAAAAGCACAGAACACGAAGCCCAACCGCAAATACAAGATTTTCTTGTTCATCACAATATTTTTAGCCCAAATTAGTGTTGGATCTGAAAATTAACATCTTGCAACATTTAGATAAGGGACAAGCAGCCCCTTTGATGCATGCTCTGGACCGGACTGCGGCTTTTGACCTTGTGGACCATAACATGCTGTCCACCATATTGCAAGAATTGCCCGCCTTCTCTCCTGAAGCAGCCAGCTGGGTCCTTTCCTTTTTGTCAGAAGGAACAGCTAGGGTATATTGCTACAATGCCATTGCAGAGGGTTTTGACTTGCTGAAGTCCAAACATGTAATGTTCGCTAATTATGCTGATGACACTCAGTGTCTCATCCCCCTGACAGATAACCATGCAGCTGAAACCCTTACAATAAACACCACCTATAATCTCATATACAGGTGGATTCTGTTCAATGGCTTGGCAGAAGACGATGATTTGAAAACAATGGCAATTTCACCACCATGACGGCATACTCGCAGACTGAAATCCTGATTGTTGGCACTTCCTACAAGGTTCGTCAGCTGGATCCAGCATTTTAAACTGTTCAAGTGGTTAAATGTTCTCTTAAAATCCTCCTGAAGGTTAAGACTATGGGAGTAATTTTTTATTAAGAATTGAGCCCGAAAACTCATGTTAGCCATCTTGTGCCCTGTTCCTCATACTATATCAAGCTTCTGGCACAGATCCATCCCTTCCTAGACTCAAGCTGCTGTGCCAACCTGGTTCAAGTCATTGTAGGGTACTGGTTAGACTATTGCTCAAGCCTACTGCGGGGTATAGGTCAGGGAGAATTGAATCAGCTCCAGGTGGTTCAAAATAATGCTGTCAGAGTGGCCTGTGGCCTGCACAAATCTGACCATGTCTCAGTGGCTAGAAAATCTCTGAACTGGCTGCCCATTAGAAAGTGTATTGTTTTCTGAATACTGTGCATTGTTCACTCCTGCTTCTTTGGAAAAAGCCCAACTTACTTGTTAGCTTTATTGGGTTGGCTGACTGCAGGACGCACCCTGACATCCAACAATTCGGGGGTCCTGATGACTCTGGAAGCTAGACTGTATATGGTCCTAGAGGGCTGCTTCCCTGTGGCAGCTCCTCGCCTCTGGAACGCATGGCCACCAGATCTCAGGTCTTGCTTCTCCTTGGCATCCTTCAAATGGTACTGAAGACCTTCTCATTTGAATAATAACCTTTTCTAGGTACTGTCCTCCTCTCGCCTGAAGTCCTTGTTTTTTGCTTGTCTGTCCTGTCCTGTGCTTCCATGCCTAAGGGCCATCTCCCAGTGCATTATAAATAAAATAACGAAATAAATTAAGAGTAATTCCTGGAAATGGACACAGAAGTCACAGTGCAATGGCCTCAAAGGCAAAACAGTGATAGAATGTTCAACTGCAGAAATGAAAACAGAATGCTAACCTGAAAAAGATTAATGGTTGATGGCCCATGACTTAAAAATACCTGGACATTGCTTAGATTATCTTCTATTTGCTTGGAAGTTTAACCTTTTAAGTAATTTCAGAAGCAGGCATCAAGTTATTCCAAGCAAGCCCAACAACCCCTGCTAGGGGCCATTTGGGTGCAGAGCTGGCGTCTATGGCGCCAGGCTCATATGGAGAGTCAGTCTTGGCGCCATAGGCGCAAGGCTCATAGATTAAAACTTACCAGATGCAGACCATGCTGCAAACTTACCTGCTGCAGACCATGTTGCAAGAGCTCCAAGCCAAAAGAGGCTTGGAAGGGACTACTTTACCTAGGGACTATTTTTTTACTCGTTTACTTGGGAGGGGTCGGGGAGGGATACTTACCTGGGACTACTTTGGAGGCTATTTAAACCACGCCCAAAGAGCAGCACACACTTCGTGTTATTCTGCATCCAGCAGCGTAACGCTCACCGTGCCTGCAAGTCTGCATCCAGTTTTCTGCCACGCCCGCCTCGAGTCTGGAGCTCCTAGAAAAAGGGAGAAAGAAGGAGAAAAGGTTAGAACAAGGACAAGTGGGCCCTTGTCGGATCTTTACCTCAAGTTTGCAATTGCGGGTAACTTAATTACTTTGTTCCGTACGCCTGCGCAATTACCCATGCGGCCCGCGCTCATACCTCCTCAATCAGCTGGCGCACAGCTGGCGCACAGCTAATCCACACCCCTGTTAATGTAATGCCGTGCACTCTGCACCGCTATTGAGCTATAAACAAATGAGCACCTACGGCATGTAATGTTTAGCATTCGCATTTAGCATTTCTTTAGTCATCAGGCCTTGCGTTGAATACTTTGGCATCTGAGCCCCCTGGCATTATGTTTTAGCATTTGCATTTATTAAATTACTTTAGTGCGTTCCAGTAGATACTGCCGTTAGAGCTTTCTGCCCCTGACTACATGCCACGTTATCACTCATACCTATTAAGTTGCCTATCCATATCTTGCTCTGGCTCCGCTTTTGATTCTGTGTTTATACTGCCTTCTTATGACCTTCACATCCTGTTCTGTTGCCGAGCTGAACCTTGCACAAACTCATTGCATTTTAGCCTTGTTGGGACTGGCACATTTAGGTGCCTCCTATGCTATGTATTTTAGTCATTGTTTGATTGCCACATCTAGGTGCCCTCACTCATTGCATTTTAGACCTGTTGTTACTGGCGCATTTAGGTGCCTCCTATGCTATGTATTTTAGTCATTGCTTGATCAATCACATCTAGGTGCCCTCATTCATTGCATTCTAGCATTGTTGGGACTGGCGCACTTAGGTGCCTCCTATGTCATATATTTTAGTCATTGTTTGTTTGCCACATCTAGGTGCCCTTACTCATTGCATTCTAGCCTTGTTGGGACTGGCGCACTTAGGTGCCTCCTATGCTATATATTTTAGTCATTGTTTGATTGCCACATCTAGGTGCCCTTACTGTTTGCATTTTAGCCCTGTTGGGACTGGCGCATTTAGGTGCCTCCTATGCTATGTATCTTAGTCATTGCCTATTCGTGCCTCACAGATTTGTGTCCCTAATAGCGAATGGTATCTAGACCACACAGATTCTGCCACACTTGGCAAAATGCACCTAGCATTTTAACGTGACTGTTCTTAGTGACACAGTTACCGATACCTAGTACCCCAGACGGCCGGAAATACTAGTCTGCTCACACCAGGTGGCATTGCTAGCTACCAGTGATAGCTTTGCACTATGTCCAGCTTACTCAATATTTATACTATAATGGTCATGGCCACGCTTCATGCCCCCGATACCCAGAAGTGCCATACTGATGCTCCCCTATGCAAGTCAGTTCTCGCGCCTCCTCTCCCACTCACCACTCCCAAGGTACTCAATTACTCTGGCCATACCAGCCCCTTGCACCAGGCCATACCAGGCCAACTAGCCTATACCTCTCAGCCTATCCCAACTCACGAGAGAAACCTCAAATTACGCGCCAGACTCAATAAACTCTATGAACCTCTTAGAAAATCTCTTCCCGCTTTAAAGCGTACAATGAAAGTCCAACAAACTAAGATATGTAATGGTCCCAATCCCCCTCACTCCCTACAAGTGAACATAAATATGCTCAATACAAATACCAACTCATCCAACTCTACCATAACTAAAATGGACCCTAAAGGACATTCCTTTAAGGGAGCACTTTTTAATGTAAGCTGACCTAATCACAGAAGCCAATCTAGACTTTATTGCTATAACCGAGACCTGGTTACATAGTGCGGCAGGTCCATCACTCATGCTGGCCATTCCCGACGGTTACCCCATATCCAGGCAGGACCGAGAAGGCTCCCGTGGAGGTGGAATTGCCATTATATCCAAAATAAACCTATCAGTACGACAGCCCATGCCACAACCTTGCAATCTTGTGAAACTCTCACTGCGAAAATCCCTATAAACAATACCCAAACTCTATCTATTCACCAGGTCCACTTGGAACCTTCGAGGAGGATTTGCATAGCCTTCTGTCCAACTACACCAAAACTACCTCACAATTGCTGGTACAAGGGGACTTTAACCTCGGCTTCAATGACCAAGCAGATGCTCATGCATCAACTATTGCCAATACCCTTTACACCTTAGGACTAACCCAAAAAGTTAACACCCCTACCCATGTGAAAGGCAGAATACTTGACTGGATCGCTGACTCCAACTGCTCAGCCAGAGTCTCCTCTATTATGCCCCTATCTTGGACCGACCACTCTCTGGTGTCCTTTAACCTACTAACCACTAAACCACCCACTCCAGTCCTACAGGTGGCTCCACCCTGCCCCACAAGAAACAAAAAGAATATTACAGTGGGTAATATTATTCCCCTTATCCTTCCAACCTTAAATGCACTGCCAGACAACCTTGACCCTAGTGCATTGGTCAACGAATACAACAATATCATGCCTACCACTATGGACAAAGTCGCCCCACTCAAAATGCGAACAAGCAAACCCAAGGCACACCTAAACAAGTGGTTCACGCCAGAATTTAAGGTCCTGCGCTTAACCAAAAGAAAATGCGAATCTGACTGGAAACTATGTCCAACCGAGGAGAACAAAGTTAACTTAACTAACATCTCTCTGCATTATAAAAATGAAATTTGCCTAGCAAAGCGCAACTCTTACAATGTTCGCATTGCCAACTCTAACTCAAGTATGAAGGAACTGTTCTCCATCTTGAAAGAACTTGAGTCTCCCATTGCCACACCAGATACCTGTATTAAGGACCAGACCTGGTGCACAGATATCCAAACTGCCCTAGCAAATAAAATTACCACGCTGCAAAATAAAATCCAACTAAAAAAAGAATCCTTAAACCTCCCAAATAAGCTGCCACTCAATGACACCACCAACAACCCAACTAACAAATTCTCCTTCACCAAAACTACCACCTTAGAGGTAGAGAAAACCATCCTTTCCCTCAAACCTTCGAATTGCAAAGGTGACATCTGCCCAGCTCAATTAATAAAAGACGCTGCCAGAGACCTCTCACCATTCATTTCCAAATTGATAAACGCCTCCTTCGTCACAAGCAACATCCCGGCTAACCTAAAACAATCATGGGTGCTCCCACTTCTCAAGAAGCAGACTCTAGACCCCCTCATCCCCACCAACTATCGGCCCATTACTACGGTACCTTTCTTACTGAAAATACTAGACAAGGTTGCCTATACACAAATTCAAAGACACCTTGAACTACATAATCTATTGGGAGCTAGACAATCTGGTTTCCGTCCACTCCATGGAACTGAAACTGCGCTCATTGATTTAAAGACCCAAATAGATGAACTGAGAGATCAAGGTAAGACAACACTCCTCCTTCTACTTGATCTCTCAGCTGCTTTCGATCTGGTGGACCACAAGGTCCTGTGCAAACACTTGGACACTGCTGCACACTTCTCCACCCATGCCATTAGATGGATTTAATCCTTTTTGAGCGAGAGAACAATGAGAGTCTTCTCCCCTTCAGCAGCAGCCGACCCTTCACCAATCACGTGCACAGTCCCTCAAGGCTCTTGTGTCTCACCGACTCTATACAGCATATTCACTAAACCCCTCTTCGATGATCTGGACCTTCTAGGTATTACCTACACAAATTATGCAGATGATACACAGATTCTCCTCCCGCTTTCTGGGAATCACAGCAAGGACAGGGAGTTGGTGAATAGGGTGTACCTCATTATTCAGGCATGGATGGCATCCCATGGCCTCTGCCTGAATGATGATAAGAACGAGCTGATCATCCTGGGCACGCAGGCCAATATCAACAAGTTAGGCAAAGACTACTCCATGTTTAACATAGATGGCAATAGCATCAAGGTTTCGAGAGAAGTAAAAACACTAGGTTTCTATCTCGATTCCACCATGTCTTTCACCAAACAAGTTAACTCCTTAGCTTCCACCACAGCTTATACCTGTAAATTAATAAGAGCAGGTAAACCTTTCTTATCTAACGATAGTTGCATGATCCTAGCGAGAGCCTTATTATTATCCCGACTTGATTATTGTAATGCCCTTTACAGTGGTGCTAACAAAACTATCACCAAAAGGCTACAAATCTTACAAAATAATGCACTCAGAGCTGCTCTAGGCATAAATAAAAGGGAAGATATCTCCTCTATCAGACACCATTACAAATGGCTTTCCACTGACAATAAATTCCATCTAAAAATGTTCTCCTTGACGCACAAAGCCCTCACCAACGCTGCTCCTAGCTACCTGATGGACAAAATAAAAAGAAAAATCTCCAGTAGGCCTACAAGGACTCCCAACTCCAACTGCCTGGTAATTCCTAGATTTAAACTTGCTAAAATTGGCAGTACCAGTTTCCCCGTGCTAGCTGCTAAATGGTGTAATGCCCTGCCACACAACTTGAGAAAAGACCAACCTTTCTCACACTTTAGAATACATCTTATCAAACACCTCAATGACAAAAACATGTAAGGTACTGATAGACACTTGTGTTATGCTATTTTATCTGAATGTATATATGTATTATTAGAGATATATCATAATTGTAAATAATTATAGTAACATTGTATATTACTGACCGCCTCGCCTTATAGCAATGCCTCAACCTCTTGATTAGATATGACCAATGCTAAGTCTGTACATACCTTCTCTTGTAAGCTTTGCATATTCTCTTCACTGCGCCCGGTTACCCTTGGGTCTGGCGCGCATTACAGATAAACAAACAAACAAACAAACAAACAAACAAACAAACAAGAGCAATACCTTTGATCCTTACCTGAATTCCCGATCCACTGTGCCTTCAAGCTGGAAGAAAGAAGTTATTTTATGCGCATCGCCTCGCCTGCTGCAACGCCGCGCTGAACTCACCGGCCTTCGCAGCATCTTCACTATCCACCGCATCCTTCTGCATGTTCCCGCCGCACTCCGGCACCTAAGGGGAACACAAGAACAGCAAGGTGAGCCAAGGGAATAAACAGAGGCAATATTAGTTACCCCCATAGACTTACCTGATTTTACCGCCGGGGGTACTATTCCTCTTCACGGGTCAGCGCAACCTCCACCGCATCTTCGCCATACCCCGGCCCCTAAGGGGAACAAAAGGACAGCAAGGTGAAACAAAGGGACAAACAAGGGGAATCCTCCTCACCACAATAGTCTTACCTAATTTTACCGCCGGAGGCATTATTGCCCGAGACTTCATAATTTCTCTCAGCACCTGAATAAGAGAGAAAGCAACAGGTTACGTACTGACATTATTTTATCGAACTGTGTTGGATAATACAAATCTTTACCTGAATGTTACCGGTTGCCACGAGGAACTCTTCGCTAGGGTCAAGCTGCAACCTGCAAGGAATCGGACAAGAGTGAAAGTCAGACATTTGAACTCTTACGAACTATATACCTACGGCATCTTGCCGGAAATCTCAGAGCCAATATTGTTCTGGAACTCACCAATTCCTTCTAACCAGTGAAGCAACTGGTTATGTACGCGCCCCTGCGCTCAATGCAGGATGGAGAGCTCATCTTTCCAAACCATCAGGTGAGACTATAAGAGGGGACATCAAAGGAGATCAGTGGGGAGAACAGCGAGGGTGGGGGTTAACGCTTAACTCCACGGGTGGTTAATTCCCTTTCTCTATTTGCAGAAGAATACTCCTACGGGTCAAGCAAACGAAGCTAGGTGGGCCAGTCCAGTCTGTCATCTCGGCACTACGCATCACATTGGTGGAGACCGCAGCTGTCCAGTTCAGATCGACGCCCCTGTGGAAGCCAGGTGAGAGTAACAGTAAACCAAAAAGTAATTTGGATTTTGACAGTACAAATGACTGATTAAGGGCAAGATCTAATAGTGATATGTGTTAACCTCTGCCACATGAGAGGCAAGATATAGAAATTGGATTAAATAAAAGTGAACCTTCGCTTATTGATTTGAAATTAATGTTTCTAGTGGGAAAAGGAAGTAGAACTTCAAACAGAACCTCTTGTATCCAGTCTTTTTATGTGAAAGAGCCAATAAGAAAGAAGTGGGCTTTAGATGTGTACTATCCCTTGGGTTTAGACACCAATCAAATACACTGACAAATAGGAATCAGCTTTACTCACCTTCCTCTTATGGGCAAAGTGTGCTTGATATTTAAATTCAAACATATAGGAAGATAGGAATATTTTGGCAAAACAAAGAAGCAAGAGAACACGTCCGGATTTCAACTGAGTATCGCTGATGGTGAAATACCTTTAAAGAGCCTTATCCAAGTTGGGCTAAGTACAGAGCATTTTCCATAAGCAGACCAGATTACCTGAGAAGTAATTAGAAGCGGGTTCACAGAGAGAAGCAAGAGCATACTTGACTGAGCTGTCTGAGGCCAGTTAGTGTCCTTAAGTGTCCTGGACCTTTGAAAGACAGACAAGAAAGTGAGTACCTATGCCCTGAGGTTATTTAGATCATTTCCCTAGAATAATCAATAGCATTGCACAGTATTTTGGTACCGCTGTTTAAAAGTCATATCACTAATTAAGGGAACATATTGCGTAGTGTACATGTTTTGTGGTTCATAATTACAAGTGAAAACCTAGGGAACTGCAATTTAGGATCACTAGAAGCATAAGACATCTCAATTTAAATATTAAACAGCAGGTATTATGATTGGTGTTACCATAGGCCTTAAAGTCATTTATATTCATAGTTTAGCGTACACATATAACTGGCATGTTATTTTAGAGTGCAAGGGTGGGATTGTTACATGCACAATTATTGAATTGAGGGTTGTCCAAGACGGGAGTGAAAACCTCAAAATACTAACATTATTTGTGCATGTCTTGTTTGAGGCAGCTTTTTTAAGCTGCCTCGGGAAGGGTGTCAGCTACCTGATAAATATTCTGACACTATAGACACTACTGAACATTTCTTTATTTTTACCAGTTTTTGTAAAGTGTATGTACCACTCCTGGCCATATAACATTATGACAAACAGTATTTCAACGTGTGCTTTTATATTTTAGTGTTTTGCATGCATTTGAGCCTGTGTACCACAGCTAGTAGCCAATTCTGGACAGGACAGCCTTAACTACATAATGAGACCTGGAGGGAATATTTTCCTTCATTAAATGCAGTCCATTAACTGGAGAAGTTGGCCTAGGTATTGTTAGTGGCCATCTTAAGGTGGCCCTTCAGAGCTCCACCAGCCTTCTGTCATGTAGGGCATGTGCAGAGGGAAGGAATGAGGCAGTCACAGGGAGGGACTGGTCTCACAGGATGACCTCCAACCCTTAAGAGTGTCAATGATCTGTGGCAGAATATTAGGTAATGTTCTGTGAAAGATTTTAAGAACTTTAATGGGCATTGCAATCCTGTGCTCTGTGGGAGAACTGAAGAACTTGGGGTTGCTGTGACCTATGCACGTGTTGTATAATCTTAGTGGGTGCCTGTGCCCTTTGAAAGAGTGCTAGAACCTTAGTGGAAGGCTGCACCCTGTGGGCCACTGCATCCTGTACAAATACATACAACCTTTAGGGGTTGGCTATACCCTGTGAAATAGCTGAAGAACCTTAGTGGGTGACTGGGCCCTGTTGGAGAACATGAGAAAGTTTAACAACTGGTGTGATCATGAGGCAATGCAAGTATTTGAAAACATTACTCATATTATAGTAAATGGCATGTGTAAGACAGAAACTTGTATGTGTCTCTCTGTGCCAGTCTCTACTTCATATATCAATTTCTCAACCATATGCACCACAAAATAACCCTTCTCCTCTCTTCAGTTTATGACACATACTGGTAATAAATCATCATCATCATCTGAGCAGGTGTGCTGGTCATGGGTAGATGACATTCTATAGTCTTAAACAATGCATATATTTATGTATTTATTTTTAAAATAAATCAGTTGTTCATCATGCAGCAATTAAACGCTTCTCCAGTTATTAGAGACAATAACCCAATGCACACAAAACTCTCTCAAATGACACATTGATAACGAGTCTGGATAGTAGTTCTACAAAACCTGACACACATGCTGCTAGCAAGACACACCAATTGCTGTACAGGTGATGTAATGGATCATCATCACATTCTTCCTGCTACTGTGATTCTCCAAGAATGATGTTGCAAGCAGTGCAGCAAAGCATATTTGCACATGCACATAGTGTCTCCTTTGTGTTTTGCTTCCTGAGTGTCCTCCAACCAAGAGATTCTGAAACAAGCTTTTATACTTCAACAAGTGGGTACACAAAAGAAGCCTATAGGTAGTCAATGTTACCTTGAAATGCAACCCATTTCGACCATAATGGGTCGACCCATGGATCGCCATGTATGGTTGAAACCAGGTTCCTTACCAGCTGGCTGTCAGGTCTGTACTCAATCTGTACTCTTCCTGTTTAATAATTTGTATTGAGATGTAGCAAGTGAACAACAAGACACTTGATTAATTTCATATTATAGTATCAACAATATAATTAGAAAAAATGGAAGGCACAATATGAGGCAAGACTAATATAACCCATTGAAACAGAGATTGAGCTAGTGCATAAGAACATGAGCATTGGGAGAACGAAATTATGCCATGTCATAAATAAAAGAAATGTTCACAAATAAGTGGCTTTTATCGATAGAGAAAAATGAATGATCATTGGACTAACAGGGGAACAAACGAGAGACATACACAATACAAAAAGGAAGGTGGGATGCAGGGAAAGCGGGCACTTTTGACACATTCGTTCATAGTTCAACAAGGGTTTATGCAACAAATATTAACCATTGGTAAAAATTGATGCACTTTAGGCAAAGAGAAAACATTTTATGAGCCATGAACACACATGTTATGATAATCTAAATAATTGATAAGAGGACCCCAGTTCATCTTGTACTTTGGTATTGTATTATGGTAAGTAGCCATACAATGTTCCATTCTATATAGCCGTTAATAGACATTTTTTGAAAATGTTTCCAATTGGCTTGATAGCAATGACAATAAAAAGTTTGTTTAAGATGGGTGAACGGAATAATCCAATCTCTCTGATAGCAAAACTTCTGAGGAAAGCATTAGCAAAAGAAAGAGGTAAACCAACTTTAAAAATTGCTTTCAAGAATTTCCACATTTCCTGTCACAGCTTAAATACATAAGGACAATCGTAAAACATATGCTTATAAGAACCATGGGTATCCCCACACGTCCCCAGTTCCTGTCTGATTCATGATTAGACAATCCATTTTTGAGGAGTTGTAAGGCTGAGTGCATGAAAAAGAGAAGATGTTGTGTGATGTTGGCTGAGAGGGAGACACTTCTGATCCTAGTCCAAAGTTGAATCCAAATACTGTCATCGAGAACTAGACTACAATCCATCTCCCATTGAGATTGAACTTGCCACTTGATGGTAGGAGAGTCAACTGCAGCAAACAATTTGTAGAATTTGGCAGCTCTAACATTTGAGGCTGTGGTCAATAATTGTAGCCTAAAGGTATCAGGTGTAAGAACAATGCAAGTATGTGTCTGAAGGCTGTCAAGACAAGCATTAACCAACTTGATATAAAAGGTGTAGACCGATACTGGAAGGGAAAACAAACTTCTGAGGTCTTCAAATTATGTGCTATTGGGCCTTAATACAGGTCCGGCAGTAAACCTGCCGGTGCTACTGGTGGGTTGCCACGGACCCTTAATAATTTACCAGACTTCCCAGTGCCACCGGCTCAGTACGAGTCCAGTGGCCGGGGAAGTCAGGCGCCGGCAAATTGTAAGTCCCCAGTCCCATAGAATCCTCTGAGACTCTATAGGAGTGGGGACATGGAAGCACCAGCACAGGGATAATGGTGCTTCTGTGAGAAGTCTGCCTACCTTGGCCGATGCGCCTGGCAGTGTCAGACCTGTCGGGCCTTTCTGCTTCGGCAGGCAGACTCATAGTTTGCCGCTCCAGAAACAAGGGTGCTGATAAGCTTACTGGGACCCTTGTTTCTGGACCAGCAAACTTATAATGAGGCCCAATGTGTTTTTGTACAATTTGAAAGGCAAATCTGATAGTCTTGGTGAGCCAAGACCTATGAAACAATACTCTACTTTTTATAGTAATTGACCTACTATGCCACAAACATGGTAGCATTTCTTGGGACTGGGGTTTGATTGATGGGAAAAAGAAGTTTATTAGGGCAGATCTGGAAGCCTTGACATGGTCAGAATATGTAGCGGCAGAGTGTCTGAAAATATAGAACAATCTATGGGGTACATTTACCAGCCCTAACAGAAATTCCCAACACCACATTTCAACATTTCACCCAAAAACGGCTGTGTTGTGTTCTCCTTGGCACATGTGTGATGAGCTTTGAACACTGTCACCCCAGGGAATTGCAACATTTGTTTTGCTTCAAATCAAGCACAAGAAAAATAACCTGCATTCAAGACGACACTGCAATTTGTCCTCCTCTCATTTTAAACACCACAAAGATTTGCTCCATTAAGCATAGCCCTGCTGTGTATTTCATCTGATTGCCATGAAGTAAGGCAATAACTTCCAGAACAGCATTATTTTCATTGAGAAAGTAAATGCAGAGCAAGAATTATGTATCAGTCAACAGGGCTAAGATTTCCTTTTGAAATAGACCAGTGCACTCATATTACTGCAAAGGAAAGAAATCCATCTCTATCTCTTGTCCCGTGTCGATTTCAAAGAAATGCTTGGCAGTATAACTCTTTGTATCCAGAAACTGACTGCATCTATATCCTGAAGGTTAATTAACAAGAAACTGTGTGCGGCAGAAACCACATTTGTAAACTTGACATAAAAGAAAAATGAACCCACGTGTAAAATGGTGCTTTTGCAACTCAGGAGAATGCCATTTGAAATTGAAATACAATTTCAGCCTGTGCACACACAGAAATGGGATTAAATATGTGGGGATGGGGATCTTGCTCTAAAATGTACATTATATTTATTCCCAAAAAGACTTGATTTCTGTTGTAAGAAAGAAAGAAAAAAAGAACTTTGAAACCAGCATAACAGGTTTGGCCCAGGCACTTACTTCAAAGGTGCCCTGCCTCTCATGGGAAAAGAATTACCTTCACAAGTGAACCAGCCCCATGGGCCAAAGTGTGGGAGTTTGCGGCCTCATCAGACTGGCCAGCATCCATATGGAAAGGAACAAAGGACCCAAGGGGAATTAGCATTTTCACCAAGAGGTGTGACTTCTTTTGACAACCTCCCCAGCCCCAACTGCATGGCTTCAAAGGGTGTCATGGAAAACCTTTGTTCAGAATGACCCAGGCGAAGACAATTTGGCTGTAGGGGTTTGCCACACATGGGACTAAGCATGCCTATTGACTTTAAAATAACCTTTTATATTAAGACATTTCTCCCAATGCCCTGAATAAGCAGTCATTTTATATTATTACAGCATTTTATGTGAGCTATAGACAAAACCAAAGAGACTAAGCACATGTTCCTAGCACCTGGGGAACTGGAATGGCAGGAAACATGCATTTTGAGGTGAAGTTTAAATGAAACAGACATATAACTTGGTGAAGATATGTGAAATAGTAGTGGGCATATCTGTAGCCATTTGCAGAATTTTAAATATTATGGTTCTCCTAAAAATGCCAGAATTGTGCCCAAAAGCGATGATACCTCACACAGAGTTGGCGATCGAACTGTCCGATTCCCTGTGAAATATGGAATCTGCATATCTATTTCTTAGGATGGTGACTAGTATAGATTTGATGTTTTGATTCATAACTAATTTTTGTCAGGAAATAGGCTTGGTGAAACAAAGGAAGTCATAAATGCATACTCGTAAAATGCTGTCATTTCCCCTGAACCAATCAGCACGGAGGGAGGAAGGAACACCAGTAGCCTGGCCTATCCCAGTAGAGGGGTAAGTCCAGAGTACTTCCCCCAGATTGTAAAATTCTATGATGTCGCTCTGGCTATATAAGCAGGAGACAGGGAGACACAAGAGATATTCAAGAAAAAAACTCAAAAACCAGATCCAGAGGCAGCTGATTCCATCCAGGCAGGACCATCCAGATACAGGCAGAACCACCCCTTCAGATCCAGCCATACCCAATAATCCAGGGAGAAAGGAGGAAAGGCAGCATATCCCATCTAAGAGAGCTCAGTGACCAGACCTTGCCCAGCTGATCCCATTTTGGAGAGCCCAGCTATCCCAGTGACCAGATCTCTTGGCCCCACTGTCCCAGTGACCAGGTTCCTTGGCCCCGCTGTCCAGAGACCTTGTTGGCTGTCCAAATTACCAAACTCAAGCTTACCTTGTAAGTATCACATCACCCAGGAACCAAAACTGCATATCCCGCTCTTTTACCCTTGCATCCTATTCAAATCCTATTAAAATCCCATACAAAATCCCAAATTGCTAGTATCATCTATTCACCTTTCCTTAGAAGAATCTGTGTTAGTCTATATCTGTTAGAGTATACCTTTTATATTTATTTCAGTTATCTGAGTAAGTCCTTAGTACCATTTTGAAATAAATTAATTAATTCCCCTATAAGGAGGTACGCAGTGCAATCTGGGGAAAATTCAAAATTATCCTCCTTGTGCGCAGTGTCTTTCCTTAATAATATAGTAATTAAAATATAGTCTCAGTAGAACCTGTCATTGTGCAATCAAAACCGAATTTGCCCCTGTATTGTGCTTTTCTCTAAATTCCGATTTGCACTTTTCCCATAAAAAAAAACATAATTACATAAAGAATATTCCCTTTCTCTCAGAATCCTGTCTGTTATGTGCCTTTGTTTCTCATCCAAAAACTGATTTCCGAATTTGACAGCTAAGCCCTTTTCCTAGCTGCTTGTCATTTTAAAGCTTGTGTAAAATAAGAGTTGCAATTCTGCCGCGTGTGTTTTCTTCTGCATTGTTTTCCTTTCAAAATTGATTTTCTTACCTGTGTCACGTTGCTTTGGTGCCCTGCTCAGTAGTCTCTACGTTCCTTATCATTTAATTGCAGCAACACAAATTTCTGTCATAGCTATTCTACTGCAATTGTAAACTGAGATACAAGTAACAAGTAAAATCTGAATATGCCATTTTGCTCCTTTTGAAGGTTTTTATTTTCTCCTTTGGCATCCTATCTTGGGGTGGTGGTCCCAATACACAATCTGATGTTTCCCTCTTCATTCTGAC
This sequence comes from Ambystoma mexicanum, assembly GCF_040938575.1. Taxonomy (NCBI): domain Eukaryota; kingdom Metazoa; phylum Chordata; class Amphibia; order Caudata; family Ambystomatidae; genus Ambystoma; species Ambystoma mexicanum. The sequence goes on along the minus strand of NC_090933.1, from coordinate 962,822,666 downwards.
TTCTTGCCACTACTTTCCATCCACAAAGAATTTAGCTAGCAGGTGGTTGGTGTGAAGTGTTGCAGGGGGAGTGCTTAACCTGTGTGCTATCTGTATTTTGATGAAAAGTTATTTTGTTTCTGTTTCTATTAAATGTTATGTATCTTATGTTAGGGGGGTGAAATAACTGTATTGTGGGATTTCTACATCTATACAGCCACACAGTGGTGGCTGCTGCCATCATTTTGATTTGCTTGATTTTCTTTGAATTCTAAAAAGTAATAAATATTTCATTGTTACACACCGGCCTCGTTCATAGTCCATTGCGACACGGGGTATTTGTTACGGTGAGTGTGAGACAGTTTGGGTGCCTACTCAAACCAAGAACCCAGGATTCAAATAAAAATACAAAATAAAATGTTTTTATTGTGCGCCACATTCATTGTCAGCGGAAGAAGCCCCTGGCTGGAGTGTGCTGTGTCATGAAATCCGTTACACTGTTGAAAAGGTCACAATGGTAAACAAGTTGTTGCTCAAGTCTACCCCAGGAAGGGATATCATCATCTTCAGGCTGGACAAATCAGCAGCTAGTCTTCTTAAGTAGGAATGCATTGTGATACGTTTTGAAGACGGGAAATCTGACACCTCCATTTTGAAAAGGTGTTTTATGCTTGTTAATCAGAATTCTTTTACTTTTACCCTTTCACCAAAGGAAATTAATCAAAATTGAGTTAATGGACTTAAAACATTTATTTGGGAGAGGTACAGGAAGCACTTGTAGGTAATATAGGACAATGGGAGATAACCTCATTTTGATAGTATCTAGGTATCCCATCAGGATAGATAAATGGGGACCAAATAGAGGATAATTCCTTAAGACTATTGAGTAAGATATCCATGTTCCATTTGATAGTGGCACTAACCAAGGAGTCAAACCGTTAGTCTAAATATATGAAAGATTTATTGCACCAACCAACGACTTAAAATTCATGTTTAAGGCATAATTTATTGAGAGGTAATAACTCTGATTTGTCTCTGTTAAGCTAATATCCTGATACTGAAGAAAAGTAATTTAACTTGCCCAACAAATGGGGGAGGTATTTGTTAGGGTTTTTCAATAAAATAAGAATATCGTCAGCATAAGCGACTATCTTGGTTTCATGGATACCATGTGAGGTCTCGGGAATGTTGTTATCAGATCTAATATGCTCCAAAAGGGGTTCAAGGGATAACACATATACAATGGGGACAAGGGGCCTGGTACCACTTTGTAAATGAAAAAAGATGAGGACAGAACATTAATGCAAACAGAGGATTTAGGCAGAATACAGAAGTTTAACTAAAGATATAAAGCCCTCACTGCACCCCTGCCAACGCAGGGCCTAGAACATGTACTCCCAGTTGACCCAATCAAAGGCATTCTCAGCGTCTAAGGCAATAGCAGCATAGCCTGATTTGTCATTTTTGTCCTTTGAGATAGTGTGCATGGCATCTAATAGAAGCCTTGCATTGGCGGAAATTGCCCTACCTTTAACATATACCACTTGGTCAGGTTTGATCAGTCTGGGAAGATAAGATTCAATTCTGTTTGCTATTAGTTTGGTGAAAATCTTACTCTCTACATAAATGAGGGAGATAGGTCTATAATTTTTAGGGAGCTCCAGATCCTTCTCTGCTTTTAGGAATAGGATGAGGAGCGCCTCCGAGAAGGTACCAGATTAAGAACCCTTGGAGATAATAGAGGAGCATATAGAGTTTTAAGTCTATGGGTTAAGGAGCCAGAGAACTGATAAAAATATTCTGTTGATAGACCATCTGGGCCAGGAGCCTTGCGCCTTCCGAACCCCTTGATGGATTTTTTTTTTCCTGCAGTGATGTCTCCTTCCAGACAGCTGAGGTCTAATGAGGGATAAGAACATCTATTAATGTTCTCAAAGAAAGCTTTAACATTGGGCTCTGAGAACAATATCTTCAGGGAATATAAATATGCATACAAATTCTTAAAGACTTCAATAATATCAGAAGGATTTGTAATGATAGAGCCGGAAGGCTCTTTAATGTGGGAGATAAGTGTTTTTTCTTTTCTGGCTTTGAGATAAGAAGCAAGAGCTTTTCCTGCTTTGTTAGAGGTTTGATAGATTTTGGATTTATATTTTAAGATAGATTGTGAGGCTTGGTCAGTGAGTTTTTTTTTTATTAATTTGAAAACGTAAGGACAGTACTGAGCAAATTCAATGTTTGAAGAGCAATAATATTGCTTCTCTGCTTTGGTAAGCTGAAGGTATAAAGCATCAATGTCTTTCCTGAATTGCCTCTTTTTCATAATCGCATAGGCAATTATTTGACCTCTTAAGGCAGCTTTAAACACATCCAAATTAGTGGTACCGAGGTATCTTCATCTATGTTATGATGTACAGCTGATAACACATTTTGAAGAAACAGGATATCATCATTCCCCTCGCATCCCTCAGGGAGGCCCGTAATGAGTAGGTTGTTGCGCCTACTTCGGTTTTCCAATTCTTCATTATGTTTTTGGAGGTCTCTGATCTCTTTTTCTCTAGGCAAGATGTCCTTCGCATAACCAATTCTGCTTTCCATTTCACTCATTCTATTTTTGAAGACATCCTATCTTTCATCTAATTGATGTCAATTTTGGTTGGTCATTTCGATAAAGGGTTTGAGTGACCTAATGTCTTGTAGAATGGCCTCAATGGCAGGGTCTGAGGAGGCTTGTGGTGGAGACGACTCACTTTTGAGTCTTTTATGAATACATATCTTTAGAGAATGTAGGAAAGTTCTGGGTATTTTTACCAGAGGCCATGTTGAATAGTCGATGGCCCGATGAAAAGATAAAGAAGTAGTGAGTATAGAGATATCACACCGGCACGGCAGAAAAATAATAATATCAAAGGATAAGTCTAAAATGGTAACTGTGAGATAAAGTTGAAAGTGTTACCTCAAAAATGCAGTCTAGTATATTTCAAAGCAAATCCTTTTTTTTACCCATTCCTTTCTTCTTCTTCTTTTCTTTTCATTTTCTATCTACAATAATGATAAGGAGCCATGTGGTGGTGCTGTGTAAGTAAAGTAGGAGGCTGACCAGGCACTAACCAGTAGGTTGCGTCACTGCCGCTGCCGGGGTTCTCCACACGAGAGACGACTGCCACAGGCTCGGGGTTGAATGGAGGCCCCTGCCCCAGCAACAAAGCATTGCACAGTGAAGAAAGCAGTCACCAGCAATCGTTACCACAGCGAGGCAAGGGGAGGGGGAGGATTCTTGAAGAATGAAAGGTGTTGCCTTATAGATAATATGAGGTGGGCTGAAGCAACACACCTATGGGCCATCTTCCTTTGCATCAAATCACACACCCCTTTCTGTACTCTTGAAGGACACACTAACACATTTCTTTACACACTAACAGATCTATTTTTAAAGTGCTCTGTTGCTTCCCAAAGCTAGGTCCACGCTTAATAAATACCTTAATAGTAACAATATGTATTTATTTATTTATTTATTTATTTATTTATTTATTTATTTATTTATTTATTTATAACTATATTAATGCCATCTTCCAAGGTTTTAGATGTTTTATTAATAAGTATTGTGAAGAGACAATGGTAACATGTACAAGTTTAATTCAAAGAGAATCTTTATACCCTTTGGTGTACATGGCACATCTTAATGAGAGAGAGAGTTTAGAGGATCAGTTGGTCATTCTAGCGGGCGAAGATATTTTCAGTAGGCATGATGGGATGACAATCACAGATGCTTGAAGAATTATACAATTAAATGATATTAAGAAGTTGAATATTGCATAGGTCTAAAATTATATTGGTACCTAGGACAGCACTCTGAAGGAAGCCCCTGCATATTGCTTGCAATGTGTCCAGTTTAGTGGACATACCAAATGAGACAGCAACTCAAACACATCAGGAATGCAAAACAATGAATTATAACCACAAATGTGATACTTATCCATTGTATGGTTTGATATCAATCCCTGAGGATACTGGGATAGTTCACGATGTTCCTCCTTTGGATGTTTCATTCACCATTGATGTATCCCTGTTTACAACACCAGATCAGTGTAAAATATTACCAAAGGTAGGACAGATGGAGTTGTAGGTGTTGGTACGATGGAAGATTAATAAATTAATAACACAGAATAAAATGTTGCATGTAATACTGGTACAATTGCTATAAATCTATTGAACTCAATGAAAGGTTAGACATGGGGAAGGAATAGCTCCCCTTTCTGGCCTTACCGCCCTACAACGGAACAAGTTAAACATCTTTGTAGGACTTTAGTTTCAGAAAATTGCTGCTGAAAGGTTGGGCAGTTTATCTGTCTACATGTACTTTCACAGTTCACTACAAATTGAACGACAGGTATGTCCTATTATCCAACATGATCCTCAAAAGTATAGTGAGAGTCGGCAATATCATTTATCTGCAGGGATACATTGAGGGTGAGGTGATGAGTACAATATTAGTCAGAATTAGGCACAGCGATTCATCTGGAGTCTGTGTGGGTATTTAAAATAGGAAAACGCCAAACATGACTGTCACCCCAACCTGCCAGGAAAGCACGGTAATGATTGTAGAGGTCAGAGCACTACTAACAAAAAGTCACTCATGAAATAAATGAACCCTTTGTGGGGCTCTTTTTTGCAGTCAGAGACATCTCTGTACATTGCTGCAGCTTTAGAATTGGCCAACATTTGTTTTGCTATTCTATATTTAGTATTCTTGGTGATTAGTATTGTAGCAATTGCAATGATCTGAATACTGTTTCCCTTAATTAGATTTAGGCATGAGAGGGTTTTGATTAAAGTAAGGGCAGTCACCTGAAAAACTGGGTGTAGGGTGCCAGGAGTAATGGTCTACTACAGCAGCTGGATGGAGGTTGTGTGGTTGTCGGTGGCCTTGCTGTACTGTTAACTTAGAGATCCATAGTCAATGGGTACCATAGTGTAACCCAGCATCCAGAGTAATAAAGAGCCATGTTCACTTCATAGTGGAATATGTATGAAAACAGACTCTGTGCATAAGCAGGACTTCTGTTTTGTTTGTACATTTATTTTAGAAAAACAGTACCTGGATGGCTGCATACATGATTTAAAGATTGGTGGGTCTTTGCCCACACCTTTTACTGAGTATTCAATTTTTGCTCGATTGTCGTGTGCTTCCTGACAAGTGATGATGTCCGAGGACACAGGCTGGGAAAAGAAACCAGACTCCTGGAGGATTTCTACGTTGCACTCCTATGGAAGAGAACAAGTATGTTCATGGACGGTCTGAGTTGCACTTAGAGCTGTGGTGGGCATGGTACGGGGATGGGTACCAGGGGCAGGTATGGAAGGAATTTCTCTCTACCTAGTTGGAGGAGAGAGGCACCGAATAAACTCTGGGGGGAGGCACTGTGATTGGACAGGAGGAACATTTCCACATTTTGAGAGTACTTTGTTTTTTTATTCTGTGGGCAGACACTGGACTTTGGTGTCAGATGTTTGATGAATTTTTAAGAACTCACGGCTGTGGCACTGATCAGGAAGGTTATTATTGGAGTCACTTTTATATCCTAAACATTTGCCATTTTATTGAATTGATCTTCACATGATGCAATATTAGGGAGCTTGGAAGATGTGTCCTTAATACCACGTCTGGATGTGATACTGTGAGGAAATGCCATCTGGCAACAGTGTAGAAGCCCTGGCTTTTTTATTTCTATTAAGTAATACAATGATGCATGCAATTCCATCTCTGGAAGGGAAATCATCTGATCAGATTCCCCTTTCATTTTCTCCATGCCAAAAGCATAGTGCGTACCTGTACCTTGCTGCAGCTGCATCCTTAATTGTAGGGCCTGCTCTACCGGTGGCAAATAGCAGTTTCAGAGGTCACAGGGGCCCTCTTGACAGATGCAGAGACAGCCACGTCACTGCAGTGCAGGGGATGCATTTAAGAGGTGTACCCATTCAACAAAAACTGCATAACTCTGTGGATCCTGTTCTAGTGCAATGGTAGACTGTAAATTTAAGCCATAGCAGACTGAGGGTATCGTGGCCATATTTCTCATAGTTATCCCTGCCACATTGAATAGATATCACACATGTGTCAATCCTGTAGGCCCAGTTCAGCTGTGAAAGGGTTATGTGTATTAGTTCCTGACAAGACTCCCCCTGCTGACTGGCAGGACTATAGCCTTGGGTGATGCCTCTCTTTGTTATTTTGTAAGGGCAGGTAAAACCATTTCCACTGGGACAGCCACTGCAAAGGAAGCTGACCTGGTAACTGGAATTGAAGTGTAAACCCATTCATAAAGGGCAAGGTCTCACACCAGGATGTTTCATTTTTAATGGCCTTGTATTTTATTGAGAAGAGAAGGGGTGGGGTTAGTATAGCCAGGGAGAGAGCTGTACAGTTTGGGGTAGATTCTGCCATACGGTTTCTCCCTGACTCTCTCTCTCTATTTCCTGTCCCCTCCACTTCCTGTAGAACAAAACACTTTGGTTGTGAAGTCAGAAGGACAAAGTCCACTTATTTCAAGGGCATTGGGTGTACCCCTAAAGCTAGATTTAGTCCAATCACATGTTTGCTTTTCCCTTTAAAAGAGATGGTCTCACACCAATTCTTTGAATCATCTCTGGAATCCAACTTTGGAATAAGATGTTGCTCGACATTGCTTAAAGAGCAGTCCGGTCCAAAGTCCTCCAGGTGTGAGGTGAAGGTAGGTTTTCCAAGGCAGAGGTGTGCTCTGTCCCCTAACAGGGGAGGAATTAGGCTGGAACAAGATGGAGCTGCGCTCCACCAAAGACTGTCTTGTCAAAGCGCTGTTCCATGTACATTGCACCTGCACCTCCCCCCCCCCCCAAGTTGAGGAAGCTCTCTGCCTGTGACTACTGTGAGTCTCCTTAATACTGTGTCTGAGACACAGCATTGAGGAAACTGCTGCAAGTCCCTCCATACAGGGATCAGGAAGCTGCAGTCACAGGCAGAGAGCTACCTCAACTTGGGGGGTGAGGGGCTTGGGTTTACAGCGCTTGTTGCTCAGCTGCACACATAGAGACACAGTGTTTCAATGCGTGCAGTTGATGTGTGAGCTGCAAGGTCTGCAATGCACAGAGTGTATGCTCAACACCCCAAGCTCAAACAATGAAATCATCCAAAGCTGTATATATGTCTCATGATTTGCTCACATTTTATTGTTAGGGGGAAGACTCTAACAGAGGAAATGTGCACAATATCCAGTGTGCATTGCATGCTCATAAGAAATCCCTGATTGAACTACTAAAAAAAACATGTTAAATTAATTGGTGGTCGTTCTTATGTCCCCAAAATGTAGTTTGCTTTTAAGCAAAGCACTTGTATCCTATATTCAGGGCATGCACATCATTCAAACCTTAGCTCCGAGCCCAGTCCCACCCACGCCACTCTCCTGCCCTGCCCCGCAAAGGAGCGGGGGGAGTTCCCCCAATAGATTTTGTTCTTTTCCAGCACTGTCCACTAACAATACCCAGAGACCATTGGGGTTGAACTCTCCTGCTGGACCAAGACCACATATCTGCCAGCCACCCTGTTACCTGGGACCTCACATTGTTGCAGGACCCCTGAAGGTGTGTGCCAGCCTCACCCATGTTTTTAGCCTGTGAAAAGGGCTAACCCTGGCCCTTAAACCCCTGGAGTGGGACTCGCAGCTTCTGAAAACCCAAACAACCAAGATCCCAGTGTTTTTGACAGCAACCTGCTGCCAGCCATGATTTGAGCTATTCGACATCAAGCGATCCCCCAGGACCCCATGAAGCTGCCTTTGGCATCCATTGCACTTTGAACGCCCTGCTGTTCAAATCCATTCACTGCCAGCTGGAAAATGTTGATACCTCGGTTCGAACCAATGAAGTACTACTGCAGAGGAAAACTGCCTAAAATAATGTAAAATGCAGTTTACTAATGTATCAGTATATGCAAACAGAAATAAAACTGATTCGGCCAATTTTAAAAGGTCGATATGTACGAAGTTTGTTGTAAAGAACATTATTACCTGTACAACATTATGAACCCAGTACCAGGCTTTCAAAGTGTCTGTAAGGCTGACTCATTCCAGCCATCCTTTTAGAGAATCGTTCCATACGCCAATCATTGTATGTTAAACTAGCAACTGGCAGGACTCCTTGCATCTCATATCTTTGTTCAGCTCTCAATCCTTCCACTTAGGGGCTCCCCTCTAGTTATATACGAGTCACTGTTCAGAGCAACAGCTTCTTCATTGCTGCTCCTTTAAGTCCAATTCCCGAACCCTGGTGTTACCCCCAACAGCAAACTTCAATGTTTCTTATTGAATTGACTAACCTGTGCATCCATGTTCCAGCTCAACCACTGTCGTACCTCAACCGTGACCAGGCCTGGTGACTGTCCCACCCGCACAGCTGGGGATTTTGCTTCGAGAAAGCAGATACCCTCCATTCAACCCAGATTGAACACCGACTTGCCGCTGGATCAAAACAACTGCCACATCCTCGATTAGAAAATAACCTGGTTCCATGAAATTGAACCTCCAAGACATTTGCAAAGGTATTTCTGATTGACATCTGCACCCTGTTCCATCTTAGGCCACACGGGTCTGGATGGATCATTGTTATCCCTTTTGCAACCTCAAAACATATTTCTTTAAACATTGTGGTCTTTAAATGTCCTTTACTCCCTTGTCTCATTACCCAGAATGTTGCATCTTTTCTATCTTTGCATAGTCTGTGCTCTTTCTATAGGGGTGGGGTTGTACAGTGTTTTCCAGTTATTATTGTAGATGGTGTGCTTGATTGAAGTATATATTTGTATCGAACCTTGATTACACATTCCTTTATTTTGAACTGTTATACTTCACTGTTTTGGTTACTACTGAACGGCATTCCCACCCCTCTTGAGAGTATAGCCTTCCATCCGAGAGCATTACCATAAAAGGTGAAGGAGGTATCTCTCATAACAGTGCCTGTTTTAACTTTTTGATTGGGATCACTGTTGGTTTGTAGAAGTGTCAGGGTTGAGTTAGTCCTTTCATTACTACTTACCATGTACACATGCAGATCTGAAGTCATTTCATCACAATTACCCAAATGAAATAGTGCATACACTGGTAAGGATGAAGGCTGAGTCATCTCTGCAGGATTTCTGTGTGTGCGTGTGTATGTATGTGTGTGCGTGCGCATTCTCCTGTGTGGCTGAAAATTGTTAACTTTCTACCTGCCATCCACTGGCAGCATAGGGAAGGGCCTCCTGTCAGTGGCTGTTTTCCTTCTTTTGCCTGATACTGCCAGGCATATGTACTTCTTGTACATATATTGTTATATTTATATACAGATTCCTTATTTGTTCCTATGCTAAAACCTTCAATCAGTGGAGAACCTATTGCCAGACATTACTGAACACTTGGGTAAATATCATTAGAGGGAGGAATGCAAATAATGTATTTCAGTGGCTGGCTCCAGGATGGCAACAATGTGGACAGATTCCCCACTGGCTCCCCGTGACTGCAAGGATCAAGTACAAGACCCTCTGCATAATCCACAAGGCTTTCTGGGACTGGGGCCTGCACTATCCACAACACTCTCTTCCTAAATACTCTCCCTCCAGAGTCCTCTGCTCGTCCTTCACCAACTCTCTGCGGGTGAGCCGCTTTCACAAACAGAGATTTGGCGGTAGATCTCTCTCTGGAACATCTACTCTGCCTCTCTTCTTCTTGAGCCAGAGTACTTTAAATTCCAGAAACTCTTCAAGGCGTTCCTCTTCCCTTCCTCCTTCTCTCTTCCTCTTCCCTGCTACCCTCAGTTCTTTTTCTCTCCACCCTTTCAGCTTACGCGCCATGAGTGGTGCAACCTCTCTGCACTTATCCCAGGAACCTGCTGGACTGGACTAGCTTGTTCCCTCCCCCTTCCTTGCACCTCCATCTGTACGCATGCATTACCTAAATGTACTAAGACTAGTTAGTTCGTCTGTCCTGTCCCTCACCCCTTCCTTTTTTTGTCCCCTGGCTGAGTATGCTAGTTATTTCGTTTCGATCATTCAGAAACTTCAAGGCCTAAGAACGATTACTTTATTCCCTTGTCCCCTTCCTGCCTTGAAGCACTTTGAAGCACTCCATCGGTGTATAAGCGGTGCATAAATAAACAATGAATAAAATAAATAATGTCGATGTAGCCTTACCCCAATGAGCAGTGAATTTTGCAAGTGGGAGGATGCCAAGACAAAATTTAGTATATAAACATTTAATCTTTCAACATGGTAATCAAGGTAAGGGTCCAACCCCTAGTTAGCTTTAACAAGGATATAGTTACTGGACAACCGTCCAATATGACAGCTACCTAGCCTTGTTTTTAAAGCCTATTCATAAAATGTTTCTTAGTAATAGCCTTAGACTGGGAGTCAAATTTACAAGGGTCAAGCCATAGCTCATCAAGACCAAGGTTCACAGACATAGATTTACCATATTTTAACCATGTTAAGGATTTTCTACCATCCCAATCTAGTACCTCAATAGGGGCCGCCCTTTAGAGCGCAAGTGCATCGAAATCCACATTTTTAGCCAATATAATAAATCTTCCAGTATAACATAATTTCATGCTTTAGCTCTGTTTCACTGTGTGGAGCTAGTGTACATTATGTTTGTTCCATTTTTTTGCACTAAATCAATTATATACAGATGGGGATCCTAGTTATGAAAGTACATATCAGTGAGGGGCAGCATGAATACCCATGTGCCATGATTAATACACTGTTATTTATTCAATGACAATTTACAAGGAAAACAATGGATTTTTGGAACAAAAGTTATTACTAAACTTTGACTTATAGGGCGGAGGACTAGTGTCCTTAATAATGGGTGAGAGGATGTGGATATAAGATCGGGTGATGCAGGGAAGGTAGTAAAATGAACCAGTGACAAGGACACTAGAGCATGATATAGGAATGGGATAGTGGAGGAAGTGCTATGTTTTAGGATGAAGGGGTGAGGGATAAGTGCTGCGGGATTGCTGTAGAGAGGTAGGGGAGAGGAGAACAGGGAGATGTGGTGGCATAGAATGTTATGCAAGTGGTTCTTCAGAAAGGAGGCGAGCAAGGAAGTTGGATTTAAATAGAGATAGAGTAGTGCAGAGAGGGAGAGAATAAAATAGGGGGAGAGGAAGAGATAGCCTGGTTGTATGGTAAGCAGAGAATATCAGTTTTAGTGGAATTGAGCATGGCCAAGAGGGATGCTAATGGTGGAGAGAGAGTTAAACATTTTTTACTACAGCTTGTCAGATACAGAGGAAGGGAGAAGAGGATATGCGTGCCATCAATGATGAATTGATAGGAGAAGCCATAGGAGGAGATCAAGGTGCCAAGAGCAGACATATGGAGATTGAAGAGAAGTGGACCCATGACTGACCCCCCAGGGAACACCAAATGTAAGAAGGGTGAGTGGGGAGTGTAGCGTATCAGAATAAGTACACATACTCTGACTTTCCATTTCAGTGGTACTTTTTATTAACTGAAAGAAACAGATGCCTATCTTTCCCTTTGCTAAGGGTTTCCCTTCCTAACAAATCTAGCTATGGTGCTCATCAGTCATCAGTGAGAGACCAAATCAGGATCTGTCCACTCTGCAAACTAACCTATTTTAACCCTGCCACTATTATAACAACAAAAGCCAGGAGAATGACTCCCTTCTCATGTGAGCTAGTTCTTCACCAAGTTCCATTAAATTGAGTAGTTTAAAGTAGTTCTTGGTAATTACTTTTATAAAGTCACACATTTCAACAATTGGGTTCTTCATGGTTTCAAGTGTCTCTTTCATTTGATTACTCTTTTGTTCTTTCTTGTATTAATCTCCTCTTACTCTAATTGTATTTATCCTTTTCCTTTCATAGGATAACTTTGCCCACCAGTTAGAACGTATACCCGAGTTCCTTAATCTTTACTTCACAGACTTTGGTTTCACTTTGGCCTTGGACCTTGTTTTGTATTTCAATCTCTTCTCTCGGCTTGTCCTATCTCAGGGTTGTCTTCTTGATCTCTTGGATTATAAACCTTCCAGTAAGGATTATCATTCCACATTAGTGTCTTAACTTGACTGGGATGAATCTGAGCATTTCAGTAATAATTCTCTTTTCCGTCTTTTACTCTTGATGCTTTATTCCGACTGGGACAAGTATGAACGTTCCAGCAATGATTCTTTTTCTCTCCCTCTAGTATCAATATCTTATCTTGACTGGGACCAGGATGAGCACACCAGCAACTCTTCATTCAGTGCAATATCTTTTCTTGACTGGGATGAGTATGAGCATGCCAGTAATAATTCTCTCCTCCTCCTAGGTCTCTTGTTTTTTTCCATTACCTCTTGTGCTAGAGGACAACATCGCAGGGACTTTCGATGGGTTTGGGACTTTCTTTTGGACCTGTCAGTTTGGCCTCTTGTAGTTCTTGTGGTTTCGACATGGTCTCTGCGGTTTCTTATTTACCGGTCTGTTTCTGTTTAAATTCAATCAAGTGGTATTGGTGTTGCTTATGAACCTGCTAATCCACCTCTACTCGACTTCGGTCACGCCACCACTTACGTCTTGTTCTGAACTAAAATGTGTCGCCTTCACTTCGGCTTCTCTCATCCATGCGTCATAATCCGAATTCACACAGGACACCTTGCCTGCTGCTTTTCTTCAGGATACTTCTCCAAGCAAGTTTGCAACTTGCAAGTTCTCACGCTCTTCTCCGAGTCTCCGCCTACTTCCTTTATTACGCTTTCCTGGGCCTTAGACAGTGTAACGTTAGAGTCTTTATCTCTCTGTTTACTTCATTATCTGTATTACTCCACAGGTCTTTTCCCTCCTCTCAGTATATAGTAGTTTTTCCCTTAGAGAAATAATCAGTTAAACCCATCAGAGCATCCGTTCCACATCAAGATGGCCACCGCCATCCTGTTCCCTCTCCCTGCAGCCTTCCAGCACTGCAGGCGGCTCATCTTGACCTGCGCCCTGACTGTGCGTCGAGCAGCCTTGGGGGAAACAAGATCCTGTGCCAGCAGGCAAAGCCCACCACATCCAAATGCCCAATTACAAGGCCCATGTTGCCTGTCTTGGGCAGGCCTTGCATGTCTGGCACACCCAGCCACCCAGTCTGCCTCAACCCCTGGTATCTCCACTGAAATCCTGGCCTACCTGGCAGACAAAATATCCAAACCACACTCCACCAGACCCATAAGAACAGCATATAAGCATTGCCTAGTCACTTCCAAATTCAACCTATAACAAGAAGGGGGCTGCAGCTTCCACATCATGGCCAGCAAGCTCTGTAACGCTCTACCAGTCCATCTCAGAGCCCAGGAATCCTTTTGGATTTTCCGAAAACAGCTCAAAACTCACCTCTTCACACATCAACTGTGTTTCTAAATGCAATCACCTGTACAAATTCTGTATACATTAAATTGTGTTAATATGTAAACTATAAAAGTGAAAAATAATGTAAATATGGATGTATGTATGTATCCTGCGCAACAAAATATTTGAAATATGGCTGTTTTGTATGTATCCTGTGCAACCTGTGATTGGATCATCACACTCAACTCACAAGTATCCATTGACTCTGTCCTACCCACCGATTGGTCTGACCACCATATCATTAGCTTCTCCATAAAGAACGGAACCTCAGACCCCACCTTGACAAAAAATGTGATACCTACGAAACTAGAAACATCAAAAAACTCACAGCTGACAACCTCTCTCCAGCTCTGAGCAAAGCACTTGCTTCCACCACACTAAAGAGAAATAACCCCAACTACCTAGCAGATTGCTACCAAAAATGCTTCTTAACCACCATTGACGCATTAGCTCCCATGAAAACTAAAACTCACAGGGCCGATAAATGCACTAGCTTTTGGTTCAACAAGGAACTAGTCACTCTGAGACACACAAAAAGATCATTAGACATATCCATTAAAAAAACAATTCTCCAGACACAGCTAAGGCTTTCAATGAAGCCAACAAAATTTACAAATCAGCTATAATAACCCATAAAGCGGATGCCTTCAATCTGCACATTAGTAATGCCTCCTCTAACTCCAAGGAACTGTTTACCATACTCAGAGAACTAGAGAATCCATGTCAAGATACTTCACCTATTAATACTAGCAAAATATGGTGTACCACTATACAAGAGGCGCTAGCTTCCAAAATACTAGTTTTACAAAAGAAAATTGTCAACAAAAGACAAATCCTAGCAAGCAAAACTCTGCCGACCCTTGTAGAGGACTCTCCCAATATCAATGTCGGCAAGCCATTCCAATTTACTTCAGTTACACAAGAAGCCGTGTCAGACACCATAGCCAAACTAAAAGCATCCAATTGTAAAGAAGATCAATTTCCTCCTCACCTAGTAAAACTTTGTGCCCCCACGCTGACACCGATCATCACAGATTTAGTCAATGCTTTGTTTAACTCCAACACAGACCCTGCTAACATCAAAAAAGCATGGGTGACCCCCCTCTTGAAAAAAACAACCCTAGATCCCTCAATCCCTACTAATTACACACCAATAACAATGGTCCCATTACTACTAAAAATAATTGACAAAATATCATATACCCAAATCCAAAGCCACCTTGAACAACACCAACTACTGGGCACCCAACAATCAGGATTTTGCCCGTACCACATCACTGAAACTGCACTCCTTGACTTGAAAATCCAAATGGATGCCTCTAGGGAATTAGGAAAACTCTGCCTTCAAATGCTGTTAGATCTCTCTGCTACATTCAATTTAGTAGACCACAACAAACTATGTGCCACTCTAACCAAAGACTTCAACTTTTCTAAGTATGCTACATTATGGGTAAAATCCCTCTTAGCAGATAGGACATCTCGAATGTCGATTGGCAAAGAAGCGACCAACCCCATTCCAGTCCCCATAGGCGTTCCTCAAGGATCCTGCCTATCACCCACCCTCTGTAATGCCTATACAAAGCTATTATTCACAGCCATGGATGCTATGTGTGTCATCTACACCAATTTCGCTGATGACACCCAGATCCTTATTCCACTATCAGATAACTATGAGCAGGGCACCCTACTCATTAATCAAATAAATGCCTTAATTCAAAACTGGATTGCCCATAACAGCCTCTGTCACAATGAAAAAACAGAGCTGCTCATAGTGAGATCCTCAACTAAAACCAATACCCTACAGTCTGACTATGCATCATTCAACATTTATGGGATGTCAATTCCAGTACTCAAACTGGTTAAAACCCTTGGTGTCTACTTGGACGCCAATCGAACTATGACAAAACAAGGAAACACCCTCTCCTCATCCACCTCCTATACTGCCAAACTTATTGCCCTAAATCGCAAATTCCTTGCACCCATTAATTGTGTCACCGTAGCGAGAGCTCTAATACTCTCAAAGCTTGACTACTGCAATGTACTCCTTCTAGGTACTTCCAATGCCAACCTTGCCAAACTGCAACTTTTGCAGAATAAAGCTCGACTGGCAGCACTAGGAATAAAAAAGACTGAATATATTTCCAAAATTAGGCTCCCTATCAAAGCGAGAATCCTATTCAAAACCCTATGCATTACACATAAATGCATCTCCAGTAAATCTCACAAATACACCATTAACGCAGTCCTGAAAAAATCCTCCACCAGAAGTCTCAGTTCTAGCAATAAATCCCTCCTTGAAATTCCACGCTAGAAAAACTTGAGAGCCGGCATAGCAGCTTCAAAGTCCTGGCCCCCAGCAACTGGAGCGCTCTCCCGACTAACATCAAGAATGAAGAATCCTTCCAATGATTTAAAAAATCACTAAAAACTTGGCTGTTCAACCAATTGCCATAGACCAAGCCTACCCCAACTAGACCTCAACTAGACTTACCCACTCTAGATGTACCTATTTGACCTTTTACCCTCCATGCAACTATGTCTGTACCTCTGTCTTATTACCTATCTCGCATTGCCTTACTGTTTATTTGTAACAATTTTGTAATAACCAACGTTCTGTAACTACACCATGATACTGTGAAACGGTAAATGTATAGTGCCTCCTTTATATTTATTTTGGCCTAAACCTAATCACTCCACGAGGAAAACCGTGTTGCAAAGTTCCGAATTAGAATTGACTTCAAACGCCATCTTGGAAAAAATATTCTGCTCCCTAGCACTAGATGGGCCTCATTACGACTTCGGCGGCAGCCATGCCGCTATTGGCGGCATGGCTGCCGCCGAAATCGGGTCTGGATCCAGGTTCCCAGAATGGGGAATTACGGGGCCATTCCGAGTTTGGAGGGCCCGGTAATTCCTCCCTCCAGGAACCCGCGCCCGGACCTTCCCCATTCCCATCTGAGTCCCCATAGGGCTCAATGGGAATGGGAGAGGGTGCAAACAATTGGCCGATTACAAGCAGCCCGTTGTTTGCTCCCTCTACTCCTCATGGGACCCGGTATGGATGCCTGGTTTGACCAGGCATTACTTACCGGGTCCCGCGAGGGGAGCTTGTAATGAGGCGGAACGGGTTTTAAGGGTCCGCCTCCTTTAGCGTAACCCGTTAACCCGTTCTGCCTCACTCGTAATGAGGCCCACTATGTTTTCAGCTGCCAGAGCAGAAACAACCTTTGAGCCTTTGTCAACACTGTGGCTGGCAGAGCAGACTATTTGTCCTGTGCAAACAGACCTTGTAGTCAGAATGGACTCTGATTCAAAATGTTATCTGTGTCTACACAACTCATCCTCCCACAAACAGTGATATACAATGCATGTGAGCTAATGCTGTGCGTTTTTGAAGGAATCCTGTGCACATTTCTTGAAACATAATTTACTCTAAAAAGCTAAAGATCCACACAGCTGACGTCAACCAAGTTTGTCAGTATGTTTAAGGAAACTTGGAGCCAAAGTGAACTTCAATTTAAAGTGTTTTCTGCATCAATAGCCTTAGCCATATTCAAACATAAGAATTGAATGTTGGACAAACTAGAACTATGTACCTTAGCAATAAGCTATTGAATTTGTTTCTTGAAACTAGGATTAACCTAAGCTGGAGAACCAAAAACACCATTGAATCTTCAAGGATGGGACAACATGTCAAAAGTACAAACCAATATTGTATATTTGTTATATGAACTGGGCATGAACCCAAATTTGTAACCTATTAATTTGGAGATGGGCTGAGCTATGACCAGGACTGTGTATAAATACTGCGTGTTTTGTGATGAGCAGGACTCACTCCCATCACAGTGTTTTCTGGTACACACTGTGAGGTGTTGGGAGCCAGATAGCTATCTGCTTTGATATTTGAATCTGTACAGAATAAGGTTATTCATAACTTCTGACTTCGTGACTGGCGGATCCAATTTTTGGTGGTACTAAGCCTCGATATTCCTTGCTTGATCTTACAAGATGGCACCCGAATATGCACCCTCAAGATTGATGCCATCTCGTTGAAGAGTTGACGCGGCTATCGGACTGGGATCGGAGGGTGAGAAAGGGGGCCCCTTCTTGAATGAGACGTGACACCTCAACAGTACTGCACGATCCGATCCCTGGGCGGTGAGCTCGCGGTCCGAGACGCCATCTTGACGAGGGTCCCCATATCGAGGTGGGTATTTTTGCCGGAATCGCCAGCCACGTCGATCCTTTGTAATATGATCAGATCTCCCTTTGTCCTTTGAATCAGGTGAGTCGTGCCCCGATTCCTAAGTATCCTGATATTTGATTTGGAGTATTGTTCTCGTCAGTACAATTATTGCCAGGTAACACCAGTAATTTGACATGCCTGGGACATTGTCTGTCTGTTTCAGGGCGTTATTCCGCAGAGACAGACAATCTTTGGAATTTGGCTGTCAGGCACCACAGGAGGGGTCGTCGGCATGTACTATGTACTGTAAGTACGGAATTGATAGTATAGTATTTAATGATATTTGGCACAGACAAACTAGACATGCTTCCGAACTTCAGTGGCCAATCAATGGTAGCTTTGAGATTTCCAGTATAGAGTATTTAGAATCTATATTGTTAAAGAAAAAAACTAGACCTGCAGCATTTGATATTTACAAAATTGGAAAAAAGAAGCTATGCAGCAGCTTAAAAGTAAAGAAAAACATGCGCTCGAAATATGTCAAACGCCGAAAGGGCATTATTATATGAACAGCAGAAACAGTCAGAGTCTGTTAGAAACATGGATAGGGCTTTTCAACTTGGCATTCAGAAAATATGTCCATCCAAAGACTTTCATATATCAGATGAATTGACTGATAAAATCTTAAACAAACGTAGGCCTGGTGCCACTGCACCACCTCCTTATGTACCTATTCCTGTAGCTTTACCTCTTCCTGCTGTTGCTCCTCCTCCTGCAGTAATTCCTGCTCCTCGTATTACTCCTCTTATTGCTCCTTTGCTGCCAGTTATTGCTCCAATTCCTATTGTTGTTCCTCCGCCTGTACCTCCTCCTTTACCGACTATTGTGGTCCCAGAAGATGTGTATTTGTTTCCAGTAATAGCATCTCCACTGCCTGTTGTACAGGATTTGTCTACACTTTCTTTTCCAAGCGGTTCTGCTCCGCTCGTAGTTGATAAGGGAGCAGGTGTTGAATCAAAACTTCTAACTCGTAATACAGTTTCTAAAGAGAGAAAGAGAGACTTGAATGCGTGGGCTAGACAATGCATGGAGAAAGGTGAACAATCTGATGTTTTAGCTACACTCTCTAGTCTAGAAAGTCTTCCTGAGCAAAATGTCTTTATTGAAGGGATGGAAATCCATTTAACTGTAATGTGGAACAGACTGAACAATGTAGATACCCCACAAGGGGTGAGGAATCTGAATGTTTTAGCTTATTCAAGAGATACTGCGGAGAAAGTATTTGAGCACGTCGAGAGGGTTTTTGAGTTTAGGATCGAGTTAGAAAAGTTACGGAATGATGAAATAGATGATGATAGTTTGAAGGCTTTTTATGTACAGAGACGGTTCCTTGCTCTATGTAAGTCAATGAGTGAAGAAATGTGAATTTGCACCAGAGATGCACTTGGATGGATTTCAGACATGTCGATATCTACCGTAGAAGTATATGACACGTATAGTCAGTATACTCCAGAAATGCAGAGCAAAGTGATTCAGGTAATGGTAGAATACCTGCAGGATGAATGTATAAAGAGAAAGATTTGTTGCCCCACAGAATTATTGAATATCTACAAGAGAGCATTTTCATCTAACTCTACTTCCACCGCTCTAGCGCTCGATTTAGCTCTTTTGCTTAGTAAGCGTTCAGAGTTGCCTATTTCTCAGTTGCCTATGAGAGAGGTTCCTCCGACATTTGTTCCTAAAGTCGAGATCCCGGCTAATGCCGCAATGGGTGTTGCCGTTTATGATATTGATGCACATTATGTACCACAGTTTGTTCACGTTCTGTTCTCAAGACAGGAAGTGAATACTATTAGACAGTCCATTCCAGATATTAGAAAGAATCTGACAGGATTTTATAAAGAAATAGAATCTGTCTTGCAATTGTCAGTTTTCACTTTGGGTGATATAGATTGGTTGTTTCCCGTGCTCCTACCTGCTGACTTATGGAAACAGATTAGAACTGTAGACGATGCAGAGGGGTTAGGTGACACATGGGATAGCTTGGTTAGGCAAGATAGAGAAAGGAAAGCTGGTAAAAGACCACCACAGGTGATATTGACTTTGCCTGATGGAATAGTTACAAAATTAAAAACCTTAATTCCTGAGAGAATGATAGTTTGGGACAAACTTACTGCTTGTACCCAAGGAAAATCTGAAGGTGCTACCGAATTCTTTAATCGGTTTGAACAAGTATTCTCAGATTTTAGCAGACAAGACTTAAGCACCAAGTCCGGAAAACGATTATTTGAGGAAAAATGTGTGCGTGGATTGCTGCCTGATATCCAAGCACAAATTATGACTTGTGAGAGCGCTTGGCAAGCTAAATCTCAGTCTGTAGTATTGCATATGGCTCAGTATTATGAGAATAGAGTCAATAATGAAAAGGAAAGGATTGAAAAGAAAAAAGGATACCTGAAAACTAAGGTATTGCTGCATCAGATAGTTAGAGGACCTAGAGGGGGTAGGACACAGTTTAGGGGACAGTATGTTCCACAAGGTAATGTGCCGTTGGGTCCTGTACATGTGAACCAATGTGCTTATTGCAGACAAGAGGGTCATTGGCTAGCACAATGCCCCATCCTCAAGTAGAGGTCGAATAACACATATGGTGTCATGGATAGACGATCCAGAGGCCACCCTGGGAAAAGGGGGTCCTGGTAGAAGCCAGTTTTCTCAAAATTCACAATCTTTTTTGCAAGATAATCAGCAACTTAATGTAGATAGCAGAAATATTTTTGATAATCCTTCTACCGCCTATCTCTCTGAGGATCTTCCCTTTGACAATATAATGTTTCTCTAGGACAGCCCGAAGCAGGGTCTGGAACCAACACATATTCCCGTTAATCAGAAAGGTCCCTACGTTGAAATGATGGTGGGGAATAGGAAGCATCTATTTTTGATAGATACAGTAGCACAGAAGTGTTCCATTGACCATTCACGGGTTCCAGACATTCCACTGTCAGGGCAGACCAACGTTTCTGTAGGGTTTTCTGGTATGCCAGTGGTTAGTTTGGTTTCTTTGCCAGTACCGATTTCACTGGGTCCATTTACGGATCACTGTCCGTTTCTTTTGACAAGGAACTGTGAAGAGAATTTGTTGGGGTTGAATCTGTTGAAATAGTTAAATGAGGTAATTCATTGTTCTTCAGATGGAGTGCGTTTGACGATTTCACCACAGCAATCTTCTGCCTCACAGTTTCTGACTAGATCTTTTCTGCCGTAATTTAGTGAAGTTCTGGAGTATTTCTGGGCGATTGATGATAATGATGTTGGTGTCTTACAAATTGAGCCTGTAAGAATCTTTTTGAAACCAGGAGTAAAGTTGCCACGAATTCCACAGTATAAGATTTCAGTTGATGGTGAGCAAGCTTTGAAGTCTATAGTTTCTGATTTTGTACACCGTGGGGTAATTGAAGAAATTTCAGGATGTTTGTGCAATAGTCCGATTTTACCTGTGTATAAAAAAGGGGATAATGCAATTCCTTTCCGTTTCATTATCGATTTGTGCGCTATCAATAAGATTGTTGCTCCACAATTTCCAATTGTGCCTGATGTAACGATGATACTAACGATGATTCCAGTGTCTGCTACTCATTTCAGTGTTGTAGATCTTAAGAATGCCTTCTTTAGCATTCCTATACACAAGGATAGTAGATATTTGATCGCGTTTACCCTAGGGGGATGCTTGTTTACATTCACCCATGCGCCACAAAGGTACACGGAGAGTCTAAGTATCTATAGTAGGGGTTTGAAAGAGCAGCTCGATACACTTGAGTTGCCTTCTACTTGTACATTGTTACAATATGTCGATGATCTTCTTTTGGCTGCAGATTCAGAAAGTGCTTGCAAGGTAGGCACTGTGTTGTTGCTTATTCATCTAGCAAAACATGGACATAGAATTTCACTGAAAATGTTTCAGTATTGTCAACAGGAGGTCAACTATTTAGGCTATCTCCTGTCAAAGGAGGGAAGACGATTGACACCTGAACAAATTAAAATCATTTCTAGCTTGTCTGTTCCAAATACATAGAAGGAAGTCAGAGCCTTGATAGGAATGGCTTCTTACTGTAGACAGTGGATCCTTGGCATTGACAAAGAAGGGCTGTTCTTTGCCATTACCGTGGAACTTGGAACACCAGAAAGCTTTTGATCTGCTCAAGACTGCACTGTGTTCAGCACCTGTTTTGGGCACACCAAATTATGAAAAGGCCTTTGAATTGTATGTGCATGAACGTGATGGATGTGCTTTTGCTGTGTCAACGCAGGAACATGGGGGGAAGAATAGGCCGTTCGGTTACTTTTCCTCCACCCTCGATCCTGTTGCATGCGCTTTGCCAAGATGTCTGAGAGCTGTCACTGCTGCTGCTGCATCAGTAAAACAAAGCGAGAGTTTGGTCCTAGGCCATGCTTTAACCTTGTTGGTACCTCACTCTGTAGACGTTCTATTAAACAGAACGCAAACGCAAGATCTTACTTCCGCACGATTAACGAGATATGAATTGATCTTCTTTGCACCGCATATTCAAATTAAAAGATGCTGTGTATTAAATCCAGCTGAATTGTTGCCTCTTCCGCAAGACATTGCTTGCAGTGACGAAATGTCACATGACTGCCTTTATACTACAGAACAAGAAACTAGATGCAGTATTTATCTGAAAGATACACCTTTGAGTGATCCACAAGGGGAGCTGTTTTGCGATGGCCTCATGTTTCAAACTTTCGGATGGTACATCCACTGCTGCTTATGCCATCACTACACTAAGCACGATTGTGGAAACCAAAAGAATCTCGCATAACTCTGCGCAGGCCACAAAGATTATTGCAACTCGAGCTTGTGAACTTTCCAAAGGGCTTAGAGTGAATATATATACTGACAGTCAGTATGCTTTTGGGGTGGTTCACAACTTTGGTAGACTTTGGGCAGAATGAGGTTTCTTGACTTCACATGGTGCGAAGATCCAATATGGCACCTTGATTGTCCAGCTACTCTCAGCATTTGCACTTCCCACTCAGCTAGCAATTAGGAAGTGCACAGCACATCATAAAATCATAGATGATGTAGGAAAAGGGAACGCTTTTGCTGACCAAATAGCCAAACAGACTGTTACTGACCTCTACTCAGATATGTATACTACAAGGGAAGCCACAAATGTTTGCACTATAGATGAAGGAATTGATTCCATAAAGAATATCCAAGTAGGTGCCACTCAAGAAGAAACCAAGAAATGGGCTGAGGGCTTGGCGAGGTTGGATGATGATGGGTGCTGGGTGGATAACTCAGAGGGAAAATGGATGTTGCCAGACGCGTACGTCACTATGATGATTTCAATGGCCCATTGTCCCACTCACAATGCGCTAGGAAGATCTGCAAAATGTTGGAATCTGTCTGGGTAAATGTTAACATCCCGAAAACTGCTGAGAGCTTTGTCCAGAGTTGTATGGTCTGTCTACAACATAATGTGGGGAAGGGTAAATCGACACCAAGAGGGAGTTTTGGTCCTCCTTCTGTCCCTTTTGAGGTAATTTGAAATGGAGCGCTGTAACAATTTTAAATACGTCCTGGTAGTCATTTGTGTTTTAGTATATGGGTTGAAGCCTTCCCTGTAAAAGATGCCACAGCAATGACAACGGCGAAAACCATGCTTAAGGAATATTTTCCTAGGTTTGGTTTGCTGAGGGTCATCTGGTCGGATAATGGTCCACATTTTATCACTGCTGTTATTCTGCAAGTATGCGCGGGATTACAGATCGATAAACGGTTCCATTCGGCCAGACATGCTGAAAGTGCTGGACTTGTAGAACATCACAATGGCATTTTGAAGAACAAACTCGCTCAGGCGTGTGCCGGATCCAATTTGAAATGGCCGGACGCCTTACCGATAGTGCTACTTTCCATGCGCACGACCCCGCAGATTAGGACTGGGCTCTCCCCTTATGAAATTATTATGGGGAGGCCAGCTAACATTTGGAACATCCCTAAGCCTAGATATTTAAGAAATGTGGAGCATTTACTTGCTTCTGAATACTGTGATCGGATAACTCAAAATTTGTATTTGATTTATCAACAGGTGTGTGAAGCCCTCCCAGTCACAGAATTCGATCCGGCGACTGGGTGCTCACAAAGTTATTTGAGAGAGCATTCAGTCTCGCACCGTGCTGGAGAGGTACTTTCCAGGTCCTATTGGCCACACAGACTGCTGTACGGGTAGCTGGAAAGAGACACTGGATCCACTCTACGCATGTCAAGAGGATACCTTTTCCTTTACCACACGACAGAGAAGATAAGAAGAAACCTACTTGCCCTGTTCCCAATGATCAATCAGTCTTGAACAGCATCAAGGGTGTTTCGGAGACACTTCCTGAGCCCACGGGGCCTGGGGAGACTGCTGCTTTGTCTCTGAACTCTTCTGCAGATCCTCTTGCACCCTTGCACGATCATGCTGTTATTTCACCACCTCCATCAGGAAGCAACAACACACTGTTCGCAGATCACACGGTACCAGGAGTCACAAGGTACAATCTGCGTCCACTGCACTAGTCTCACTGCATAAATTCGACTGTGCCTACAGGGGACAACCACAGAGCTTGTCCTTTTCCACTCTTTTGCACTGAAGGAAAGTAGGTGGCTGGGGACTGGGAAAGACTAAGAAACCACGTGATCAGGAGATCACCAGCAAACGGACTACAGAGATTTTCGCAGGAACTTTTCGGAGAAGAGCTTCAAGGAACAATGCCTGCTATCATCCCTACTAGTGCGGAACAATCTAATAATCCTGTAGCCAACAATGACATTGGACGATGAAGTACATGGTCTTTAAAGACGTATTGTCTTCTTGTAAATGCATTAACCAGTCTTACAGTATCGATTGCTTTTGGATTTTGGTATATTGAAGAGGTGCACCCACTTGAAGCATTCTTGCCTACTGAGAGTGTTCCTACTGTATCTACACCTTTCATGCACCTGCGCACTCTATATCCTAGGGACTCCCAACATAGACAGAGCTATCATAACAATACACTACTGTTAATAATGAATGCAACTCACGCAATTCTGAATAGACATACTGTTGGATCTGTTCACATTTACCATAGCATAGGGAAAAAGGGTTGGGCTGGTATATTCATCCTTTGCCTTTAACTACTGCATGTTATGCCTCTCTTAGGGCGCTATTCTTTGGCCGTTGGAATGATAGCATCTCAGGGAACGTTGATGGGACTAATTTAAATGAATTTGAAAGTCGACTCCTGATGCCTCTCGGGTGCTCACTTTTTGCAAATAGGAGCAAGCTTAATGTTGCTTCTATTAGGCCTTCTGATTGACTATCCCAACCTTTTCAATCTCTGATTTCTTTCAAAATGGCTCCTGTAGGCAACCGGGATGCCACGCCACCTTCCTACACTATCAGTCATAGTCCCACCTCTGTCTCCTTCTGCATACAAAGGAATGGTACTCAGTCAATGGGCGATTTGGAGGGTTGTTCTAATATTGCAAACTTGACTAGTGAGGACAGATCCTTCTATGTAGGCAAACCTCTCTACTTCATTTGCGGTAATGAGGCTTATCCGTGGCTACCTGGGGATTGGCAGGGAACTTGTTGTTTGGGAATCTTGCTGCCAGGGGTATATGTAGCTAGTACCACTGAGATCTCTAGGGCTCGTCCAAGGCGGGACGAGAATGGCGATACTCCTTCACAATTTTTGGGTGATGTAGCAAAATCCGTTGTACCATTTTGGGTGCAGATCATGAATTCCAAAGATATTAGGAGACTAGCAAGAGTATTGGAGAAAACCATCAACCGGACCACTGACATACTCTATAACATGACTCTAGAACAAAAAGCAATTAGATTTGTGGCTCTAGAGAACTGGATGGTGTTAGACGTCATCCTGGCTGAACGTGGTGGAGTATGCAAATTAGTGGGGTCCGCTTGCTGTGTTTTTGGACCTGATTCCTCCCCAACCATATTTATGGTGACCCGAAACCTGCACGTCTTGAGCTCAGAAGTGCATGTTTCCAAGGGACACTGGGATCTTACTACTTGGTTCTGGGACGTCTTACGATCCTGGGGATGGAAGCTTCTCTCAGTTTTAATGATAATTCTTGGTATTCTGTTGTTCTGTTGTATACAATGTCTTCCTGACATATGTTCAATGATAGGAGGATGTTGTTATCAAACTATGGGAACATTTGGACCGAAAATGCACACGCCTGAGGAGATGACTAATGTATTTGTTATGAAGGATATTACTGCCATAGATCTGATGGCGATTGATATATCTGATGAATGTAATTCAGGATGTAGGGACATTGAGACATGGGGTTATGAGTAGAGCGACTATTTTACTAAAGCTCTTGGCTTAGGCCAAAAGGAGGGTTTGTGAAATGGTAAATGTATAGTGCCTCCTTTATATTTATATTGGCCTAGTCGCTCCACGAGGAAAACCATATTGCAAAGTTCCAAATTAGAATTGACTTCAAACGCTGTCTTGGAAAAAATCCTCCATCTTGATTCTAACTTCTGCTCTCTCTTCAGTAATGACTAACTATGTTTTCAGCTGCCAGAGCAGAAACGACCTTTGAGCCTATGTCAACACTGGGGCTGGCAGAGCAGACTAGTTTTCCTGTGCAAACAGACCTTGTAGTCAGAGTGAACTCTCATTCAAAGTGTTATCTATGTCTACAAAATTCATCCTCCCACAAACAGTGATATACAATGCATGTAAACTAACGCTGTGTGTTTTTGAAGGAATCCTGTGTACATTTCTTGAAACATAATTTACTCTAAAAAGCTAAAGACCCACACAGCTGACGACAACAAAGTTTGTCTGTATGTTTAAGGAATCTTGGAGCCAAAGTGAACTTCAATTTAAAGTGTTTTCTGCATCAATAGCCTCAGCCAAGCCATATTCAAACATAAGAACTGAATTTTAGACAAACTAGAACTGTGTACCTAAGCAATAAGCTATTGAATTTGTTTCTTGAAACTAGGATCAACCTAATCTGGAGAACCAACAACACCATTGAATCTTCAAGGATAGGACAACATGTCAAAAGTACAAACCAATATTGTATATTTGTTATGTGAACTGGGCATGAACCCAAATTTGTAACCTATTAGTTTGGAGATGGGCTGAGCTATGACCAGGACTGTGTATACATATTACATGTTTTGTGATGACCACGACTCACTCCCCTCACAGTGTTTTCTGGTACACACTGCGAGGTGTTGGGAGCCAGATAGCTATCTGCTTTGATATTTGAATCTGTACAGAATAAAGTTATTCATAACTTTTAACTTCGTGACTGGCGGGTTCAATTTTTGGTGGTACTAAGACTCGATATTCCTTGCTTGATCTTACAATACCTCAGGGTCTGGGCGTGTAACAAATGTCATAAATAATTAAATAAATACATAAATAAATAAATAAATAACCACTGCATGATGTAACCTGTGCAACAACTGTAACATTTCCTATGTAAGCAAGGACACAGATGCCTTTGGGCATGGCACGCTATACAAGCAACACAAATAAATAAATACAATAAAATAAATCCCCTGTCCACTTTGGACCCGCCATCCATCCACCACAGAATGAGCATTCTCTAAAATCAAACACACTACTTGCCTCATAATAACATGCAAGTTAAGGTGATTACTGCCTTTCCCAGACAATCACTATGCTATGACTATGCTTTGACTGCTTTATCTATGCAATACCGTGCCCTACTATGCCACCTTGCAATGATTCACCACACTCATAAATCTGAGTGCCCTTTCCAACGGGCACCCCGCCACAATTTGTTGCCCATCCCTGGCCATGCACACAAGTCTGGGTGACCCACTAACCTCATGGGATCCGATGCACCCCTCTCAACCCCACCCCCTTTCTGCCTCACCTCATCACCACACCAATTCTGTTCATAGTACCTACCCCCCTGCATTCATGTCCTGACACATCTTGCACAATGTCAGTAACCTACAACAAGGACCTACTCCTGGCCTCTCTCGCCCATGCTCTGGTGTACAACAATCATCTAAGCTTTGTGTTTGCACCTTAGGAACCGCCTTACTACCCTCTGGCCTTACTCTACCTATTCTTGGTGAGTTGAGATGCTTTAGGCTCTCTTCTTGAACCACTCCCCACTTAATCCCCCACTACCACTCACCCCTTCACCCCCTAATGCCAAACCCCCTATCACACACTGCTCATGCCCATAGCTAATCTGCAAGAGACCATCAACTGAGCTTTGTTACATATCCGATCACTTTGCACTCATGCTATCTCTGTCCACGACCTCATCATTGACTATCACCTAGGCATCCTTCCTACCACTGAATCCTGGATCCACAGTGCCTCTGGCCCTTAATCTCATTAGCCATCCCTCCTAGCTACTCTATCCTTATTGCAGACTGCCCGGAACACCAGGAGGTGACAAAGCCCTCATCACTAAATCGCCTCTAAAGATCAGCCAGATCCCTTCTCCTCTGGTATTAGGTTGCAGAATACTACTCACCAAATTGACCATCAACCACCAGACCACCATCAACCTATTACCCGTCTACCAATAACCCATCTTTTAGACTTCCCCAGAGTCAGACATTCCGGTATTGTTCACACCTCTTATCAAGCCAGCCACCAAATTCATCCTATGGGTTGACTTTAACCTGAGATTTAATGAGCCTATGGACAATGGACACTATAACCCTTGCCAACTCACTTGCAGAGATTAACTTTATTCAGCATGACCACTCCCAACTTACTCCAAAGGGTGTATCCTTGATTGATCCTCACAACTAATGCCTTCATTGATATCTCAGCCATTACATCATTACCCTTGTCAGACAACTCACTGATAGAGTTTGACCTGTCCCACCGCCTGTCCAACTCATCCCTTCCTCCAACTCCCACCCTGGTCCGCAACACTCACAAGTTCACTGAGGAGACACTTGTGCCCACTCTCCAGACTCTGCCCATCCCCACAGCAAGGACCCACAAGTCCAAGCTGACCTCTATAATCATAGCATCCACTACACCATGGACCTGTATGCCCCTGTCAAACCTAAAATACTGAAACCACACAAGCCTGCAAACACTTGGTTTATGGAAGATTGTATCACCCTCCGCAGACGCAAAAGAGTCATAGAACACCTATGGAGGAAACATCCTACCCCCACTAACTGTGATTTCATCTCCAATGCCACCAAAATCTACAAAAATGCCTTACTACATCCAAAAACAACTCATACAATTTTAGAACGACCAGTGCCAGCTCAAATGCTAAAGAACGCTTCTCCATTCTCAAAGAATTAGAAAACCCAGTTCCCACCTTCGCTCAGACTCGGTCCGATAAAGCTTGGTGCTCTACCATCCAAACTGCCCTTGTCAATAAAATTGATGCACTAAAAGATAAAATCACTGCAAAAAAAGCACAACTAGCAGAAAACCCCCATCATTGAACACACTGGCTTCTCCAGCTGTGCCTAAACACTCCTTGTGTCCCTTCAGTTTCAGTTTAAGAGTCTGGATTATTCAAAGCCCTAACACTGACCCACAAGTGCATCCACCTCAATGCACCTGCATACCTCTCACAAAGGATACATCCTGTCTCCTCCACCAGGCCAACCAGATCACCCTACACCAACATGCTCTCAGTACCCCTAGTAAAAAAAGTAAAAGCGGGCGGATCCAGCTTCCCTTACCTTGCGCCCTCGCACTGGAATGCCCTACCACACACTATCCGTAGAGAGGCCTCCCTCACCACCTTCTGCAAAATGCTGAAGACTACCCTGTTCACTTAAGGCTAGACACTCCAGCATGATTATCCCATGTATATCGTATCATATGTTCAAAAGCATTACTTGTAACATCAGTACGTCATCCTGCAACATTGACAATGTGTCAACATCCGCTATTTTACCTGTACCATGTAACTAAGTTCATTGCAAGTAACAGCGCCTCAATGCCCCTGGGCTGCTTGTGCGCTATATAAATGTAAATAAATAAATAAATAAATACATTTCTCCCCAATATCCCAAGCCTATGTACTCAACATTATCCATACACTCAACCCATCTACTGCAAGGGTGATACCTGCACTTCTCATATTGTCAAGCTTTGTACCACTACACTGACCCCTATCATCACCAATTTCATCAATGCCTCTTTGTTGTCCAACTCGGTCCCTACCAGCCTCAAACTTGCCTGGGTTACCCCTCTCCTAAAGAAGCCATCACTTGTCCCTGCCCACAAACTACCGCCCCATCACCAATGCACTCTTCCTTCTCAGAATTTTGGATCGCCCAGCCTATTTCCAAATCTAACTCTTTCTAGAACACTGCCACTTACTGGCGGTAAAGCAATCTGCCTTTCGTCCCAAGCAAAGTACGGAAACAGCTCTACTAGATCTCAAAATCCAATTCGACAACATCTGTGACTCTGATAATCTAGCCATTCTCCTCCTCAACCTCTCTGCAGCATTCAGCCTTGTGTACAATGATACTCTCTGCCAACATCTTTCCACAAACCTCTTATTTCCCACTGAAGCCACCACTGAGGTTAAATCCTGCCCAAGTGTACATTCCTACAGAGTCTTCACTGGGGACTCAGTGGTGCATCCCATTGCTGTGTCTTTGGAGTCCCCCAAGGCTCCTGCCGCTCACCGACCCTCTACAATACCTACTCCAAGCCATTATTTAACCATCTAGACATTCTCAGTATTATTTACACTAACTTTGCTGATGACACCCAGATCCTCATCCTACCACAGGAAGCCACTCTGTCGAAGCTTATGCTATTAATAGGGTCTGCAAAGTGCTTAATTACTTAGAAACTAAGTTCTAGGGCTCAAACATTTTCTTGCACGTCACTGACACAGTGGGGTGGGCAGCTCCCAGCCCACTGATACCACCCATGCCTGCTCCATAAAATACCAACATAATTGGTGTTAAGGCTTCAAATACCACCGTTCGCTTAGGGTGATGGATCGATGGTGTGATTTACAGATATCAATCAACATATCATATTGTGTCTTGAAATAATATACATACTTAAGTGTTTCTTCAAAACACATTATTGTTAATATTTTGCTCTGATCCCATCAGTGGCAAGTGAGAATTTTTTTTTTATTTGTTTGTCATTTTTTATTGGCTTTATATGGTTATTAGTTAACCTTTTTCCTTTTTTCAATCAAACAATAAAACTGTAATTTCATTCCAGTACAATATTGTCAATTGTTAAAATGTTATCACTTTGTTTCTTCATTTGCTGCTCTGATCTTTGCAAACATTTTCAAAAGTAATTTCACCAGCGGCAAAGTTAGTGGAATTTGATTCCCCATAAAACGTTCTCTCCACCAATCTTCCATGGATCGTGAATCGTGGAGTCCTTCATTTCTGGACAGAATAATACTAAATGGTTTAATGATTCACAAGAGTCTTCATTCTGGCACAGTCTGCAAACTACCCCACATTTGCTACTTCTTCCTTGACTCCGTATCTCCCTAGTCGGTAGTAGATTCAATCAGAATCTCATTAATTGGTCCCTAAAATAAAAATACCAATTAGGAAATAATTCAAGGTATTTGGGCAGCGATTTCAGCTTTCTTGCTTCTTGAAAGGGTTTCCCATACAGCTGGCGTTCTTCCTGGGTTATGGATTGAATACATGGTGATGGCAAATGATAGGTGTGTTCACAGTCCCTTTATTGATTTCAAAAACTTTAAGTAGCTGAGAGTAGTCAACAGTATGGTTACCCTTTTTATTGGCTGTTTGGAATATGGCTAATTTTAGCTTTTCAGTAAGAACAGTTATCTTATTCCCTCAGATCCTCAATCTGTTTCTTCCTGGGATCACTTCTGGGTCAACAGAGTACTTGAATCCTGGGCTCTGTTTTAAGGCAGCCCAAGTCATGTTTAAGAGATTGTGATCACTGGAGGACTTTTCTTCAACCAGCAATGATTGGATTGACATAATCATGTTGCGAGAGACACAAATGTAATCCATAATTTGGTCTCTGCTCTTCCCTCTCCATGTTGCCTTTCCCAGCATATGCCCATATGTGGCCCCATTCAGGATCGATATATCTTTCGAGTTGATGGTGGTTCTCCAGCATTGCCCCCTTCTCCGGGATTCTGTTGTTATCACTGGGTCATCATCAAGTTCCGTCCGTTTTGTCACAACATTGTGAATTTAAATCTCCACACAAGAGAACATAGGGGTCTCTCATTTTTTCTCTTTGAATGTCAATCAAAGCAACTACCTGCTCTGCGAAGTTGTTTAATTCCTGCATTCTTGGGTTCCAGTATAAGATTATGAGTGACAAAATCTTCTCTGGTTCATCTCGTTTTGTAGGTACTCTGCCCACCAAAGGTTGGATATATGGACTGGGATTGAATTATTCTAACAGAGTGAATTGCAGTTGATTATTAATTGCTATAAAGAGGCTGGACATAGGTCCTTTTATAGCCGGATTTAGGTAGAACGTATAACCGTCTAAAATCAGGGGTTCCCTTAACCACATTTCTTGTAGATATATTACATCGTAATTTCCTACTGCCAGATCTTTGTTAACAAACAGGTGAGAGACCCCCTAGTGTTCCAGCTTGCTACTTTGAACTGCTTATTCTCAGGGTTTACATGGCATTATGGCTTACTTATCTTTTGGGCCAAGAGCCCAGCGAGCCATTTCCTGTTCTCCTCCCCTCCTTCCTTTTCATTTGGTATTTTATCCGTCTCATTACGTCGTGCTCTACTGGCTTCCTGGGATGTTTTTGATTCACTGTCTTTATCTGTAGTTTCATACTGCCTTCTGCTCTCCACCACTTCAAACTTTAAGGCTCTTGATGGTTCTGACTTTGTTCTTACTAATTGTTGCGATTCTACAATTTCCAGTTTGTGCTCTGTTAAATTGCATCCCATCAGTCTCAATCGGCATGCCTCTTCCATTAGTAGCTGTGTTATCTATGGGGACGCTGGATGGTGAAGGACCCTATCCATCCTCTCATTTTCTGGGAATTCGATTATTACAGATCCTTTGTGGATAAGGGTCTCAGACCCGGAACATGATGGAGTAGCCGGATAACATTTGCTCTATTCAAAATAGGAGGGCATCATTCGTTCTAGTGCCAGACATATCATAGGCTCTGCTTTACTTATGTTCTTAGTTCTGTTTACTCTCTCATATGTTTTGTTTTCATTTGCAACTCTTTGATACTTCGATCACTGTACTCCTCTGCTCTGCTCCTCTGTTTAGTGATTCTTAAGGGAGATATCACGTATAATTTCTTATTATGCAGAGTATGACTTTGTTCAAGTTGGTAGTGGACGTTGGTTGGCACAGGTCTGACTTTAATTTCAGTCGTTCCTGCCTCTTTCTTTGGGTTTCCCAATGTTTGGTTCCTTAGCAGCTTCCTGTAATTGTCTCCTCTGTACGGCTGTTCATTGGTCCTCCTTTCCTTCTACTTTTCCAGTGAGACAGAAATTGACAGGTTATCCTGTTCTATAATATTCACATTCAGGTCTTTGTCGTTACAGACACAGGGTCACATATTTCCTGAGGAACTATAACTTGCTTTCAAGGTTTTCAAAATTCTGTCATGTTTCTGTGCCTCACAAGAGTTTGCGGGGGATTCTGTGTTTCCCCAGTTATTGCAGTCGCTTCCACTTCTTGAAGTCTCATTTGTTTTAAAGCTTTTGGGCATATGGGCCTCTTGGGCCATCTTGACTCTATATATTTGTTTCGTTCCACATCACTCTCTGATGATGCAGGATCATAAACTGGATCTTCAAACTCGGAGGTTCACCCCTCCTTGTCATCATTCCCTGAGATAGTATATGTCGACAGATCTAGAAGATCGATTGTTTGTGGTGTTTGTAACTCGCTTGCCATTTGTGGCTTATGGAATGAGTTATTGGTATTTGATAAAATCTGTTTCATGGTACTCCTCTGTGTTATGCCACTATTTGTTTTTGGAAATGCAATGTCTTTTATAAAAGTTCTACTTCCGTTTGATTTCTGTTTCAAGTTGGAGGTTGGTTCTTTAACCTTACTTGTGATGTCCCCAACTCCTCTTTTATAATTTGTTTTTTACAGCCTGTCTCTTTCATTGTGTCAAAGGTGTTTTTTCTGTGATTTCTTTTTGGGTTGATTTCGATTTAGCAAAAATTTCGCAAATCTTCGGTGGATGGTTAATGTTTGGTTTCTTCACACACTTTACACTGATAACTTTTTTTGGGTCACTGAAGTGCTCTGTTAGGACTTTGTCCTCTGAGCCCCTAGTTATCTATGCGGGCTCACAGATAGTGTAATTCGCCTCTTCGTTAATAATTTGTGATGTTGCATCTTTTTTGAGGACTTACTCTTGCTGCAATTTGATGCTCAAAAGTTGAATTCCCCTTGTTACCCTGGTTCACCTGGATCTCTGAGGGACCACACGATAACTTGTGTGTCTCCGTTTGCGTCACCATGGAGGGTTGTTGTCTTGTAGCCCGACTGGTTGATGATTGTATCTTCGACATGTCAAATCCTCTCGACAGTCTCCTATTTTGCTTTTCTTTAATAATAGGATCTAATATAGTATGAACTAAACTGGAGACTTTGGCTGTGCTGTTATCCAAGTTATTTTGGATTCCTCAACCAAACCACTCTACGTACACCATCTTTGAATGAAGCATCGCCAACGTTGTTGTTTGATCTTTGAGCTGATCTCCCATTTGCTCATATAGTTCCATAAACAGGGCCAATATTGCTGTTAGAGTTGAAATAAGTAGGAAGTCAGGTGCTCTCGACAATCCTTGTGAGTTACCCTTTTGGTCTATTTCAATGCTGGCTTCAACAATTTGGGTACTTTGTGTTGTTTATGAGACAATCTCTGTTGATAGCTTTGGTGCCTCATCTTGCTGTTCTCCGTCTTTCCGGGG
Organism: Ambystoma mexicanum; assembly: GCF_040938575.1. Taxonomy (NCBI): domain Eukaryota; kingdom Metazoa; phylum Chordata; class Amphibia; order Caudata; family Ambystomatidae; genus Ambystoma; species Ambystoma mexicanum. The sequence continues at coordinate 962,788,136 of NC_090933.1, read as the reverse complement.
GTCCTTGTGGTCACTGGAGGTTGATGTCAACATGGACATATAATTTTATTTTACTGCTGTGCTCCAGGCAATTCCAACTTCATTTAGCTTCAATCTAGTGTTGTTGGGAAAGTCATCTGGGCCTAAGAGGCCCGTCTTTCCCTTTTCTGGCTGAACCTTGTCACGCAGCGTTCGGGAATGGTGGTTCCCCGCGGTTTCCACTACCAAGGACATTTCCAACAGAAGTTGGTCCGAAAATTCATTATCTGCATGGGTGCTGAATGTACCTCTAGATGTAGTTTGTGGTGGAGCAACACAATTGTTCCCGTATCTGGAATCTCCACCTGGTAAAGAAATTGGGGTCCATTTTAGTCTTCATACGGATTTAATCCTCTTGGCTTCTGTTATGCTCACCTGGTCTCTGCGGAGGCGTTGGGGCATGGTTGCAGCCCTCCTGGGGGTGAGGTCGCTCGGGTCCAACTTCGCCCTCTGTGCTTATGTGGGGACTGGTGGTAATAGGTGATGCTGCTTGGGACTGCTCCTGCATGGAGAATAGGGGGTGTGAGTATGCCAGCTTGTGCGCCTGATCCCCTTCCAGACCCCTTCTCCCAAACTGTGGTACCCGCGGGATGCGCTGTCCCTGGAAAGCTCACCTGTTGATTAGTTTTGGCAATCACTCCATCCTGCTGCTTCTGGCAGGGGTGCTTGTATGATCTGGACTGAGTTCCTTCACTGGTCCCTTGCACGTGGTAGTCCAGTCCTGCTGCGACTAAGCCACTATACTTCAGGTAAGTGTCCCTGTTTGCCTTAGTCTTTCCTTGTCTGTTTTTGTTGTATTGTAAAGTTTGTTGTCTTGTATTGCCGTCCGTTCCACTTTTGGTGTTTGCTCGTTTGCTTTCTTACCTTGCAGGTGATATTGCCGGCCCGGCAGAAGCTGCAGAGCTCAAGGCAGCAGCCGGAGGAAATGAGGAAGGAAGCTGCAGCGGTACAGTAGCTGTTAAATTGATAACTAGGGAGTGCGGGTTTCAAATACGGCGCAGCCCTAGGACGGATGTTCTAACCTTGTCTTTCTTCTTCTTCACAGTGTACGAATTTGTGGATGCAGAGTGCGGTGCTGCGGCATTGGGTTCAAGATCACTGGATGTCAGGAGATGAGTCTGCAGATGAAGCAATGAAGCACCGGTTTCCTGGAGGTGAGCAGGAGAATGCCTGGTTTTAAAGGTAAGTAAACTGGTCCAAGCGGCGGTGAGCATCACGTTGCACATGAGTGCTCAGTAATGCAAAGCACCGGCCTTAAGGATGGAGCAGCTTATATACCTGGCCTTCTGAAGCCATGCCCACAAGGTTCAGCCTGCCAGGTACACCGTGCCACACCCGATGAGTCAGCACATGAAGACCAGGCCTAGGGAGCCACACCTGATGAGTCAGCACATGAGGTTGTTCTCTGGAATAGAGGCTTCCAGCTCCTGGAAAGTTCTTGTTAAATAAAAGCACTCCTGCACTGAAATAAAGTGTTCCTGCTCACATCCCTTTAGGAGCATGGCGCCAAAGGTGCCAGGCCTGAGTCCAGCCAGGGCCCCTGTGTTTATGGGTCCCAAAGGGACATAAGTGACTCAAGTGACCCATTGCACCCATCACTAGATGGTGTGGTTTATGTGTTCTGGGGCCTGTGGCCATGACAGCTTCCTGATATTTCTTTCTGCGTGGAGTCTTGCCAGATGCCGTTTAGCGCCTCCTTTATCCTGAATGACCTTGGGCAATTGTTTTTTCATATCCTATCTTTTCAGCTGATGATTTAACATACATGTATTTTTCGGGAGCATTAAATAGTGGTGTGCTCGCTTTAATCATTGTTTTTGTCCATTGTAACTTGGGAGGATTAATTTCCACTACCGGTGATTTAAACAAGTACGTTTGCCTGATAGATTCTGTGTTCATATTGGGAAAGATACTGTAGTCGTCGGCTTGTACATTGGCTGTCATGTTTCCTACAGCCCCCTCTCCTGAGCATACTGATGTAGGTTCCTCACACTGCAATCATACATTTACGGTGCCTGGAGCGATTAGAACCTTAGTAGTGGGGCTCATTGAGTCAGCCAATAAACCAATCATATTGTCAGTCTGTATGTTTGAATTCCCCTGTAAATTGAAGATTTCCTTCAAGAACCCCCTCTGACTCTCCACCAGAGAGTTTGTGATAGGGTTTGAAGCAGCAATTGGGACAGTTCCCGCGCCCGTTTGGTGTCCATGTAAAGTGTGTTGCTCACCGTTATGGACACTTCAACATTTAGAAGCTGTGGTGTTCTCTCCCCCCGCCATTCAGGGCATGGCGTGTCCTCCATGTCTTTGCTTCGACTCAAGGTCAATTTACCACAGAGGGTTGTTATTCCCTGTTTATTGAAGACCTCGCTCACTAAGCCCTCTTCACATGGTGTTGTGTGCATGCTCGCGCTGCTGTTTTTTAATGTACCTGCACCTGGTTCACCCAGTTCAGTCAGCGTCACAGCCACACATAACTCAGAGTTAGTTGTGGCATCCCTCTGCTTTCTGCAGCGCCTTCCTGCCCAGACTGCCTTGACTGCACAGCTCAGCTCCGCGAACGCTCCGCATTGCGTGCTGTGCTTTTAAAGGCTTCTCCTCCCAAACAGAAGCAGCAGTAGAAAGACTTAGAATCTGGGCTCACGCACAAGCAGCACCTCTGCCTCTGCCTTCACTTCACACCTCAGCACAGCTCAGCTCCTCTGGGACATTTGAACAATCTATCAATAGAAAATAAACATTCTTTCCTTCTATGGAAAATTATTGGACAAATGCAGGCAAAATCATTACTGAACTGATGAACGTGCCTGTCAAACACTGCAGAAAGATCCTCTTCCTTGATTTGGCAATAATGCTAGCCACTCCTCTGTGATGTTGGCCTTTTCACTGACCTTGCCTCTGTGTTAAGGCTGCTGGCTGGTGACTGCCCTTTTGCTGCCAACCCACTTTGCTGGTTATTACAGTAGAGAATGTGCAGCAATGTCAAGAAGGTTGATTGAAGCAGTGTGCATGCAAGAACAGCATCAGTGCCCAGAAATGTCCCCTTCTAACTCATTGTTATTCATGAAAATTGATAAATAGCCATGCCCTGCCAACCTGGGTTATCAGGTTTGTGAATAACAATGTGCAAGCCCAGGATGAAGAGACCCAGGTCAGTGTAAACTGTTGATATTATATTACTATGACTGACTGACAGTTAAAATAATAAAGTTGCCAAAACCCCACTACATAATCAAGCTAGTATTAGAAATAAGTGCTGGCGGGGCTCAGAAATACATTCCAGGGTTGAACCCTGGCAAGCCCCCCTACAAATTAAGCCTTGGGTCTACAGCATCATCAAGACCTGGATGGTCACCTAGTCTATGGACCTCATTCCGAGATTGAAGGTAGGCATGGCGCTATTTGCGCCTTGACTGCTACCAATAACGGGTCCGGCACTGGTGTTGTTCAATGGGGACTTACCGGTGCAGTCCGACCCTGGTGGGACAGGTAAGTCCTCATTGAACAAACCAACACCCCCTTCCCATTTGAGCCCCCATAGGGCTCAATGGGAATGGGGAGGGTGCTAATAACGGGCTCACGAATGGCAAGCCCGAAATTAGCACCCTTGTCCCTTAGCAGGACCCGTAAGGGACATGTGGTCAGACCACACGTTCCTTACGGTTCCCTCCAAGGGACCTCAGAATAGGGCGGTAGCGGATTACCGGCACCGGTCTCCTTACCGTCGCCCGGTACCTCTTACAGCCCTACTCGTAATGACCCCCTATATCTCAACGATGCTAAAACTGAGCTGCTTATTGTGGGCTCCCACTAAAGACTCAAAAACCTAGACCCTGCATTCTCCTTCTTCTCCATAAATGATACCAACATAACAGCCTTGAAAACATGCAAAAACTCTTGGAAACTACCTGGATGCTGAACTCTCCATGACCCAAAAAAATCAATTCCCTCTCATAATCCACAGCCTAATCCTCAAAGCTTATCTGCCTGAGTAGACAATTCCTCCCTCCGAACAATTGCCGGACGTTCGGATTAAAAGAAAACTGGATTATTGTAAAGCTTTTCTTATGGGCATCTCTGCAAAAAACCTCACCAAAATCATACTGCCCTGGGCCTAAGCCGCTCATACCACATTTCAGCAACCAGGCGCAACGTTCACTGGCTTCCCATCAAAGCCATATTGAATTCAAAATGCTGGCCATCGAACACCACTGTGTTTACAAAGATGCTCCCCTTTACCTCAACAATAGCATTTCCCCGAAACTCTATGTGTGCTCTTTACAATCATCCTCCAGTCTCACCCTGCTCACTTCGAGATTCAAAAGTAAAGGGGCAGGTGACATGAGTTTCTGTGTCACAGCACCCTCCCTCTGGAATTCCCTAAAACCCAACCTCAGAAATGAGCGCTCCTACCTGACTTTCAGAAAAACTTCTGTTAATCAAATACGATTAATGCTAACTATCTGTATTACTGTAATTATCTCTTCCCGTCTTCAATACAAAAGCTGTGATACCTCCGGGTCTGGGAGCTACATAAATGAATAAATAAATTGAAGAGAAAGGAACAGATAGTAAGAGCAGTGCATGTTGAGGTGAGGCTGAGCAACAATGTAATTGGTACTTACAAGCAAGTAGCTGGATACATCAAAGGAATAGCTCACAAGCGAAGTGGCAAAGTGGCTGGAGGAATATGGAGGAATGGCTGGAGGTACGCCCTTAGCTGTTTGCCCTTTGCTGGGACATCCAATGCTGAGTGACCCCAAAGTAAGGAGTCAAGTACTGGAGGTGTTGAGGCACATACAATGTCAGGAAGGGGAGGTGGGACCACTGGCCTGCGGCTACACAGGAGGACAGGCCGAGAGATGGAGTCCTGGGCCAGCAGCCCTGTATGTTGCTTGATGGGGGTGCAGGGGGCTCAGGGGAGTGAGCTGGATGGAACATGACACTCAGATTAGCAGCAGGAGCCAGTGGGGAAGCCAGGCTGCCTCTGCAGCCACCTCTGCAGGTGGCCTCAGGCAGATGAAAAGTGTGCTTCTATTGCTGTTGTGATGAACTCCATGTTGATCTCAGCCCAGTTGAAGCTCTTTTTGGATGTGGAAAGACCTTTCAAAAATTGGGTTTTTATTGTCAGAGGTCACATGATCCGTCCGCCGACCAATTGTTAATGCTTCTTGTAGGTCCCCTGACCTCTGCAGGCAGCCTCATGCAGATGGAAAGAGTGCCTTAGCTGCTGTTGTGATAAGCTCTATGTTGCTCTCAGCTCAGTTGAAGGCCATTTTGGAGGTGGAAAGACCTTTCAAAGATGGCTGGCGTGTGGTCAAAGGTCATGTGAACAGTCCATAGATCTACCCTGGATGCTTCTTGTAGGTTGCCTGACCTCTGAAGACAACCTCAGATGGACAGAATGCCTCTGGTGCTGCTGTGATGAGCTCTGTGCTGTTCCCAGCGGAGTTGAAGGAAGCCCCTTTTAATAAAGTGTTTTTTGTAATTAGTATTGTACGACTCCCGAGGAATATAGTTAATGCAGGTACTCTAAGGAATGCAAAACCTATGAATGCAAAATACTTTTAGCTCTGTTGGTTGCTAAGGTTGACTGAGGAAATATCCAAAACATACATGCAGTGGTCCCAAGGGACCCTGCTGTTGATATTGCATTTCTCTGCCCAGCAGTAGGCTCTCCATGGGGTGTCTCAGGATGTCGATTTCCATGATCATAACAGAACTTGTTTTTGGAAATTATATTGAGTGATATGCTCCGGACAGTTGGTTGGAAAACAATCATTTATACAATGTGCATAGAGAATTCAGTCACATAAATATATAATCAACCTCGGGCGGGTAGAAGGCAAAGGCACCACCCCCCCCCCCCTCAAGATTTAAACTTGCAAAGTGCAGTCAGCCCTCATATCAGAGACCAACCCTCAGTTATACAAAATATAATGCTGTAACTGAAGGACGAGCCTAAGATGGAAGCTGGTCGTAGAGAAGACACATAAACAAACGTTCCATCCACTAACTCCCAGAAGTTCACATGTAAACACTAGATAGGGAAACAAAAGCAAACACCATGAAAGGTGCCACTTGAGAGAGCATTGGATCATGGAGACATTTTGAAGGAACTGGAGGGATTGAGATGTGGGCAAAATGTGAATACATGTCATTACATTCAGGTGTTGGAGTTGATAATTGTAATTTCATGTGAAGGGGCAAACACTGTATTTTCCAAAAGAAGTTTTAATTTATTCACACCTCGGTACAAAGCTGTCCTTTAAAATCAATGTGAGAACTAGTTCCTTCCATGCTCCCCGAGTAAAGGCATGTGGGTGGTAACTTGATAGAATACAGTGCAGGCTGAATGACTGGAATGCTTGTAAGAAGATACACCGAATCCATCTGGGTTCTTGTGCCAATGGTACCTTCTGCAGTGCATAATTCATTGGTGTCCCAGAAAGCCCCACTCTTCATGGCGGGAGAGAAAAGATGGGATACAAGGGAGAGGTGAGGTCATGAGGGAAAGGGGAGGAAATAACTGGAGAGGGAGGCTTTGGTTGTCTCGGGTGGAGGAGAGTGACAGCGTCAATGGAGACACCAGAAGAGAGATCAGAAAACAAGAGAAAGAAATGCTGCTTGCTCTTTGTATCGTGTGTGCCAAGGTGAAGACTGTGAGCAAGAAAGAGAGAGAGAGAGAGAAAGAGAGAGAAAGAGAGAGAGAGGGAGAGAGAGAGAATACACCATTAATCCCGAGTCACTCATGATATCGCATTCAACATAATTACTCCACAGCAGCTTCTAGAAACATTGACATGCTCAGAGGTATTAATGCTACTCTATTGTGATTGGAGGGAAGGTATCACCCCGCGTTGAGATCAGAGGGCTCCATTCCATTGCATGAACCTGCTCAGGGTTGAATGGCAGAGCCCTGAGCAGGTCTTTCACCATCATTGTTTATATTTTAAAGGACTGATCTTCACTAACCAGCTAATGTCCACAAGTAGATTTCTCCTGACTCAAGGCGCTATTGTCCTTTCCAAGGCGGAATCCTCAAAACTGGACTTTGCACTTTGCTAACCTCTGCGTGGTCTTTAAGGGTACTGCACCCAAATACCGAACATGAAAATCCCCAACACAAAAATGCTGCATTTCGAAGTGCACAAATCCACGCAATTATAAGTGGGAGGGCCTTGTGTTGGGGTCATACAAAATATGACGGGAGTATGAGGAGGTCTCCCGGGCATATAATTGTTTTGACATCTGCAGAAAAAAAGAAAAAAAAAACAATTTGACATTTTCAGTTCGGGAATTTGTTTCGTAGTAGTCACACAGATCTGTCTTTAAATGCCATCACTATGTTCTTCGCGGAACACTGTACCATTTTAATGTGGCATCGCTGTGTTACATTTATCTTTCAGAATCAAAGATACACGTTCTCTCCTCAAAACTTAATAATTGTCCTTCCATGTATTGATCTATGACAGCCCCCATGTCTTCCACTAATCGGTTACTCTAATGTATTTAAATTGGTGCTACTCCCTGCATCCTTTAATCCACCCAGGATCCCTTAGAAGGCAATGACTCTGGCGTACAAAGCTCTGTCTGGTCTGGCTCTGTTTATCCCAAACAAAGCACGGTCCGAGTAGACACCTTTGCTCCAGGGGCCATTTCCAGGTCCAGGTTGTCACATCAAGGAACGGCTTGCTCTTTGAGATCGGTGAGATTAACAATTCCTTAGCTTCTTTCTTCGTAATTCCTCCATTTCATCTTGTGCCCTTTATTGATTGCAGGCACAGAGATGCATGATCACTGTGAACGCGTTATGAATTCCATAAATAGAAATAGAAAAAGAACACTCAAGACCTCACTGGATTGGAAAGCCCAAGATGAATGCACCTGCTGACCCACTCCCCCTTCTCTTTTTTCCTTGTGGCTTTGTGAAGCGAGCTTTCTTAAAGTGGACACATGACATATCAACAGTGAATGATTGCATACATTTGGAATTCCTCAGGTAGTCTCCTTTCCTAAGTAGAACCCGAATGATCCAGGTTTGGCTCAGAATTATTTTGTGGATGAGTCCTCAAAATCTTCATTTCTTCTTATTGGATTTTGTATTAATGAAATAAGACCATTTCAGGTGTCCCATAGTAAAAGGAGGCAGTATTCTCTAGTCCACCCAGTGTCAGTCTGGAGTTATTTGGGAGGGACGGTGGGGTTGGATACTAGATCTCACCGACCTCTGTCCCATCACGCACTTGGGAGGAAATTGACACAGCCAGAACCGACCTCACTCAGCCCAGCTGTAGACACACCTGCCACTGAGCGATCTAACGTTTTGTGATAAGGCCCCGGGCATACATCATCCAATGATACATTTACCTGGCTGAGCACAATAAAAAAGATATCAAAAAGGCGCTGAACTCCTTCTATACTATGGGACTCAAAATGTATCTGTCAAAGACCAATTTATTGCTATGGTCGAAATATACTGGGAAACCTATCCATACAACCACCCTAGAAAACATTGAGGTCGAGAAGGTGGACTTCTATGACTACCTGGGAGTCTGTCTAGACGAAAGAGGCTGATGGGGAAAACAGATCGCAAGACACGGGGACCACACAACGCAACCCTCCAAAGCTTTGAAATATTGATGGCATGTGCCAATTAGTCTGCCTCATATGGATCTGAGCTATGGGGCTATTCAGACCTCAGGAAATTGGAGCAAAAAGAGATAGCTATTATGAAGAAGATGTTTTATATTCCAACGGTCACACCATCAATCTCTCCAAGACTCGAGTTAGGGGTTGATGGCGCTGTATAAGATCCCAAATTAAAACCCCTTCTGTACCTGTACAAGATAATGTCAGTGCAGTCCTTATGCAGCTACACATCAGCACAGGTGGATGTCCTTGCACATAATGGAATAGAAATCCTCCCTTGGGTCGGTTATGTTTCTGACCTAAGCATGACATTGGGGCTACCTTCGATTTCTACCTTCATATGCTTGGGGAATCCAATCTTGGAAGCATATATTCAACAGAAATATAAAGACTGGTACTACCAGTTGACGTTTTCATTGATAGATCCCACTGGCATAACGGCAAGGTATCTGTCAATGAAATCCAATTTTGGTCCCAAAAAGTACCTGAAGTCCCTTGATGATAAGGAGATGAAAATCTTGTATCTAAAGGCAAGATTAAGGTTCTTGCCAATGGCAGCAGTCAGCTGCAACTGGGGTGGAGGTGACACACTCAATGTAAGATCTGTCAAACGGGGATAGAAGATTCATGCCATCTTTTAATTGTTTGCCCCTTTTACAGCAATCTGCGGCACATATGGCTCTTCCCAATCTACAAAAAACAAAGCATTGTGGCTATCAGCGAGGCTATGAACATCTATCAGGGAACCCAGGGCGACTACGAACGCTGGGCCCAGTCTCAATGTTTGAAGAAAGCACAGCTCACAAGTAGGAAATGCATATATTTAGGGCCTGATCCATGGAATGTTTTGCATGGTGCAAAGTGACTTTGCACTGCCAACAAACACCCCAATTCATGGAACAGTGCAAAGTGTCTTTTTGCCATGCAAAGCCAATTTGCACTACAAGAAAACACTTTGCACTGCTCTATGAATCAGGGTGGAGCGGTGCAAAGTGTATTTTTGGAGTGCAAAGTGACTTTGCACTGACTTTGCACGGCGGCAAAAAGACACTTTGCACAGTTCCATGAATCAGGGTTTGTGTGGGCAGTGCAAAGTCACTTTTCAGCAGTGCAAATGTCACTTTGCACCTTGCAAAAAACTCCATGAATCGGGCCCTAAGAGTATTGTGACTAGCTAAACTGTTAAGAAATCGTAAGACTTTAAATTTGGGATGTTAAATCTGATGTGGCTCTGTCACGGATTTTGTATCATGACACTGTGATGAATTGTCCTTTTTATGTTCCATGTTGATTTTTTGGTTTGAATACCAAAATAAATGTTTGTTTTCATGTTACAATAAGAGCATTTCAATTGTCCCAGAATAAAAGAGGCCACATTCTGTCGTCCACCCAGTGTCAGTCTGGAGTTATTTGGGAGAGCGGGCTGGGGCAGAGGGTAGGATACTGGATCTCACTGACCTCTGTCATATCACGCAGTTGGGAGGACTTTGACACAGCCAGAAAAGAATCCCACTCAGCCCAGCTGTAGACACGCCTGCTACTGACCGATCAGAGGCTTTGTAATAAGGCACAGGCATGCATAATACTAGAATACATTTACCAACCTTAGCACAATTTTAAAAAAAAATTCCAAAAGTACTTCCAAGTTTCTCCAACGATCTGGAATTTTATTCCATCCATATACATGCATAGTAACAACATCTGTTCAGAATGTCTTTCCTCGCAGAATTAGAACATCTTTTTTTATGATAACCATTGTCAGTATTGCTACACATATTTCTGTAAATATATTATACACTTGAATTTGATTCATATTTGCAGCATGGAGTTTAGGGTTTCGATTTAGGCTGTACCCTTTCAAAAAATAAAAGTGATTGCCCTGGCCTCATTCCTGACAATACTGCTTCCAGTAATTTTGTTTGTTCTTTACAAAGTATTGCATTTGACAGCAGATATTTAAAAAGTGACACAACATTGCATCCGCGAAGGAAAATACAAGTACTATACAAGGAGAGAGTTCGCTTTGTTCAAGTGACATACATGGTTCAAGGGTGAGGAGATGGCCTGGGAACAACCTGCTACACACAAATGCAAAGCCAGGAGATCACGGTATCTGCTAAGATATAAAGTGCAAATTTAGCCTCGGTTCTTTAAAAATGGAATTTTAAGGCATACTTTTACAGCACGTATTTCGGAAATATTTTTTGCAAGTTATATTTTAGCAAATACATCTAGTATATTTGCGCCAGCTTATAAGAAAACTCGGGATACACAAGTGCTTTTGAAGCTATTTCTAAAATGCTTTTCTGTTTTGTCTGTGACTCGGTTTCTCAAAGTCTACTGTACAGTGCAAACCATATGTGCTACACAAAAACTATACAATAACATTACAAATGACTTTAATATAAAGTTTTTTTAAATAAAAAATATAACATACGCACAGCTATGAATACTGCTGGTAAAATAAGTTAATGTGTTTTTAATGGCACCGATGATACACTTGCACTAATGGACTGTATCGTGAATTCACACTTCAAGTCTTAAACTCAGTAAAACAAAAAAATTCCTGATTGTGTCCCAATGAGGTTCAAGCAGCTTTCTTCACACCTTCACGCTGCACAAAACCACATCTCAAACAACAGCATCCAAGGGAAATAAATAGTTCACTTGACATGTTCTGCTGCATGTGAGGAACAATAAAACTTCTTGTGAGTTATAAAGTTTGAAAGATTGTTGAACTGGATGTCACACAGGCGGCAATATTTCCCACTGGTTGGGGCCTGCGTGGAGCCATTTATGCTTTTCGCTATGCTGGACAATTGTTCCTCAGCTGTAGGCATAGCAGGGGAGATGTTTTCGTTGGCGGCGGTAGGGTTGTTGGAAGCCCAGGATGGAGACTTACCACCGTCTTCCTCGTGGGGGCTCTGGGAAATGTTTTCTTGCTGGGCATTTGGGGTGGCCCGTTCCTCTTGTTTGAGTCCACCGTTCATGATCACCATGCCCCTGTTCTTCGGGAGCAGCGGCAGGGGGTCTTTCTTCGGCACTACACAGCCATTGGTCGGGGTTGGGTGTTTGGGAGATTCAGTTCCTGGATGTGTGTTTTGATCTAAATCTGTATTGGGGAGGACAAGGGAGCCAGAAACATAATCACTCGGTTTGATTCCATAGTACGGGGAAAGCTGGTCCGCGCCTTTGGCTTTCTTTATTGCTCCGGGGTAAAGGCATTGCGGAAGCAACATACTTTTGTTTTCTTCTTTTGCAGAAATTAGCTGGGCTGCATCATTAAAAACTTTAAGTCCTTGAAGAGTGGCTAAATGTGATGAGAAAATGTTGCCATTGGTTGATGACTGTTTCAAGGGACCATTTTTCTCACATTTTATGATATTTCTTTCGTAACCGGATTCAGGGCTACTTCGCTCACTGTCCACATTTGGAAAAACCTTGCTGTCAGAAATTCCCAAATCACTGCATTGATGCGCAGTCACTGGGCAGAAATTTTGTTTGTGCGCCAGGTAGTTCTCCACCTTATTGAAACTAATCTTGCAGACAGTGCACTCGTGGTAGTCGAGAAGCCTTTTCGGGGAGGTGGAGGTTCTCTCCGCTTGAGATGCGCACTTTTTGCTGAGGTCTATCGGTGCATCCATTTCTAGACAGGAGTTTGCAGCATGGGAATTGTCAGACTTCGATGGCGGAACACATTGGTTGATGGAGAGGGGCGCTTCCAAGTGTTTCCCAGCAACACCTGGGAAGATATCGCACCTTGCATGGTAGCAGTCTCCAAGGCTGTCCGAGGAATCCTGAGAAGATGTGCATGGGTTGCCGAGATGCGCGACCTGCAGGAACCGCTGTTGCGGCAGTTGTGGTCTTTGCTCTGCTTCTGGGAGGCACATCTCATACATCTTTCTCCTTTTACGCGTGCGCATAGTTCTCTGCATGGCAGGCACTTTGTTGGATGCGGATCTCTTCAATGGTGGATCGTGGCGGGTGGCGCAGTAATACTGCTTGTGGACCATGAACGTTTCGTGCCGGCTGAAAGTGATATTGCAAGCCTCACACGTGGTCTTGTTCGGATCAGTGTTGTCACTGTCCGGCGCACTGGGGCTCTTCACATCAGACGGCTTGCCATTCATTTTCTCATCACAGTTGGTACCCGTTAGCTTTTTGACCTGTGCAGCATAATCCTTCTCCGGATTCTTACTATTTGATGCAAGCAGGTCTAAGACAGTACTTGAGTTGATGCAGCCAGTGGACAGGTGCTGGGTTTCTGGGTCTGATGTGTGAGCAGCTGCAGTAAGAATGCTAATAGAATTGTGAGAATGGCTGGGGCTCACAGCTTCAGACATTTTTTCAGAGACGTTGGAAAACTCTGGTGACTTTGCCATCTGCTGCCATCGACTGCTGCAGTAATGCTTCTTATGCACCAAATAGTTGTCCAGATTATTAAAAGTGATATTGCACTCAAAACAAGTGGCTCCTTTTGGCATCAGAGGGCTGTAAATGACAGGAGGGTAATTGCTACTTCCGTGTCTTAGTCGCCGGTGTACCAGTTCCGACATTTTAGCTAAGATTTCTGATGCTTGTGGGACAACCGTGATGTCTTGTGGGAAGGCAAACTGAGACAGGAAGGGTCCCATGCTGAAAGATGGCCCTATGTTGGGCTGCACCGGCGATGAAGCCAGCCTTGGGCTCGAGGGCTCAGATTTTATTTTGGTGAATGAAAATCCTTGCTTATTTGTGGCGGCCTGAAGGAAGGGCTGTGTTTTTTTCTCGCACTTGTCCAGTTCTGTGTCAGATGCGGCGTCCTTACTCTGAGCACTCTTTTGGCTCTGGGGGGCCTCACTTCTGTGTAGCATGTCTGTTGTCTGTGGCAAGCTCTCCTCATTACCGCTTGGAGAGTGTTCAATGTCGCTTTCCCTGGGCTGCTTGCTGCCAGGGACATGGAGTTCCTGATGCTGCAAGAGCTCCCTCTGCGTCTGGAAGCCAAAATGGCACTGATTGCATCTGAAGGCTGCATGAGTTAGATGTGAGAACAGGTGTTGATGAAAGTTGATCACAGAGTCTGCGGTGTAGTTACAGACTGTGCATTTCAGACTGGCACCAGGAGACAGAAACTCTTCTATTTTCACTCCTAGTGAGATAAAAAAGACACACATGAGCATACCATACAAGGTGACAATAGGTGGTTATGAGTCATCAATATTTGTACAACTGTATACTTGCAAAAAAAGGAAACACTTTTGATCATTTAGAGATAAACCATGGTCTGTGTTGTAAAATGTCTTTATAAAGATATAACATAAAATGCATATTCAAAAAGAAAAGTCTTCCATGGTGTCTTTTTTACTAAGATACTAATAAAACAACTAACACTTATTTTCTGAAACGAAAAAGAACACTACACATCACAAAGAAGCATGTGCCCTGGCTAAGGATTAATTGAGAAATACCCCGATATCGTGGACATACTCTGTGCCTGAAATGACATATGCGTAGCATTGAGACTTGTAAAGCATTGCTTGTACTGCAACACATATTTTGGTTGTCATGGTTGCTAAGTGCTTGCCGAATTTAAATACAGTTTAAAAAATCAACAAGAAATAAGCATGTGTCCTATCCACTCATGTAAAAAAAGAAATCTATGATTTAATACTTTATCACCTCAAAATACGAATGACCTTCGGTTATGTTAGGTACCTATAGTGCTAACTGACAGCCTCTGACTTTAGTTTCTGTTCAAATGTCCCAGACTTGATGCCAACATCATTACAACTAAACAATTATTGTTGAAACATGAATTCACACCATCAGATCTGCATTTAGAGTTTCTAACACATTACAGATTAAAGGATGCATGCTATCAATATGCATATGCACTCTGACTGGTACCCCAGCATGGAACACTTGATTGGGTACTATTGAAAGACATGGGTGTCTTCATAACACCCAGCACCGGAAGAGTGGTGCTTTGGATTGCTGGTGGAGGAACGTAAGTTCATCGGGGACGTAAAGGTCCCCTGTAGGGCACACATGGGTAGAGATCCTTATATTTGCATTGGGATTGTGAAGCTCAGGGATTAGCTACTACAGCCAAACACGGGTTAGGATTTTCCAAGATACTGTCCCACACTAGGCTTTGATGGAGTAAAACTGTAGCCTGCTAATAGTTGTGTTGCAAATGCTTCTCCATTAGCAAACAATGAAAAATATATGACACGTTAATGGAACTGTATTCCAGCATGGTCCAATTCCAGCTCTTACCGCCTTCCTTAATACAATCTCCCTTTTAGCAATCCAGCATTGTCTGTTAAGGATGTATTCATCACATTGACTGGTTCAACCCAAGAACAGACTGTGTTCTATGCTCTTTCATGCTGCTTGTTTTTTCTTACAAGCTAGTTCCCGTAGTGGGAAAAATACAACAGATGAATATTGATAATTAATTTCTTTGCCATGTAAGCACAATGATGTTCACATATTTTAAAGTTAATTCCAATCATGTAAGGGAACAGGTCAAGAGTCTATTACCATGAAACATGGTAACCACCTTAGCACCAATTGCAGGATCATGCCATCATGCCATTGGTAATCTGTGTATACTTCTACATGGCCTGAAGCCTACACTGCAAGTGTAACTGAACAGAAACTGTTCCACCAGGGTTACAATTCTCTAGTAGATATTTGTTTCCATTATATTGTGGGTAATGTCACTCAGAAAATTACACTACCCTGTCAGTTGAATTTTCACATATCAATCGGAGGAGTCTGTGTCAATTTGACTTCTGCCCTTCTGGAGTATGAGCAGCGGATAAAGCTCCTACTCAGCCCTCACACTTCTACAAACCAGGAGACAACAGAAACTTAAAAGTAAAATAGGAGCAATTAAGCAATGTACCTACTTTGCCTTTTCTGGTAACATGGGCTGAGGGAAGGCTATACTCTCATACATATATAAGACTGTGGAACTACTATTGACAAAATCCATCCAGAAAATAAAAAAGGGAAAAATTAAAGGGAATTAGAAGTTATAGGACACATTTGTACACTATTCTCACCGAATAAAAAACAAAATTATTGTCAACAAGACAGAAGAACAAATGACTCATGCAAAAATGTAGAAGTACGTAAACAATAGTCACAATACATCATACGACTAACAGTTGACCAACGTCAGAATTAGCTGACAACTCTCGGAATCAGACTTGTCACATGGCATCGATACTGACTCTCACTTGTCACATGAACCCAATTAATGTATGTCCTTATGGACTATATGGATTCTATGATTAACGAAGAATACAGAATATCAAATGCACACTCATGGACTCTTTAAAACAACCTACGTTTGGCCAATACAGCCTCATTCTGATATTATAATGAATAATTGAGATATTGATAGCTATATCTTTTACAACTTATAAGGGTACCACACATTAAAAACAAAGACCCCTGCCATAGACAGCAGTCCGCTTCATATACAGACACAGAATCATAGGACACATAACGTGTGTAATCAACCATGGGTTTATACTTCGGCACGCACCTAGGCAAGAGTATAATCGTACTATGGTCAGTGTTTCTCTTAGAATGCTGCACACACCTAATACAGTGGTACTATATGTCCCAAATGTTATATGATGGAATGCAATTGCATGTGTGAATTACACTAAGAAGCAGCCAAACAGCATACAGCCCGGAATCTAGACTTTTGAGCCAAACCAATAATGCACCAACATAGTGACTATATTGCGCCGTGTGTATTCTTGTCACATGATAACTAAAGGCCAGACATAGAAAAATGCAAGCTTCAGCGATTACTTATCCTTGGGCAAGGAACAGATTAACAAAAGGAATACCAGCAAAGACGAGTGAAATGGAATTGCAGGGCAACCATGATTACATCATCATGCAATGATGGATGATGTCATTGTGTCGTGAATACATAAACAGGCACTTTCAGGATGACGACGATTGAGCTACACACGGAACGCTGCCATCCTGAAATAACGCAGCCCTATCCAGATAACTAAAGCCTATCCAAGGTAAGAAACCCTAAAATGTTGAGCTAGGAAAGCTCACCATTGCTAAAAAGGTAGCTACACAATAACATCAGTGATAATGCCTAAACTAATTTACTTGCAGGCAAGAACTCTATTAGGAATAAAAATAATATTCTGGGAAACTAACCAGGCACCAAATAGAGAACTGATACCTTCACTGCTTTAACATAACAAGGTAACATAAACGACAGAAAGCAAAGTTTGAGCACAGTATTTCATTGTTATAATGTTAAAGACCTTTAAATGTCACTATTATTTACCTAGGAACTGCACTGATATGCACCAAGGCAATAGGACATGCCTTAACTACAAATATCCCTGAATCTGTATCCGAAATAAGAAATTGAGCACTATAAGAAGATTAGAATTCCAGATTGAATATGTAAGTAAAACCCATCCCGGTCTCAACTCTAAATCTGACACCAGTAACTCAGTACATGACATAGATCAGTCTTTTCTTCAAAAGACCAGCTCATTTTCAGGCTACCCTCGGCCTCCTCCTCTTCTTCCCTCATCTCTGACTGTCTGTCTGCTATCCAGGAATGGTGTGCCGCCAATGACCTCTGCCTTAACGCCAGTAAGACTGAGATTCTACTCATCGGCACACCCACTCCCTCCTTCCCTGCAGCTCTCTGGCCGGCCTCCCTTGGCCCCCTTCCTGCCCCTACCTGCAAGGCTAAAAACCTTGGGGTCATCTTCGACTCCACACTCTCCTTCTCTCCTCATATATCTGACGTCTCTAAGAAGTCACACTACCAGCTGCACCTCCTCAGAGGTATTCTTCCCTTCCTCTCCTTCCCCCAGAAGCTCACTGTCTCCCGAGCCCTGGTTCTCTCAAGGCTGGATTACTGTAACAGCCTCTATCTTAATCTGCCTGCCTCCACTCTCCGCCCTCTGCAACTTATCCAGAACAGAACTGCGAGACTTGTCCTTGGCCTCAAGCCCAGAGACCGTATCTCTCCAGGACTGAAATCTCTTCACTGGCTCCGAGTGGCTGCGAGGATTAAGTTCAAAACCCTCTGCATTGTCCACAAGGCCTTCTGGGGCCTGGGGCCTAAATACATTCAACTCTCTCTTCCTAAATATCTTCCTTCACGAGCCCTTCGCTCATCCGTCTCCAACTCCCTCATGGTCAGCCGCTTCTCGAAGCAACGAGCTGGGGGTAGATCTCTCTCCGCAGCAGGGGCCTCCCTCTGGAACAGCCTTCCTGCCTCCCTGAAACTTGAGGAGAACCATCTCCGGTTCCGGAAGCACCTCAAAACCTTCCTCTTCGCTTCTGCCTTCTCTCTCCCTCTCCCCTGCTAAACCTGCCTAACTCCCCACTGAAATTCTGCACTAAACCTGCATCTTGGCCACTCTCAGCGACCTCGGTCCAGGGCCCAGCCACTCTCCACTTGCACTGCCTCCCTGGCTCCCCCTGCACTGTGGGACTGTCACTGTATCCCTACAGCCCCCTTCCTAGCACTTGCTCTCCACTTACCTCGCACTTGCCACCAGCTGGCCCTTTTATTTATTATTTATTATTTTATTAGGCTACTTACCGTGTACTGCACTTTCCCCCCCACCTCCTCCCCTTGCACTTTCCCCTTTTCCCCTTACCTCTGCACTTGCCCGATCTGAATGACACCTGGCCTAGTAGGATCGTTTGTCTGTCTTCCCCTTGTTTCCCTCCCTCCCTGCCTCGTCGCGCCTTGAAACACTTGTGTATAGGCGCGTTACAAATACCATATCATATCATATCATATCATATCAAAACTAATAAGCCTATGTTCTATCTTTCTTGTTACCCCTTCTTCCCCGTCATAACTACTAGGCAGCTTTAAGATCCATTGAGCTGTTCAAAATGTTATGAACTTTCATATTAGACATATTCAAGTTTTGTTTAAAAACACTGGGCTTGAAGTTTGTACTGTGAGACAACTATGTATAGAATTATATATACTATACTGCATATGCAAATACTATCTATATATTCACAAATTGTGCCTTGAAAAAGCCTGTGCAAGGGCACAACAATAGCACATGCCTCCAAATGGAGTATGTTGAAAACCATTAAAAATACTACCCTGGTTTATAATCAATAAATAAAATAATTATAACATTTACTTTTGAAATTCTTCTTTTGAGCTTCAAGGACAGGCACAAGCAACCTTACATGCCTACTTATATAATTCACACTCATAGACTGACTTGTGGATATCAGTCAATGCTAGGTTCTGCGGCCGGGCCACACTGATCACAATAAAACCTAACCTGCAGGGCAGACGCACTGGATAATATTCACTCCCCCTTTATCCAATCTGTCCAAAGAGGAGTCCTGTCTTCCTTCAGCACCCCAAAACAGAGGTCCAATGTAAGTAGGATTGATCCATTTGAAACCAAAGTGGGTGCTATATTCCCTTCAGAGTGTGTGAGGGGGGCACGTTGTGTAGACCCTTAGCATATCTGACTGTATATTTATTGAATATACTCCCAAATAGATTGAAAAGGGGGGAGCTTTGAAGAGTTCAAAACTTCCACCCTCTTTCCTAGCAGGAATGAAGTTATAATCACATAAAATAATGGCGTGTATTTTATTTTTCTTGTCCACCCCAGATTGATCTAGTGAACAGCGGTGTCCTTGCCACAAAAAAAGAATTTCCAACTGACACCATTCTCAAATCTGACAGAAAGGTGCTGCTCACAAAACTAAATTCCCAACTGATTCCACGTCCCAGAACTTTGCCTTTCAACGAAAGGTGTTTTTGTCATTAAAAAATTCCCAATTGTCACCACTCCTTAAACATTGTATTTAAACAACAGGGGTGCCCTTTGCCCAAATACAAAATTCCTAAACTGTGTCCACTCCCTAGACCTGGCCTTTAAACAGAGGGTTACTGTATGTAACTGATACCTAGGTTTATGGTGTTTGGGGAGAGTAGGGATTTGAAAAAGTGAAATCCAGCATAATTGTCCATTGAAAAATATCCTGAGAGTGAGTAACGGACCCTGATAGCAGAAAGATTTTGGTATTGTGTTTGGGGTACAGAAAGCAAGGTTTAATACATGAACAAAATGTCTTGAAAGTCTATGTGTTTTCAAAACTGCAAGCATTTTCAAGTGTTCAGAGACACCCGGTGTATCAAGAACTATATATGTAATGGGTGACTTGTTTTAAAATCAAAACTGTGCTTTGTTTTCAATCTAAATTCTATCACGTAATATTTTCCAGTTTATTGCGAAAAGTAAGTGCATGTCATGTGTAAGCTTTGTTTTGTGCCACAGAGAGGTTGGCATGTGTAACCATTCAAAGATGAATTGAACATATACTTTAAATAAATATATATTCTCACTTTACACCGGCCTGGTTCTTGGCTCATTGTTGGCACAAGGGGAGGGATCTATGTGGCGCTATATGAGTCATAGATAGGGTTTAGCGAATCTGAAATTAATGGTATATTGTAGGCTTTCTTAATTGGGTGGGGACTCTCAATGTTAAGCATGATCTCCCAAAATATTGTTACAATATATGGTGTACTTTTTCTCCAACCATGAACCAAAAGTGTGCTACTTTATTGCAAAGAAAAATAATGTGCTTTGCCAAAATCCTCAAATAAGAAATATGGAGTTTGTGAGAGCAACAATTCAGATAAATCAATAACAATGCAATTTCTTGCAAATAGTGTGAAGCAAAATGCAAGAAAGACAAATAAATGGTGACTGGTGCCTGTTTCTACATCACTTAGCCAAATACATAAAGAGAGTCTGAGTTATAACACTGAACGTTTTACTTTAAAAACCATAGCAGCCAATGCATTTACCTATAATCTCATATCTGAAGATGAGAGAGGCCTTGGATCTCACCCAAGAGGAAGCCTGAAGCAGATATTTCCTGAGGCAAACTGGATTCCCAAAGGTGGATCAAGTGTAAAGCAGAGGGGCCTTGATGATTGGGGATATTACCTGGATGATGTGAGGGTACATGCTGGCTCTGTGCTTTTAAAGAATAATTCAATGTGAGTATAAAAATGCCCCAATGCAACTAGATATATGCCCTCCAGAATAATTTCTCTGCTAACCCCCTGGAGTGGTGTTATCTGGGGAGGAATGCCACGACAGGGAAACTGATTCCAAATAATATCCTTCAGTATTTTTGTGGAAAATGCAACTTGTATTCTCATTATATTCAAACCCAAGTAAGGTCTGATTTAGTGTAGCACAAATGGCATTAAGTACCCTGTATGTAGAGCACAGTTTCTGAAAAAAATATAACCAATTGAATGCAAGTATAATGTTGTAGCATGTTAGTGTGCTTTCTGAGTGTGTATCCTGCTTTCTGAGCATTTTGAAAGCCAAGGGTAGTTAACAATGCAATGCAATAGCATTTCTGTGCAAAGCAGGCAGTTCCTTGCAGCCAAAGCTAGGTAAATTGAACACCGAGCATTTTCAAGGGATTAGTCAACAACTGGGGCTATGAACCAAGACACACACTTGACACAACATGTATAAATCAACAGCTATGAGGCCTGTTTAAAAAGATATATTGTGTTAAAAAGGGAGCTTAGCTGAACCACTTCCATTGCCATTTAGAATGATCCAATTTCAACTGAACAGTTAATGTTTGCCAATAGTATTGAGTTGGAATTAAGAGCACCCTCAATTAGATAAACCCAAATTATCCAAGTGATTTGAGGGGATATATTTGCTGTCCTTCTAGAAAATTCTAATTTTATGTTGATCTACAGTGCAGATAAACCAGTATTCTGTGTGTTCTAAATTGATAGTACCATTTCCCTAAACTCAAGCATGTAGATTTCGATGCAACCTACCATATCATGTTTTTAATTTACCTGCATATGCTAGGATCCCACAGCATCACATCTTTACCATGGTGGAATTCATTCAAATGTAATTCAGATAAATAATTAATTTGTATGGAACCTTTCACTGATACCAATGCTTGCCATTGATACTGGAGAAAACAAAGTCTCATGAAGAATCTGTCATTCATTAAGAGAAAGTCAGTTTTATGTTTATGCTATGCGAAATATCTGAACACACCTGCTGACAAGCGACAATGTAAATATTGGAATACATTTTGCTGCATAGACTTTGCATTGTTTATTTAGAATAGAGGTTTAGAAATATTAATATTTGATTCATGTGAATGATTTGTATGGAGTGAAAAAGTCTCTTTCATTTGCACAACAATAAAAAAGAACAATTTAGAAAGACCGCTCTGAGATCACTCAGAGCGGTCTTTCTAAATCTTAACTGTCACACCCCAGCCAGACACGAGTGTGCACGGAGGCTGACAGGCAGGAGGGAAGGGCAGGGGACAACGGTTATGAGGTGTTTGTGTGCCTGTGTGTATTCTGTGTGTTTTTAGTGGGGAGGCGACTGGGAAGAAAGTTGTGGCTATGTGTGTTTTCGTGTATTTGTTTGTGAGTTTGTTTGCTGGGGGATCGGGCAAGAGTGTTTCATGGGTGGGAGTGAGGGGGTGGGTGAGCGAGTGCATGTGTGTGTTTGTGTCCATGTTGTGCTGGAGAAAATAGGGGTTTGGGGGATGAAATCCCCCAAAATAGTGATTATTCCGTGTTTTAAAGGATGCACAAAATCGGCTGAAAAGTATTTTTGTTGTGCAGACTTTAAAATGCGGAATAATCACATGGAACCAAATGATTTTGTGTGTTCTAAAATCAATGAGAATTTGCAGGCATGTTGTTTTTCTTCTGCAGATGAGCTTTCTAGGTTTGTAATTTATACAGTGTTGACTTTCCTAGAATAAAGTTAGGGGACCACCTTTGACTTCTATCTTTTATCAAAATAAAGTAGACTATACATTCTAATACAGCCTGTTTCTTGCCCCAGTATTTTGCGGTGAGATTGTATAATAAGGGTAAATTAGTGAGTGTTCCTTGGCGATTTGTATAGATCAATTCCACCACAATGTTCAACAGTTTCTCCTCACAGGAGGAGGAGGAGGAGCCATATGTTTGATGAGGTAGCTGGTAATCCTGTGCTGTTTGTTTGCACCAATACACAGGCATATGCCTTGCAGCAATGCCAGAGTAACCAAGTTGATGGAGGTGACTGAGGCATTGCGGGTGACATCAGCAGAGGGAGAAGAAGTGGAAGAGGATTCAGGGACATTGAAGGGGCTATGACTATAAATGCATTGGAGTCACCACAAAGGAAAGTGAGGCAGGGCATATAGTGGAGGCCCTCACAAAGACATGTGAAGTATGGCATTGGTGGTGAAGGTGGGCATGATGCCGGTGGCAGTGCAGAAAGAGGAACTGGGTATGCTCCTTATGTGGCATCAGAAGATACTTGCTGCAATCACCCTTCCATAATTATTCAGAGATGGTTCCTATTTGGGCTGGGGCCATAGCAGAAAAGGAAATGGTTGACCTAGTGGGTGATGGTGCAATAGGGGGCAGGTGCTCTTGGGGATCTTCTGTGGGAGGACCAACGTGGGATGTTTCCTCAGTTGCCAGCAGGGGGTGGACCCACCTGAGGTGGTGGAGCAGGAGTAGAGAGGAGAGGTCTAAGGGGAGGCTAAGGAGCTGGGTGGAGAGCATCCTCCACCTGTGCCTACCACTGTACGACTGGCGCAAGGAGCAGGGAGCTCTCCCTATTCACACAGTTCCATGGTCCAGGGTGTTTCAGGACTTCAACCAGTCACTGGAGAAGACTGACAATTTTGTGGAGGGCATTGTCCTATGCGAGGTGGAGGGTTGTTTTAGGAAGGTGATGTGGGGGCAACGAAGTAAGAGACACGACCATGCAGAATAATACTCACAGGTGGTACCAAGAAATATACAGGGGGAATGAGTCCCCCAACACCACCCTTCCCACCAGTGCCATGGCCACCACCATGTTACCCTCTAGTGGTGGTGACAAGGCAAATGCTAGTTCCCCCTAGAGCCAGGCAACAAAAAGACTGTTTTTGCATCAGTGCCTCAACACTTGGTTGGAGGCAGCTTGCTAATGGAAGCATTTGCATTCAGGCAGAATCGGTGGGGGATGCTGATGAGAAATACCTACACATTTGAGTGATATATGCTGAAGCACAATCCTTCCCATCTTTATGTGGCTTTGCATGAGGGAAGAAATGAGGCAGTCACGGGTGAGCGACTATCCTCTGAGGGAGATTCCACACAAGTGAGAGGGACCGCAATATGTGGGTGTGCCTGTGAACCTTACAAGCATCTGCAGTCTGTGGGTGAGACTTCACATTTGGGCAGTGCCTGTGCTCCGTGAGAGAGGCAGAGAACTATATGTGGTGGCTGCTGTTCCAGGAGAGCCTGTGAAATTCAGGGGGTGGCTACACTCTGTGGAACATCCTAAGAAAAGTATGCGCTAGATGAACTCTTTGAAAGTTCAAGCACATACTACTGTAATGGCTTTGGTCTCAGACTCCGGGGAACTGGAATTTATAGCAAATAATGCTTGCTATATGCTGAAGTACCATCCCACCCTCCTGAAGGTGACTGTGCATGGGGAAAGGAATGAATAATTCACGTGGAGTGAATGTCCTCTCAGTGATACTCTACACATGCAAGGGTGGCTGAGCTCTGTGGGAAAGCTTATGAACCTTACAGGATGGCTGTACTCTTTGGGAGAGCCTGCGAATGTAGGGGTCAGGAGCTCCCTGTCAGAGACACTGAGAACCTTACATGGTGGCTGTTGTCTGTGGGAGTGCCTGTGAACTTCAGGGGTCACTTAACTCTGTGAAAGAGCCCAAGAACTTTGAATGAGTGGCTGGTCAAGACAATAGTACAACCTAAAACCAATGCTGACATAAAAGGCAATGGTGCATCTTTGTGTCATGCCTCCTGGCCCCTCAGCCCCTCCCAAATCTAGCATCACATAACCATTGCGGCGCTTCCTCCATTTATTAATTCATGGGGCCGCTGCTATCCCCTTTTACGCACGGTGGAAAGCGTTTGGAAGTTGCCATGGCAATGTTGTGGATACACAAGACGCCCATTGACAACACTGTGTTCCAGAGTCTTTTATGGCCATGTGACATGGAACCTGGCATTGCCTGGCCAGCGCTGTTTCTCGTTCACCCATAAATCACCGCCCATCCTGCGGTGGGGTGCTTCTGATTAGAGCTTTTGAGTTACGCTCGTTGTTCCTGTTCCTCATCTTAGACTCCTTGGTGCTATTACTGTTGCCGACCCTGCCTGTTCTTTGGACTTGCCCACTGTTTCTGTCCCTGGTCTTGTTGTTGCTGTCCGACTCGCTTTCATCACGACCTGTCCCCAGATTTCTTTTTACATTCTGACTTGTCTTGTTACTTGACCGCACGGAATCGACCATGGCCTGCCTTGGACTCCGCTTTGCCTTCTCCCACACAGTGTACGTTCACACACCTCCCTTCCAGCGGTAAGCTACTTCCTTTGCTTCCTGCTATTCCATACTCGGGGAGGTTACTTTGTTGCATGTCACTGTGTAAAAAGCTGCTTCATCTGAAATCACCTCAATACTACAGAGCTTCTTCTTCTGTTCTTTTCAACCATAGCCTTTTCTGGATTCTACTTCATTTTCCCCTTTACTGTGTCCCAATGCACTTGACTTTTGGACGCTCGGCATCATTCACCAGTGTGCACCAACTCGACTCTAGTGCGTCCCTCGTGCCGTCTGGGTATAGAACCTCACTAACCTTCCCTTCCTCAGTTTCTCTTTCTCCCTTCTAACCAACCCTGGACTCCTCATTGGACTGCTACCTGCTACTTCAGTAAGATAACCTACCAATCCTGGTTCTCTGCCACTTGGGAGGAAGGGGCGGGTGGGAGGGGAGGGTTAAATCCACTGACCAGACTTCTTCCTAATACTTACCTTACCTTCTCAAGGAAGATCCCAGAAGGTGATTCTCCAACGCCCTTACATGCAGACCTGGATTCATCCACAACCAGGTCAGTTTATTCTCTCTACGGGGGCTACAATATTGTGTCCTAGGACACTACTGATCTGTACCTTCTTACTTGCTTTCAGCCTGGTGTTCCTGTGGTCATTGACCCTTGCTCTTTCAAATTATTTACTCCTCTAGCTTATTCTGTAAATAACAGCTAGTGAGGTATATCATTGGGAAGGTCTTTTTCTGATAGATAAGATCTGAGCTTCTCAGAGCTCAGGTTCTCTTCACAACCTGAGCAACCATTGACACTCACACCATCCTTGGTGAATACTGTTAACCCATTGCTCTGGATTTCGACTGTCTTCATTGGTGAGTACACTTTGTTTATCCATTGCTCCATATCGTAACACTTTGCTAGCCGGTCAGTCACTGGTAAAAGTCTCAGTCACTACTAGAACTATCAGTTTTCCAATCACATGAACCATGAACAACCGTTTTACACTTTTGGTTGTCTGAGATGTACTGGATGGATAAGAAGTCATCATCGTTATCCAAGCTGTTGTTTTTCCTATGGGTATATGTTGCTCCATAGTATGTCACAACAATGCGCTTGTTCAGGTTTTTGAATTCCAATCCATTTTTTAAAATACAGCACTGAGAGGTTCAGTGTCTGGTGTAGAAAGGGGATTTAAATTGCTGTGTTCAAGTGGCATAGTTTAAAACAAGGGAGTTTGGGCATGAAATAGAGACGTTAGTTTTGGGGTGAACAATTCATGCCATTGGCAAACAATCTAGAAAGCAAAATACACTGGGACAAGAATTAAAGTCACTCAAATAATTAATCTAGATCCAACAGTTCATATAGTGCTATGGAACACAATGGAGCAGGGAATTAGTTAAAGTAGGGCTGCCAATTCGTACCCTGGGTAAAACGTTAATCTCAGATGCTAAGGAGAAAACTACAGTGGGGCAACAATTGAACTAGGTCAACAAATTCAATTGGGACACACAAGTCTTGTGGGGTAACAATTACAGTAGGCTGAACAAATGCATACTGCAGGGCAACAGTTAATCTAGGATGCAAAGAGAGTGTGTGAATGTGCAAATGTTTGAGGGAATTTGCAGAGGTATGATATGCTTTATTTTGTTGTTACATAAGTCGGTTGGAGATGGCCCTCGCGCCATAGGCCAGAACAGGTCTTAGAGTGGAGTTCAGGGCCTCTGGCAGCCCACGTCAATGGCCTCACCCTGGATTACCAGGGTGGGTGCTTTGTTGGTGCTATGGCCTGCATGGGATATGTCTGCATTTGGGAGTATGCTTTGGGACAGAGGGCAACTCACTCTGCTCATTTTGCTCTGGGTATAGAAATAATTCCAAAGCCTTCCAGTCACCCTACTGCCACTAGGCTGATTGTCATGAAACCTGCTCTCTTTTCTTTATCTTTATTACTGTCTCTTTCTGACATTGTGTGTGTTGTTACTGATTACACCAACTTGCCTTTTTGAGGAACTTGCATATGTTGAGTCCTATCCACACCCCCTCAACGCATCCTATCTTGCTATTCTTTGTTCCCAAACTACTCCACTCGATTAATGCTCTCATCATTTTTTTACTTTATCTAGCAAAAACAGTATTAGTGCCTATGTCAGTCTGCATTCTGCAGAGGTCTGGTTGTCCCTGTCCAAAAAGGTTGGTAGTTGGAACTGACACCAGACACCTTAACTCTCCTTGATCTCCCTTCAGCGTGGCATTACGTAGGTTAGCGGGCTGGATTAGAGGGCACTGCAGTTGAGTTTAACATTGCTTTGCTGGAGTCTCTTTGAATGATGGTCCTAGTCTGGATCAGGAATGTGTTACCAACAGCTACCATTCTATCTTATTTCGGATCTGAAGGAAGCCCCAGAAAATCCTGCCAAGGTGAATGACAGGTTCTTTCCCACATTGCCTCAGTAGAGTTTCCCCGGGCTTAGGGCTGAGAGTGACACTAGCCTGAATGGTGTGTTGTGTCGTATTCTACGCTTCTAATCTCAGAACATGATATTGGAATATGAATAAGGGATAGCTGGGAATCCACAAATTGTAGTTTCTAGGATTTTCAAGTGATTATTTCTTTATTTTAATTTTTGTAAAATGCCACAAGCCTGTAGGCCTCAAGGCGCACAGTGTGCATTAATGAGGAGGGTCCATTTATTACAGGTTGTGGAAATATAGAAGTCTGAATATTCGCAACCAATGTATGAGGACCTTGAATGAGATTGTTGCTGACTGTTGTTGAGAGGTATTTCAAGACATCACTGAAAACAAGTGGTTTTCTGATTAGAAAAGGAAATGGAGAGTAATTGGGAGTGGACGATTATGTTCTTAAAATTAGGTCGAATTTTATCAGGCCTTTTGAAAATGTGAGTCTGTTTTGATTCGTGATGCCAGGAACTAGTGAATTACATTGCAAAAAAGTAGAACTTTTCATATTAAAAGAGGTGGTCTTCAATACATTTTCAATGTAATGTAACAAAAAGCAGTCTGTTCTGGTGCTTTTCTGTCACATTGGGGGATTCAATGCAAATGGCCTTGCAGGAGAGGAAGGTGTTTTTGTATTTATTTATTTATTATTGGGATGGGGTGCAAGTTTGTTTGAAAACCTCTGGTGTTACTGGGAACCCAACTCCTGAGGGCCGCTCTGATTCTTTGAGTTTGGCTGAGACACTTGGGTATGTGTTTATTCGGATGTGAATACCCAAGATCAAATATATTACATTGCTCTCGATGTGGGCTAACTGAAGTATGCGACATGAGCCGGAAGAGGTAAGAACTGGTCTTTATTGTTCGCATACAAGGATTATAATAAAGGTAACCGGCGCCCCGTACCGCAGACTCCACCTTCACTCTCACATCCCCAACGGTCATTCTCCCCATGTCATTTCATTCCACATTCGCTGCATACCACGGGCTGGAAGCCTCGAGATAAGAAGCCTCGGGATGCTCATGGAATACCACATCATCCCCCCCTTACACAAATTTTGAAACAAAATAAAAACTTGAATGTTCCTTAAACTTTTCCATAACAATTAAAAAATTAATACCGGAAGGAAAACTATTGAAAGACATTACATAGATAAATTAATGCAAACTTATTAAGTCGTAAGAAGACTAACGAACTAGCATAATACAATTGCAATAGTAAGTAATTTCACATGTCATAATCCCTAGACCAAAATGGTAATCTCCTCTCTCTTGAGCTACGCGCACTCCTATTATCATACATCTCAACCACTTGTTGTCGTTGTGCATTCTCTCCACCAGACTGTCTCACCCTCACCACATTATCATTCACCATATCCATACCCTTTATAATATAGTCATCACCAAATAGATCACTCTCTCTTCTCCCCACTTTGGCTTGCATAAATCCCTCATTGTTTCCTTTCCACATCCACTTACTAACTCTATCCAGATTCCAAACAGATCCTCCTACATCTCTAACTGCTCTCTTGAACACTTGTACCACCTTAACAGGTCTGCTGTATTTAGATTCACCCTTTTTGACACTCTGTCCAAGTATGATTCGCACAAAATCTCCAGGTAGAATTCTCAATTTAAACTTCTCAGGGGGAGTATTATGTAAATCACACATACCTTTCAGTTCGTCGGAATTCCTAGATTCTGTCTTCACAACTTTCCTCCGATTAACCCATTCAGGAATTAATAATGTATTGGGAGCTCTTCCCCTCATTAATTCAAAAGAGGAAACCTCCATTCCTCTCTTAACTGACATCCTAGTACTCCATACCCTCTCCTTTAGAACTTCATCAACTGGTATGCTGTTGCTCAATGCCAATTCCACTGCTTCTACAATTACACGGTTATATCTTTCCACCAACCCATTGGTTTGTGGGTGGTATAATGACGAAAACCTCCATTCAATTCCCATCTTCTTGGCAAAATCTTTCATTTCACTACTTCTAAACTGAACACCATTATCACTTATTATTACTTTGGGAAATCCTTCCCTACTGCAAATCTGCATTAGAAATTTTACTACCTCACCTGTGTCAATTTTCTTCACCGCTTTGACTTCTACCCAACCTGAGTAATAGTCTACTAATACTATTAGGAACTTTTTCTCTCCCACTAACTTCATATATGGCCCGATGATATCAATTCCTAACATCTCCCATGGAGAATCACCCTTGTCCATGTTAATTGGCTTGGACTTGAAAATCTTGCAACTTTTATCACAGTTTTGACATGGCCAACAATTCCTGATATATCTCTCAATCATAATATCCATGCCTGGCCACGAGTATTTCAAACGCACATTATTCTTAGAGCCTGTAATGCCGGGATGGCCTTGAAGTGCCTTTTCGATGAGCTCACCCCGAAACTTGTGTGGGGGAATTAATTTATCCCCTCTAACTAAAAATCCATCCTCCATTGACAACTCATCTCTAATTTCCCAAAATCTCCTACAACCTTCGCTAATGACCTTTTTCTCTGGCCAACCTGACTCCGTGTACCTCTTTATCTCTTGCAACTCATCATCTTTGGCCAACTCCAACATCCACATCTCCTTGGATGTGACCTTAAAAATAGTCGCTACTCTTTCTTCATCAGGATCAGCACTTGTCTCATCACTCTTCAATGGCAACCTAGACAAATAATCAGCAATTGTGTTCCTTTTCCCTGGTAAATACTTGACAGAGAAATTGTAATCTTGTAATTTTAAACTCAATCTAGCTAATCTCGATGAAGCTTTACACATCCCCTTCACCGTGAGAACTTCTATTAAAGGTTTGTGGTCAGTCTGAACTATACATTTGTTTCCCCATAGATACTTTCTGAAATAATTCACTGCCCATGAACAAGCCAACAAATCCTTCTCGATCACAGAATATCTACCTTCTGTTTCAGAAATAGCCCTTGAAGCATTACTGATAGTTTTCTCATTTGCCTCTTCATCAATCTGTGTCAGCACTGCCCCTAAACCACTTCCACTGGCATCCACTGTGATCTTGGTCAATCTTCCATAAACAAATCCTCCCAATTCTATAGAGTTACAAATTCCTTGTTTTATACTTCCAACTGCCTTACTACATTCATCACTCCAGGTAAATTTTGCATCCTTTTTAACAGCCTCCTCAATGGTTCTGTGGTACTGGCAAAATTCCTTACAAACCTGTTGTAGTATTCACACAATCCCAAAAAGGACCTTAACTCGTCTTTGTTTTTAGGTTCAGGAGACTCCTTGATGGCTTTCAATGCATCCCCTTTTGGCTTATAGCCTCTGCCATTCACTGCATGTCCTAAATACTCTACTTCCTCCACTCCAAATTTACATTTACTATCTTCAACTTTCAATCCGACTTCCTCCAATCTCTTCAACACTTCCTTCAATCTCCTATCATGCTCCGCAGATCCCTTGCCAAACACTATTATATCATCTTGATATACAAGTGTCCCATTCAAACCTTTCAACACATTCGTCATAATTCTCTGGAATACTGCTGCTGCAGACACCAGTCCAAACGGCATGCGTTTGTATCGATACAACCCTTGAGGTGTAACAAATGCAGTAATATCTCTACAATCTTCTATCAGGGATATCTGATGATAAGCGCTAGATAGGTCTAACGTAGAAAACACATCAGCATTATCAATACGATTTAGCATTTCAGATATGATAGGAAGTGGAAAAACATCTATTATAATGTTCTTGTTGACGTCTCTTAAGTCCACACAAATCCTAGGTTTGCCATTTTTCTTTACTGCAATCACAATGGGGCTTATCCATTCAGATGACTCAATTTTCTCTATCACTCCTTCAGATTCTAACAAGGTCAATTCCTGTTCTACCTTTTCAGCAATAGCAAACAGAATGGTTCTGGATTTAGTATGCCTGACAGGAATTGCTCCCTTCTTAAGGTGAATTCTGTGTGAAAAATCTTTAAACAAACCCAATTTAACCGATTTGTCCTGTTCTTTTTCTTTGACTTCCTTGCTTTTTACTGCTTGACTCTTGTTGACAACCAGGATTTGTTCTTCATTACTTGGATCCAACCTGATCCTGAGTCCAGCTTGATCTCTCCAACCCAAAACGTTTACTCCCTTTTCTGCCACGTATACCTTTACTTGAGATCTTCTGTCTTTAAATTGAACAATGCTCGAGAACCACCCTATCATCTCAATTTTGGATCCCTCAAATCCACCAGGATTCAGAATGTCAGATGCCTCCATCCTGGTTTTGAGGCCACATTTTACTAAATTCTTCCATGTTTTCTTGGTGATAATTGTCCATGGCAAA
Source organism: Ambystoma mexicanum (assembly GCF_040938575.1). Taxonomy (NCBI): domain Eukaryota; kingdom Metazoa; phylum Chordata; class Amphibia; order Caudata; family Ambystomatidae; genus Ambystoma; species Ambystoma mexicanum. Next base: position 962,756,262 of record NC_090933.1, on the reverse strand, counting down.
CAACTATCCACTTTTACTTTTATTCTCCAGTTGTCCAAGCATACTTCACAACTCGGGCATTTGAATTCTCCATCAGGTGGTTCCCGTATCAGAAACACTCTTTATTCATCCGATTCTTCTTCTTCTTCCATAATGGCAGATATCTTCTTCCTTCTTCTACACATGACTGCGAAATGGCCTCTTATACCACAGTTTCCACATTTTTGTCCCAATGCGGGACATTGTCTTGCATAGGCATAGTGACCAACTCTGCCACAACTATAACATCTGTCTCCTTCCTTCTGTTGGTTATGCTGAGTTCTCTGATCGTTCTGGGGTCTGGGTTCATTTTTCGCCCAAGACTTTCCTCTATATGAATTCCCTCTCTGCTCATAACTCCTCATTCTGTTATTTCGTCCTGCTGCATTGACTGCAATCTTGTCTTTGTTCTTAGTATTTCCCCCTCCTCTGTCTTTCGGTCGAATTATATTGACCTGTGCTTGTTCCTCTGTTTCTTTTTCTTGCATCTCCTTGCTGCTCTGGCTATGTTTTTGCATACTTTTTACAGCCTCCTCTTTCTTGCTTTTCACCTCCTTCGAAAATAAATGAGTGTGTTCTACTCGATTTGCTATTGCTATGGTTTCCGGCAGAGACGGATTACCCACCATCCACAGTCTATCCTGGATTAAGTTATCTTTCGAGTGGATAATGATCTGATCTCGGATCAACTCATCCAAAGTGATGCCATAGCCAAATTGGCAAGTCCGTGATAGTACTCTCAGTGCAGAGACATATTCTTCAATGTTCTTATGTTCCTTCTGCACTCTAGTATAGAACTTGTACCTGTTTATGGCCACATTGGTTTCTGGAGCATAATATTTGTCCAATTGCCTGATCGCTCTGACATGCTCATCAGCATCACCAGCTTCATCTCTAGTCAATTCTGGCAATTCTCTGAACTTCCTTTGCCCTTCCAACCCCAACGCATGTAGTAATAACAACTTCTTTTTTCGGGATGTGAGTTCCTCCTGTTCTACTGCTTGGATATAGTTCAACCAGAATTCTTTCCATTCTGACCATAGAACTGCCGGTTGACCTGGAGTTGGGAGGAAACTTGCTGGCGGTTGTGTACTGATGCCCTGCATAATCCTGCAGTAATCTGATTTTTGTATCTGAATACACTCTTACATACTCTTTTGGTGTTAGCTATTGTATTATAATGTTTTTTTTTTTTTAGTTCTGTGAGGAGGAGGAGTGGATCACCGTCTACTCCTTTTTTTTTTTTAAGTACTGTGAGGAGGAGGAGTGGATCACTGTCTACTCCTCATTCTGCCTGCTCTTCCTGTAGTCAGGCAGATCACGTGACTCGCTCTACTGCAGGTCCTTTTCTCTAAAACTTCAATGGCACGTAGCTTATCCTAGGAGGGCGGGGACAGTTCCGCACAAACCAACGTGTCAGACGTCAGTTCAGAGCAGCTGCTCTCTGTCCTGGCCCTATTCAACTGCACGAACCAACGCAATGCCAGTGCGCTAGTTCAGAGCGTCTGCTCTCCGTCTGCACAAGCCTGCTATGCGGAAGATACCCAGCTCATTTTCAGGCTACCCTCGGCCTCCTCCTCTCCTTCCCTCATCTCTGACTGTCTGTCTGCTATCCAGGAATGGTGTGCCGCCAATGACCTCTGCCTTAATGCCAGTAAGACTGAGATTCTACTCATTGGCCCACCCACTCCCTCCTTCCCTGCAGCTCTCTGGCCGGCCTCTCATGGCCCTCTTCCTGCTCCTACCTGCAAGGCTAAAAACCTCGGGGTCATCTTCGACTCTACACTCTCCTTCTCTCCTCACATATCTGACGTTTCTAAGAAGTCACACTACCAGCTGCACCTCCTCAGAGGTATTCTTCCCTTCCTCTCCTTCCCCCAGAAGCTCACTGTCTCCCGAGCCCTGGTTCTCTCGAAGCTGGACTACTGTAACAGCCTCTATCTTAATCTGCCTGCCTCCACTCTCCGCCCTCTGCAACTCATCCAGAACAGAACTGCGAGACTTGTCCTTGGCCTCAAGTACAAGGACCGTATCTCTCCAGGACTGAAATCTCTACACTGGCTCCCAGTGGCTGTGAGGATTAAGTTCAAAACCCTCTGCATTATCCACAAGGCCTTCTGGGGCCTGGGGCCAAAATACCTTCAACTCTCTCTCCCTAAATATCTTCCTTCCCGAGCCCTTCGCTCATCCGTCTCCAACTCCCTCAGGGTCAGCCGCTTCTCAAAGCAACGAGCTGGGGGTAGATCTCTCTCCGCGGCAGGGGCCTCCCTCTGGAACAGCCTTCCTGCCTCCCTGAAACTTGAGGAGAACCAGCTCCGGTTCCGGAAGCACCTCAAAACCTTCCTCTTTGCTTCTGCTTTCTCTGTCCCTCTCCCCTGCTAAATTCTACACTGAAATTGCACTGAATCTGCAACTGGGCCACTCTCACCGACCTCGGTCCTGGGCCCAGCCACCCTCCACTTGCACTGCCTCCCTGGCATCGCATCTCCTGCACTGCGGGACTGTCTCTGTATCCCTACAGCTCCCCCTTCCCAGCACTTTCCTGCACTTACCTTGCAATTGCCACCAGCTGGCCCTATTTATTTATTTATTTTTATTCTACTTACTTGTACTGCACTTCCCTCTCCCCTTCCCCTTGCACTTTTCCCTTCCCCTGCACTTGCACGGTCTGAATGATACCTGGCCTAGTAGGATCGTTGTCTGTCTTCCCCTTGTTCCCCCCCTGCCTCGTCGCGCCTTGAAACATTTGTGTATAGGCGTGTTACAAATGCCTTATCATATCATATCATATCAAAAAGGTGCAGCCACTCGGAGCACCCGCTCTCGGTATCCAGTATGACCGCTGCCGCTGCTGCTGCCGCTTCCTCCGACCTGTGGTCTCTCAAGGTGCCGGCATCCTCGTCGCCATTTGAAGTATGCGACATGAGCCGGAAGAGGTAAGAACTGGTCTTTATTGTTCGCATACAAGGATTATAATAAAGGTAACCGGCGCCCCGTACCGCAGACTCCACCTTCACTCTCACATCCCCAACGGTCATTCTCCCCACGTCATTTCATTCCACATTCGCTGCATACCACGGGCTGGAGGCCTCGAGATAAGAAGACTCGGGATGCTCATGGAATACCACACTAACCTCTGATAAAGTGATGATTATAGAGGTAAAGATGTGAGCTTCCTGGGGGATCATTTATAGATGATGTGGAAACTGAATGGCCTGCGGTAGTTTGTGGAGGGTTTGTGTGTGTAATGTAAGGTGGTAGTTGTGGCCAATTGATAGTATTCTGACCAGACCCTGTCTTGTTATCATGCACTTTTGAAATCGTTGAAAATTGTTCTTAATCACAGAAGCCAAATAAATAGTTTAGTGACAGATAACTTGCCAGGTAAAGGTCTCTAGCTTGTCTCACTATACTCGGTAGATAAGAATTATCTCAGGATTCTAGGCTTCATTTCATATGAGCACATGGGTTTCAAGATCCAAAATTGAGTCTAAGAATTTGTGTACAATGAGTGTGTGTTAATTGAAGCATTTTTTCTCTTCAGGTAGTATTGGATGTACCTAGTGCGATCGTAAAAGTTAACATGTCCCAGTAAATATGCGTGTGAACCCCTGTAAACCGTTCCTGCACCGTTCCTGCACCCCTAACTTCTATCGGAACCCTAACTGCTTGCACGTACGCCTAAATCCAACATGCAATCTTACCTTTGCGTGGTGATTCCTATGGGCAAGTGTCTGTATGCCTGCTTTCGGGTGGCAGTTACATCGAGAGCTTTGCGTGGTCATTTCCCCAAAGTGAGATTGTGAGGTCAGATCAATGAATACGATTTTACACTCACACTTGTGGCTATGTGATTGCCTCAGGTGGGCCATCCCTCGGAACGCCCACATTTTCTTTTGTTTGTTGCCATTTTGCGAGTTCCACCACCTACTCCAGTCTATGCGCATGCCACGCCCACGCTCGGTGAGGTGTCTCGCGCAAGGCACTCGGTCGCTCACAGAGATGTGCTAAGCCTGCGCAAAGTCCCTACAGAGTACAAAAACGTCCCACGCAGTTGATTCCATGAATCGACAGTCGGTATTTTGTGCACGGTTTGGCACGCAAAGTCCCTATTTACCGCACAGAAAATTCCATTAATCGTGCCCTTGGTGACTTAATTGGAGCATTAAACATGCTACTTGTGTAATAAAAATAGCTAAACCTGGTCTGCCTTCTACCACTCGATTTATAAGCACTATGCATGTCCTTTACTGAAGTCCTGTTCAAAACAAGCATTGGCAAGGCCAACAGTTTTGGTTTGTGTATAAGTATTAGGCCTTTGCCAGACACTGCTATTAGATGCGCAAGGTTCCTAGTGATTGCATCGAATGCAAAAGTTTTGAATGGCAAAGTTTCAAAATAAAATGCATCAAAAAAATTCTTTTTTTTAATGGGGGGTCCAACCCCTGTTTTTTTACCCCTTAAAACTCATTATAGTAAAAAAAAAACTGTACCTACAAAAAAAATTAATTTTTTTCATGTATTTTCTTTCAAAACTTTGGCATTCGAAACTATGATACCGATGCGCAGGAATCGCAACATTTTGCACCTACTACCATCAATAGCCAGTTAATACCACTATGGCATTTTCCATATGGACAGAGTGTTTGGTATTTTTTATCAGAAAGTGAGGAAACTAGTAAGAAAGGAGCAATGTTACATTGAATGTGATGTGTACATGCAACAATGCATAACCACACTTTCCCAAGGTCTTTAAACTCAGAATTTAAATAATATGCAATGATATTTCACCATAGCTGAACTGACTATACCTCCTTCTGTTTTTCTGTGCAGATGAAAATACCCTGTATATCACTGTAGGGTTACTGGTTGATTTAGTCGTTTTTATAGAACAATCTTGCAATCTGCTCATCGTGTGTATCCATGGAGTCTGCACAAACGAATACCTGTTTCGGCACAGTTCACTTTATACCTCACGTAGGCCTGAGGGCGCATGTGCTTGGGCTGTATGTGAAAGTGCATGAATTTGCACTGTGCAAGTCCCAAAATAGTGGTATGCAGGAGCATAGACATAACAACGAGCAACATTCGGCACCGCTGCATACAGCGCGTGCCGCCATTACGGTGCATGCAAATGGCCATTGCTGAACAATGGCATCAGACCACATGGGCGGTATTCAGCAGTATCAGCACGTAGCTCATCATTTTGCGTATGCCCAGGATAGCATTGTGCACGGCAAAGCACACCTGCGTGATCCCTGCTAATGTTGCTCAGGCCGCAACATGAGTTGCTCATCGGTTGAACCCAGCTACATTGAGTGTATACTATGGGTTCATTTTGTCAGGGAGATTTGTTATGTTGCTCAATATATGGTGATCCGCCATCAGAGGGAAATACATCCTGCACTTACCGCTATGCGTGTTCAGGTGCAATTCTAGTGCCCTTGCATTTGAAAAGCTTTTAGTGCATTGTGGGAAAGGGCAGGAACTGGAATTGTGATGGGGACTGTCTTCACTGTCCTCCGCCATCTGGCTGCTGTCTCTTTGCCTCCCGCTGCAGTAGTACATAAGATGAGCCTGTAGGTTTCTCTCACTTCGATACCAAATGCCACAGGATTTGCATGGAAAGATGTCCTCTGGGAAGAAAGAAAAAACATGAATGGACAGTTAAGTAAGCACAATATGGACATCCTGTTAGAAAGCCATTTGGGCTATACTCTGTATGCAGCTTACGAACACAGACTGCCTGTCAAAAATGATATACTAAAATTCCAAACATTATATGGTAAAGTACAATAAACTGGCTGGTACTTTAGAGAGCAGAGAGGGCTGTCTGGGTAATGACTTTCTGGTTATACGTGGGATTGTATGCCGACCCTTTGCTGTACAGTGTTTCCCTGGCAAGAGGTGTTTTGAGACTGACTCCTGTAACATTATCTTGGTGTCAGTGCTTACTTTGTGGGGGTGTTTGCCAGGGCTCAGCCCCGGCACTTATTTCTGAGCCCCGGCATTTATTTTTCTGACTGTGGTGTTTTGGAAACGTTATTATTTTAACTCTCATTCGGTAGTTGTCACACAACAAGGGAACCCAGTGTGTACTGGGCTCACACTCTTCATCCTGTGTCAGCCCATTGTTATTCCTGAACCTAAATGACCCAGATGACAGGACAGTGCTCGTTTTCCTGGATAACAATGAGTTGGAAGGTGACAAGGTGCCGGTCTGCTACTGCAGAGGTGGATGACAATAAGAGGACAGTCACCAGCCAGCATCACCAGAACAGGGGCAAAGCCAGGGAAAAGGTCACTGCCTAAGAGGAGTGCCTGCCATGAGCGCCAAACTATACACAAATACTTTGCTAAAGTATTTCACAGGCAAGTTCAGGAGTTCAGGAATTATTTTTTCTGCGTTTGTTAATTCATTTACTAAAGGAGAAATACATGTTTACTTTGTTTTCTGTGGATAGATGGTCAACATGTTCCATTTCTTTCTTTCTTTCTTTCTTTCTTTCTTTCTTTCTTTCTTTCTTTCTTTCTTTCTTTCTTTCTTTCTTTCTTTCTTTCTTTCTTTCTCTCTTTCTTTCTTTCTTACTTATATAGCGCAGCCACTGACCCGAAGGCTGAAAGGCGCTAAACAAACAGGACATAGACAAACGGTAGCCACACTAGGTGACGTAGCAATATGTCGGAGGGATTCACTTGCCACATATTGAACCCGAGCAAAATGTTCTTCAGGGACCCCTATTTATCCCTGCTATAGAACTGGAAATTTGTGTCCATTGAGGCAGAGGTGCCCATTCAGTGTTGATCTTTGGGCATACTGGCATTAACAATATTGAGGTGCAGCCTGCCATATTCTGTCCCTGCTCCTTTGGGCTGTGAGGAAGCCTGATTCTGACAATAAGCACTATACAGAACACACACATTGTTCACTTTACATCCAGGACCAGATATAACACATTGAATTCTTAAATTGTGTGCCAACGATAGTCACCTCTCACACACACACACACACACACTACTCTTGTATTAGGTCACCTTCGAAATTGGCTTGGCAGCCCCAGAATAATTATTCTGGGATGCGTATGGTATCATTAACAGACCAGGCAAGTATTTTAAGGCGACATATCTACCAGGATTGGCCAGACACATTCTTGAGCCGCTTGCGTACTGATCACTTCCTGAAGTCCATTTTACAATACTCCAAAACTGCCCTGTGAGTACATTAGCTGAACACATACACTTCTATGTCTCCCCATCTAGAACATAGTACCTGTATAATAGACATACTCACATCCATACTAATACCAGCATTGTGCCTCTTCTAACTCCATCCCTCCATCTGAAAACGTATTTACTGCTTTTTCTCCCTCTTAGTTTACCCTTGTTTAAGATGTTTCTCCCAGTAGACTAAGGTTGGGCTACCCCGGGATGAGGCACAATGAACCTTGGACAAGGATTTGACGCTTTGAAGCTACTACTGTGGGGATAAATGCATAGTTACATAACATAACATCAGACCTTTTGTTCACATGCGCTGTTTCATACCACTTTGTTTGATTTACCCAAATACTTTTTGTATGTCTTTCCAACATAATACTGATGAGTGATACAATGACATTTATTAAAAAAGCTCCCCAATATTGTACTGACTGTTCCCAACCTGAATGCAAAGTTTCTGTACAAACAACTGATGTTCCATTTAAAGCAGAGTTAGCAGTATGGTTTGGTAAAATGTTTTGCAAAATGTTAAGGTTTGAACAGCCTGCCTGTCTTCGGGCTGTCTTCAGGTTTAACCTATAACCATTATTCGCAGCATATTTCAGCTCTCCAAATAAATATCCACCTATCCACAAATCATCTTCAGTTTCAGGTACATTTTGATGATATTTTATTAGCTGTCCAGACAAGTGGTCGACTGTAAATTGGTCGAAAGACAAATGGTTGACGTAATTTAGTCGAAAACCAAATGGTCGAATTGTTTTTTTTATTTATATATGTATTTTTTTGGTTTTCGTTTAGGGAAAAAAAGGGTTTTTTAGAAAAAAAAGAGGGTTGGAGGGGGGACCCCCCCCAAAAAAATAAAGGGGTGAAAATAAAAAATAAAAAATGCGACCATTTGGCTTTCGATCAAATTGGTTCGACCATTTGTCCAGTCGACCAAATTTTTAAGACCAAATGTCTGGCAACCATTTTATTAGATATGTTATTAGTGAAAAGCATCGAGGAAGGCAGCCACTTACTGTTGACAATAGCCGTGGGCAGAATTGAGGCCATCGCAGCTTGCTGCGGGAGTAGCTGAATGGAGTCCAGCAAACGAGCCGGATACATCCCCTCTGTCAGGGACATCTGACTGGCAGCTTGCAGCCTGGAGTCAAAATCCACGACGAAAGCAATCAGCTCCTCACCCTCGGCGATGGTCTTGGTCGTCGTGCACCAGAGCTGCCCGCCTAAAACAAAAGCATTACCATCCATGAGTCTGCCGTTCAAGCAAAAGGAGCAAACCCTCATGGAGTTACAGCAGCTTATTTTCGGGATTCCTTCACCTCGATCTCTAAGCTAGCTTTGTGCAAACACAACTATGAACAAACACATTCAGCACGGGCTAACGGAGACCCAATCTGCAAATAGAAGATCTGATTTTTATCAAATGAGATGCAACAAAAGATGCGACTGTCAACGATGGCAAGAAGAAGATGGGTGTCATCTAAGGTTGCATGTGTTGGTCCATCTTGTAGGGCCAGCTTCACTAAGACATGCATTGCTCTCTCTGAAATCACCAATGTCTCCCTGAAGGACAGCATGAGATGGACCAGCAAAGGCGCTTTACCAAAATCTGAAATCTATCAGTGTAGCTTTATTTGAGGAGGTGTAATCATGAAATAACGGAGGTTTACACTACAAACACCTAGGAGCCGCCTACAATGGTTTCTAACAACCCACCAGTCCAAGATATCGACCCATTACTGAGGGCTGCTATGCCAGTACGGACAGCCTCTAGAGTTGTCCTCACCATTAGCGCGTTTCACTCCATCAGGGCCATAATGACTGTGTTCTCACCTTTAGCGCATGACTGGGAAACATGTTTACCTAAAGACAATATGACAAAACAAGATGGCCACCATGACCATTGCAAAGGAAGCCCAGGAAACAACCTTTTTTTGTATTCATGCCGGTCTGCAAGTAAGTGTTAGGGGGAAGGACAAGGGAAACGAGAGCTCAGCAAGGAATTTTATTTTACTTGTTTTTAAATAAAAAGCAATCTGCACGGTGAGTCAGCCATTTAAAAACACTGGACGCAAATGTAATCCAGGCTAATAACTCCTATGATCTGAGGATGCTTTTTGGAGGAGAAGACAATCGCATGTATTAATTCTTCTTGACGATAAAGTAGACTTCGGAGTATTCCGGCTGTCAGCAGTCCTTCCATCTAAGCTGAGTTTTGTAAGTTAGTACAAGAAAATAAATTGTAAAACCTATTCATACATTCACTTTTAAACTCATGTATTGTGTGTGATATTCCGCAACAGTGCACCGGTTACAAGACTATACCTGATGTAAAATAATATATCTGTCTTTATCGATCATAAGCGGTTCAACCAATCCCATGACAAGCACATCATTTGTACATAATTCTACCTTTTGAAATGTACCACAACTGAGTCACCACACACTTCTAGTCGTAGACCCTATTTGTGCATGACCGACGCCCCTAAAATTCCCTGCAGACCTTTTAGGGAGGCATGAGGCAACCTTTGGAGATGCAATCAGGCACTGGACTCACAAGGGCAAGAGGTGTCTGCATCAATGTCCCTTTGCTTGGTTGTCCAACTCTGGGCCACGAGGACCGGAATCCTGATGGATGTTCAGGATATCCCTCTTAATATACATAAGGAAAAATGTGCATACATTTAGAATCATTGTATGCAAATTTATCTCATGAATACTAATGAAAGGTATCCTGAAAACCCAGCATGGATCCGATGCTCGAGGTATGGAGTTGGACCACCCTGTAAACTGGTAGAATAATACCCCACTAGGGTTGCTGCACAACCAGAGGGGCTCATGAGACTCCCCCAAAGAAAGCCACCCCTTACTGTGGGGTAATGTACTATCTACAGACCCAGCAGAAGTTGCAGGACTGACACTGCCAGTCATGCAATGACAAAAGCACTAGTGTCAGTGAACTTCTTTTTGTTCTTTGAACTCTATGTAAGGTTTGTTTCTTCTCTTGCATGTGCATTGCTTATTTTTTGGTGTCAAATGACACCTCTTTCTTGTCATGGTTCACACACCTGCACCCACATAGGTAATGCTTGACACATTGGGCCTCATTACAACCGTTCGTACCGGGCCGCCACATTACAAGTTCTGCAGAGGGTCCCACTCTGAACGCCTGGCTAGACCAGACGGGCAGAGCGGGACCCGCTAGCGGAACAGGATGCTAACAACGGGCCCTTCATTAACAGGCCTGTTGTTAGCATCCTCCCCATTCCCATCGAGCCCTATTGGCGCTCAATTGTGAATGAGGACGTACCGGGTCCAGCGAATGGGAATTACTGGGCCCTCCAAAGTTGGAATGGCCCGGTAAGTCCCCTTTTGCGGGACCCGGACCTGGACCAGACTTTGGGGGTAGCCATGCCACTAAAAACGGCATGGCTACCTCCAAACTCGTAATGAGGCCTCTTGTCTGTGTTAATACTGGCAGCTTTGTGTGCTAATGCATCTGTCTGTTTTTTTACGCATTCTCCTCTGAGAATCTGAAAGGGCTTAAATAGAACATGCATCATTTTGGTGAGGTATCCCTTTTGTGTGTCCTCCAGATGCCTACCTCACCTTTATTAGGGGGCATGTATTCTGGTTTTGTCTTTGAAACCTTAGGGCCCGATTCATGCAAAGTCCGGGCAAAGTCATTTTGTACTGCAAAAATGATTATGCAATGATTTTGGCCGGACTTTGTCCTGCAAAAATAAACTTTGAACAGTTCCATGAATCAGGGTTTGTGTCGGCAGTGCAAAGTCCCTTTTCAGCAGTGCAAAGTCCCTTTTCAGCAGTGCAAAGTCACTTTTCAGCAGGGCAAATTAACTTTGAACCGGGCAAATATTCAATGAATCAGGTCCTTCGAGTCCTTTAGTTTGCCCTTCTGTCGCCTCTTTCGCAACACAAAGTTTCCATTTAGTCAGGGTCGGACCGGGGCATAAAATTGTGTCGCCCACCAATGAAAAAGTGTCCCACGTCCAAGGGAACGTGTTTTGACAAAATGTGATGCAAAATGTGCATTTTAAAGATATTTGTTCAGCAACACTGGTCACCACTGCTAGCCGCAAAGTGAAGTAACTCAGCAAACTGGCCCACATGGGCCAAAAAAGTGGCCCACATTCACTAAAACAGCTGCCGCACAACGGCACTTTTTGTTCGTGCATTGCCCAATTGCTCTGTAGGCCAGTCTACGCCTGCATTTATTTCACAAACAACAGCATTTTGTTTCACAATGTGTCTATCAACTCTGGCTCCTGCTCACTTGGGCCCAAAGCTTGTCAAAGCAACATATTTTTCCATCGCAAACGACAAAGAGTTGTGAAATGAAAAGCAAAGACACCACATGTGTGAAGGCCTCGGAATGTCGTGCATTACTTTGTAAAAGCTTCTCCATATAGCGCGCAGATGTGTTCATACCGATCTAGCTTCCTGGGAGGGAAAAATAACGTGTTGATTGCAAAAGCCAGCTTTCTCCATTAAATATTTTTTTTACAAAAATGCATTAAAAAAATACAGGCTTTAAAAAGACACAGTGTAACTTCTGCGGAAAGCGGTCATGCTTGCTCCCACATACAGAAATAGAAATACGTGTGCAGCATCATACACTGACATAGGTCAACATAGGTGGAATCCTCATTTACTTGAAATGTTTGGACAGGGAGAGCACTTAAAATGCATAATCTACATTCCTTGGCGCCCAGCAGATAACCCCCCTTGTCTGACATCATGAGCAAAGGGTGAAGGCCACATTTGCACACAAAAAAACGTGTTCTCATGTTATGCATGTCGTGATGGCGATGTGTTGCATTAAGAGAAACTACTAAACATGTGCCATCTGCTTGGTAAATTCTATTGTGCGATTTTGCCAGTGGAGTAACTTTGCTGAAAATGTTGGGGGGGACATGACATCTGAAGAAAAGGTGCCCCAGCAAAATGGATGGGGACAAAATGCTGTGCCATGAAAGTTGGGGGGGATAAACACACCTGTCCCCCCCTAAAATTATTCCCATGGATATTGCGCTAGCCCGCTTTCGGTATTAGTGTGTTCTCACCCGCCCTTCATGTTATCCACCCTCCCCCTTCTAAAACGTAGATTATAGTTTCAAAAGTAATTGTCGCCGAAACTTGCACGAAAAGATACATGCTGGCTATGATATGCTATATAACTAAATGGCAGTCTTATGCAGAGGCATTGCTGGGGGTGGGGGGGCTTAGGGGGCTATAGCCCCGGGTCTTTTGGTTGTAGCACCGGATAGAATCTCAGGGACTACAACCTAAAGGCTACCTAGCCCCGAATCCAGACAGTCCCGACATTAGCATAGCCCCAGATCTTTTCCAGACCTAGCAACACCCGTGGGTCAAGGAATGGTCGGCGATTGATCACCTCGGTCTGCAAGCATTCCACAAATAAGACACAAAGGGACTGATTTACAAAAGCGTTTTCCAATTGGAAAGCCACATAACAAAAACACTTTATAAATCAGGCCCAAACCCTTGCCAGTAACAGCGCTCTAGTGGAAATGAAAGGAAGAGGTTCCAGGGCTTGTCCCTGCAAAAGCGTGTTCCTTTGTGGCAGAAGTGATTCCGTGACTTGAATCTACCATACATAATTGGAGTTCTTGCACTGACGCAGAACAACTTCGGATACATTTACACTGTGCTAGGAATTGCAGCGCAACGTGTCTAGGCGCTATGACCGGGGTCACTTGTTGCAGTGGTTCTCAAACTAAGCAGATCTTGAAGAATTGTTCTATTGTTAATGATTTGTGCTGTAGAGACTTGCAAAGTGAGACTTAAAGATGGGAAATTTGTATCCTTCTATTCACCGTGACATAATGTTGTATCGGCTGTTTATGCTCTATGTGGGTGCCATGTGGAAGCGATTGTGAGGCACCTCTCTCCATCTTTGTTCAGAGCTCAGGCCTGAACTCGGGTAGGGCCGAGTAAAAGCCCAGGTCACTCCATGTTCATCTCTCCTTTACCCATCTCACTTCCTCCTCCACTCTGAAGCACCTACTTATTTGCTGCTAGTGTACAACCCATGCCTTTCTCTTTCACAAAAAATAGCAAAGCCGGCAGAACCAATATGCAACTGGCCACCACTACACACTCTGCCCTGGTTGGTTCCCCGTTGCTATTTCTTGCCTTGCCCAGCCCTTCAGTACCTCTTAAACTGGCTCTCAAACGTCTCTCAGCGTTCAATTGCCATCTCCAGAATGGGTCAGCTTTTATGCTCTGTTATGTTGCAATGTGGAATAGGCTGGCAGACAAGATGAGAGTCCTGCGTCTGTACTTCTTCAGTGTCCCTGTTGGTATTTCGTTTTGGATATCATGCACTGAAACTGTTTGCATGGGAATTGAAGATAGGAGAGTGATGGATGTGGGGAGGAACACAGCCTGTGGTTGTTGTTTGGCGTTTTACCCATCTCGTGAATGCCATGACCATGCCCGTCTCTATGACCATTCCACCCACTATGTGTGCCGGCACACTCATAACACACCCTTGAGATCTCTATCAGCTAGCACTGTGCTTTTGAGGGGGTGCATATATACAGCACTAGCAGTTGTACCCGTGCTTCACATGGTAATTCCTACTAAAAACCACCCACATGCCACATTTCAGGTTTGTATCATGTTGGGAAGTATGCTGAGCATTTTGAACAGGCACAAAGACATATGCAAGCATTGCAGATGGAGTAAGAAAATGCTTACAAAAAACAAAATTGGAAAAATATATATTTTATATGTTTTACATTGTCTACACCATGGAACCTACCCACACACCGAATTTCAGGTTTGTAGCATGTTGGGAAGTATTCTGAATATTTCGAACAGACACACACATACACATATCCAAGCATTTCAGACCTCTTAAAATAAATTAGAAAAATGTGTATTTTATACTGTTTGCTTTGTCTACACCATGGAACCTACCCACGTGCCAAATGTCAGGTTTGTAGCATGTTGGGAAGTATGCTTAACATTTCAGTCACACACACCCCCCACACATTTCCCTTTTAAATGTATAGAGAAGATGGTCTGTTAAAGCCAGATGCAGACACAGAACAAAATGAAGTGTTATAGAATACTGAAGAGAGATTATAGCCTTGCAGAATATTAGCTAACAGTTAAAAACAGCAAAAACAGACAAATAATGACTGCATAGAGGGTGAGAGGCTGCAGCATGTAGACTGAAACTGGCAGCCCCAGACATACATGAAACCTTAGGAATACCGGATAACCACTGCAACATGAACCTTAGTGGGGACTAAGCCCATTTTCCTCTGCATTTAATCAAATATGGAAATGCAAGAAGGTGCAGATTTGTAGACATTCATAAGATCACAAACTTCCCAAAACTAAAAGATGAATAGAAAAAGAAAATGCATACAGGCACACCACAATGAAGGCAGACAATAGCCCTCAGTAAATGAACAACATGCATCAATATATGATAGAAATGTTGCATTTCAGATCAGGCGATATTTGCTCTGTTTCGTGGTGCAAATAAAGCACCATTATATTGTACTGGATGTCATTATTATTTTTTAAGCATTCTTCTGAAAACTAATGGATTACTCGCAGTGGGAAACAAGATCCTCGTGTAATGATAGCGTCTTGCACAAGTGTGCATTCAGCACTTGATTTATAACCAATGTGGTGTCCTTGCGCCACATTTCGTTAAAAACAAGTGTGAACAAAGCCAACAGTTTTGAATTTTGAATAGATGTTCTACAGGTATTTGCCAGGTAGTGTCATAATATTCCCAGATACTCACACAACTTTCGTCTGTTTCAATCTTATGGCCCGTTAGTAGCATTTTGGAAGGGCCTACACAATTCCTTTTCCATTCCAACACAAAAGCCAAGACCTTTGTTTTTACCAATGCGTGTTTTCATCAATACCTACTCTCTTGACTATGGAATGGAAGAGGGGCCGTATTGGGACACATGGGTCTATGGTATTTAAGGAAGGTGAGGGGCTAAAAGAGCTGCCTGGATGCACACATAAAAGGGACGAGTGTGCATGCACCAGTTACCTTCTTCCAATTCAGGGCAGAGCCCACCAATATTTCCTTTTCAAGTTCGGCAATAAAAAAGTACAATAATGTGCATTATTTGAGGGACCATCAACAGTTTTTTTTATTAAGGCGACAACCCTATGTTTGAGGCAGCCTAAAAGCTGGTACTATAGCTCAGTGCATTTAGCGGTCGCTGCAAAGATCTGTGCATTATTTGTAGGTTGCATGTTCGAATCCCAGAAAGTCGACAAATGAGTAGCCACTTTGGCTGGGTGATAATTGCATGTACATTTTCTATGATGAGCATTTTGGTGAACATGTTGTATAAATAACACATCTTTATCATAACTTAGTACCCGGCGAGGGAGAATCATAATGAAAGAACCATTCTGAATGGCCCTCTCCGGGGCATTACCCGGCCGGGAATCCCTCTGATTCCACGCCTTTGTCTCCGGCGGCGGCATGGCAGTCCCTCAGCCAATGAAACACTCGAAGCAGGGCCATCCCCGCTCCGAGCCTCCACATGGGTGGAGGCCGCCTTCGTCCCCCGCCGGGGATTCAGGTATGTTTTTTCTTTTTTTTGTCCTCCCTCTGCACTCCCTCCCCTCCCAACCCCACTTACCTTCAGCTTGCTTTGCCCCAGTGGGGGACGATGGCAGCCTCCAGCCATGTGGAGACTCAGAGCGGGGCCATCCCCGCTCCAAGCCTCCACACAGCTGGAGGCTTCCTTCGTCCACAACAGGAGACCCAGGTACATTTTTTTTCTGTTTTTTCCCCCCTCCCGCCCTTCTGCCCTCCCAACCGCACTTACCTTCTTCTCTTTTTTTTCAGGAGCGGACGTTCTGGGAATAGTTCTGTTCCCAGCGCGTCCACTCCCGATGGCCCCCATGGAAGGGGAAAATGGATTCAGTTTTCCCTTTACCGGTGGCTATTTTCTTGGTCGTTTTTTTTTTCCTCTCCCGAAACGCTGCAGTGTTTCAGGACAGAAAAAATGCTTTAGTGCCCCGGTCACGCAGGTTTTGCGGGCCTGGGTACTAATAGCAATATGCCCCAATCGGCGGGGGCATTACTGAGTCAGGTAATGCCCCGGGGCCTTCATTAAAACCTAAACGAATAACTATGGGCCCCGGGGCATTACCTGACTCGGTAATGCCCCTGCCGCTCTGGGCATTTTGCTTAAATAATATAGCAATGTTGCAAAATAGCAAGGGCATAATGACCTCCCAAAAGCATGCCTGTGCTAATCTTTTGTAGTAAGATGCATGTAAGTTAATTCCTTTTTAGTCTATAAGGCAATCTATGAAAACACTACGGCCCTGATTTACAAAATCCCATTGGAAAACACTTTGCAAATCAAGCCCTATGTGCTACCTGGAGAACAACTCTCTAGACCCGGAGGTTGCCCAACATGTGCAGGATACACGTTCTGAAACTGCAGACACAGTGAAGCAGAATTCGACAATCAAACAACACAAACATTCCTTGGAGTTGCTGCAGGAATATGAAACTCCTTAAGCCTCACACTGTGCTCATCCACAGCCCTGAGGCACTCAGAACACCCAATTCCAGGAAGCGCTTGTCTAGCTTATAAACCTGCTCACACTCATTAAACACTCACAGTAGAACACGACTCCTTAAGCCTCACACTGTGCTCATCCCCAGCCCTGAGGCCCTCAGAACACCCCATTCCAAGAAGCGCCTGTCCAGCTTAGGAACCTGCTCACACTCATTACACACTCACAGTAGAACACGACACCTTAGGCCTCACACTGCGCTCATCCCCAGCCCTGAGGACCTCAGAACACCCCATTCCAGGAAGCACCTGTCTAGCCTAGGAACCTGCTCACACTCATTACACACTCACAGTAGAACACGACTCCTTAGGCCTCACACTCTGCTCATCCCCAGCCCTGAGGCCCTCAGAACACCCCATTCCAGGAAGCGCCTGTCCAGCTTAGGAACCTGCTCACACTCATTACACACTCACAGTAGAACACGACTCCTTAAGCCTCACACTGCGCTCATCCTCAGCCCTGAGGCACTCAGAACACCCCATTTGAAGAAGCGCCTGTACAGCTTAGGAACCTGCTCACACTCATTACACACTCACAGTAGAACACGACTCCTTAAGCCTCACACTGTGCTCATCCCCAGCCCTGAGGCCCTCAGAACACCCCATTCCAGGAAGCGCCTGTCCAGCTTAGGAACCTGCTCACACTCATTACACACTCACAGTAGAACACGACTCCTTAAGCCTCACACTGTGCTCATCCCCAGCCCTGAGGCCCTCAGAACACCCCATTCCAGGAAGCGCTTGTCTAGTTTAGGAACCTGCTCACACTCATTACACACTCACAGTAGAACATGGCACGTTTTATTATGTATCAACCCTACCAAGCCCACTCAAAATTAAGGCAAAGCATAATGAAAAAAGTCAACAGGGCTCGACTCCCGAATGAACTGGTGTGAACTCAATACAATTACAAGACGAAAAACATGCTAATAATAGTGGTAGAAGTGTACTGAAAAAAGTAGTGGGACTGTGGTCTCGGCAGTGGAGAGGGTAGGTGGAAGCATAGTGCAACATAGCACAAGGTGTTGAGGCCAGGGCATTGCAATAGTCTAAGTGACTAGTAACTAAGGCTCCTATTACAACTTTACACTTGCACAGGGACATGAATGGACAAGTCCTGTGGATAGAATGGTGAATAAGATTGTAAAAAGTAGAGGAATGATAAACAGAAAAAAATAAAAGTAGTGGAACACTGCTCCAGACAGTTCCCACTCACTTCGATCACTGGCTAATAACTGTGGTCAGTTACATCGGCCGATCTTGGCAATAAACAAGCACATTGGTGAAATCGGCAGTCACTGCTAAAGTATGAACTGAGTAAATGAAATTTGCTTTTAACAACTTCTAGTGCTTCATTAGCTTGAACTGTGAACTAATGTGCACTTAATCGTTTTTATTTCTACGTTTGAACAGATTACCATCAAAATAAAAGATGTGATCAACATTTGAGAAATATCCAGAAGTGTTTAATATGTTTAGGCTACGTTTTTTGGGCAGGGATTTTTTTGGCATACTTCTAATGTGCATACCAGAAATTTTAAATTGGCCAGCTTTTGGAATTGAATAGTGGTGTACTTTGTACTTGTGCACACTTCTGCTACCTTAAAGCACTGCATTTTGTCAAGTTTACACACTTCTTGGCATTCAGGGTGTGATGATATGTAATGTATAGGTGATGGTTTCATGTACTCATATATAAACTACAAAAAAGGTAGCAGGCGCCCCTCTCTCGAAAGAACATGGCATGATAACCTGTTCAGTGGTTCGTAACCACTTTGAGAGTTCGCAGCCATCTGCTTTTTGCTCACTGTACCTTTCACAGATGGGAAATAGGCATTTGCATATCAGTCTTTGTCCCGCAGTTCATATCCAAACTAGGCTGTACACGACCATGATGATAAAAGGCAAATGGGGAACTAATGGCGGCCCGCTCTCTCTATAGGACTCCCATACACACCTTGAATGTCCACGGTGTATGTTCGACCAGCCGGGTCACGGTACTAGTGAGTGTTCCATGAATTAAACACTTGAGGGCCTGATTCACAGACGTATTCCAATGGGATTGTGCCATTGCAAACCCCTACTGTGAAAGAGGCCCTGGCTGCTTTTATGTGCATGTATGTGTGATGTTGGCAAACTGTGTGTGAAAGAGAGAAACACATGTGTGTGGAGTGGAGAACCAGTCACTTGCATGTCAGACAGATGAAGCGAGAACCATGGCGATATCCCTGCATTTAGCTGGGTTTGTCTCCCGATGTCTGTATGCAGCCTTGGAGCATCGGTTTGATAACTTCCTAACTTGAGCATGGCGGGAAGTTTATTTTGGGAATCGCCTCCTCGCAGCGTCTTTAATCCTTCAAGCGCAGTAGATGTTTGCAACTTTCAAGTCTCAGGGAAGAGATAAGGAAGGTCTTGGTGTTACTCAAAAGCTGTGGACTTACTGTTCCCTGCAATGTTTATGATCAAGATTCCTTTGCAAACAGATCTGGTCGCTCGTCGGAAGCGAATAAATCGCCCTCATAATTGCTGTCAGAACGCGACTGAAGTGTACTGCGGGCTCCGATAATAAAGAGAGGGCCGGACACAGTTCAACCCCGATTACGTCTTAGAAACGTTCGCTTCTCTTAGAAGAGCCGTTTGCCTTAAATATCTCCCGTTCCTGCCAAAAGTGTCCACTTGCACTTTAAGGGGAAAACAAAAAAAAGGGAAACAGAAATCGGGGTCTGTACAATGTAACGAGGGCCTCCAGTGATAAACTCCAATTAAGATGTAGACAAGTTTCTCTGGAGAGCATGTCATCATTAGCAGACATGATAAACACACACAGTCGGATCTTTACTCGTCAACTGGAAGCACATCTGTAACCTAACAGGGCTATTTGTTGCTAGGCAACACAACTAAGAAAGTTCCCATTTGCTTGTGTGACCTTTCCTATTAAGTAAGGGAAAGATCGGCATACATGGAGTGGGAAACTTGTACCTGCATGTCAGCTATCTAGCACCTGTGGAGCCTTAGACTACAGAGATATCTTGAATGTCTGCCATTACATAGCCTGTATCCTGTTTTTTTCAATAATTTGCAATCCATCTAAGCAGGTGGTTCATTTCCTTTGTTTACGAAAGAGAAGAAGACGAATGAAAGAGTAAATTACGGGCGTAATGTCTCTCCACCACATATGTGCTTGATTCACAGAAGCGTTTTCAATGGCACAATGCCATCGGAAAACGCTCTGTGAATAAGTGCCAAGGTCTTGTCGGGGGGGATTCTGCCGGGGTCGGCCGGGCCGTCCGCAGACCTCCGGGCAGGGAGGCCCCAACTCCTCCCGTGTATATCTCGGATCGAGACAGAGTATGAGGCACACACAAGGAGCAAGGCAACTTCTGTCGTTTATTATGCAAACGGCAGGGATGGGTCAAGGAGCGTACGCGTTCGTCCTGACACACACACAATAGTGGGGCTCGCAGGCCCTTTTTACTACATTATGACGCGCTACTTGCGTCATTCCAAAAAGTTACCAAAAGAACCTATCGCCACTCTTGATTGGTTGCTCGAGTGGTGGGGTTAGTATAGTACGCATATAGAGAATGATATTAGTGGTTAAGATGTAGTCAGGTGGTATATCTGGGTTGTCCCTACAATTAGATACATAAGAATTGTTACATGAAGACCCCTGAGGATTGGCTAACGTTACTGACGTCTGAGATAAGAACCTCATGTTCTGATTGGTGCATCCGTGAGCTCCCCAGCCTGGGACCACCGTTGTTCCCAGCACACGGTGCACCTGTGGTTGCAACAGTGTTTCAATATGGGTACGTGCAGGCAATGTGAGGATTTATTCATAGGTGGGAGACTGACCGTTCCCACTGTAGCAGGTGTCCATTGAGCCTTTCAAGTGTGTCGGCCTGCGTCTCGTAGCGAGGTACCCAGACGCCTTTTCTCTCCTGGGTTTTGGCATCTCGTCAGGTTCGGCTTGGTCACGTGGGGAGGGACCGTGTTTGAGGCATAATTCTGCACAATTAATATTGTTTTTCCACTGTATGTCTGGTTTAATTTGCAGATATGATTTTAA
Organism: Ambystoma mexicanum; assembly: GCF_040938575.1. NCBI lineage: Eukaryota > Metazoa > Chordata > Amphibia > Caudata > Ambystomatidae > Ambystoma > Ambystoma mexicanum. The sequence continues at coordinate 962,735,325 of NC_090933.1, read as the reverse complement.
CATTGGTACTTGGAGTGCGAGGTTGCAACATCGTGCCTTTGAAGATTTGTTTCTTGACTGTGGGTTTGCAACATTACGACCTTGGCTAGTTGCTCCACTGGGTTCTTTCTGCAGGCTCAGCAACCTGACTTTTGCTTTGTTAATGTCCACGGGAACTCTTGCTTGAGGCCTACTTGGGCCTGGTGCACGAGTAATCCATTTAGTGCATGGATGCTTTAGGTTATAGTGGCATACAGTTTCATGGCCAGTATCGTGTTTCCATTATATCTCTCATGATGGTAACGGGTTTCAAGAGAAGCGTGAGCAAGCGTTATAAATGAGCTCATGGTGCGTCTTGCGTTTCTGCATTCTGAAAGCCTATGTAAAAATAATAAAGATGCACGTCCGTGAATAAGCCTGTCGCCTACGTCAGAGCACTGAGTATGTTCTTCGTGTAGATTGGTGTGGAAATGTTCAGCGTGTATAATAGTTCAGCGGTGCTTCCCGTTATCTAGGTCGTCATGGCATCTCTAACGATGTGTAGATTTCAGTCTAGTTGGTCCGTGCCGCAGGTGTCGGCATGGCCAGTGCGGGCTGTTGGGCAGGCAGATGGACACATCCGTATGTTTCTGTACCAGGGTATTTGGTCATCTGGTAAATGGGCAAACTCTTCTCGTGGCGGGTGTCTGGGCCGCGACCCTCTAGGCCAAGCGCGAGAGGTGAAGGACGGGAGTCTGGTTTTCCATTCTCCCACTTCAGTCCCCCCTCTGGTCGACTTGTCGACCACAAACATATCCTTCTCGTTATCTCCTCTTACTCTCCATATCTTGGTTATCCCTCCGAGATGTCCATAATGGTTTACGTGATCTTCAAATGACCAATACATGTATTCGCATGTTCCTCCAGGAGTACAGTACACCCATCTTCCTATGTAGCTCCTAGGGTTCCTTGGGTTCTCGATCTTCACTGATGGTGGGTCTAGATGATTGGCGATGATTTGGGTGCGCAACTTCTCCCTTTCGTGTATTATCACACCTGTGTGCTGGCCGTCATCCGCTGGCATCAAGGGGTGCATTCCCACCATTTCCAGCAACTCATCAGTTGAGCGCGCCTTCCGGGCTTTCCAAAATCTAATTATTATCAGTGCAGCTCCAGCCAAAATAGCACATCCCACTATTATTTTCAGTCCATCTGACAGCCAAGATGGCATCCATGACCATAATAGTGAAAACCAGCTTTTATCCTTGTTTACGCCGTTACTTTCGTCCATCATTTTGGAGTGCATCTGGGCCAATTGTGAAACTGCTTCTGTTAGTGTACCATTGTCGGCATCGTTGGCAGGTATGAACGTGCAGCATGATTGTCCTATCTTTGCACAAACTCCTCCTTCCATTGCTGTGAGAAGGTCCAATACATATCTGTTCTGTAGTGCTACCATCCTTACAGCTCGCAGCTCCTCTTTAATTGCGTTAAACCCATTTACTGTCGAATTTATGGTCATCATTAGTTCCCATCTGGTTATTTGCAGCCATTTTGCGTTTGCGTATGCCTGCAGTCCCGGATGTATTATTGAGGAGAAGAACATTGCTGCTCTGCTGAATAGTCTGTGTTCTGGCGGTATTGAGGTTAGTTCCGTTTCCGACCTTCCCCACAGATAATTTCCTGTTAATGGCTCTCCTTGTCTTTTTCTCCTGTTTAGGACAGTATCATTGCTGTTGGTCCTGTTTTCTTGCTCCTTCTGGAGTGGTGCAGATCTCTTTCTTCTCCTGTCTCCTTCATCCATTTTCGGAAATTTCGCCACATCGACATGCTTCTTAGGTACCACTAGTGATGGTACATTGACGTGTACCATTGTGCACACACCACTCCACAGGGGAGGCAGTGTATGATATGCCTTTTCTCCGCAGGCCCAATAATGGTCCATTATTACTGCTGTTCCCGCTCCCCCCTCAGGTAACTCCATCACACTTGCACAATTGGTGTTATATCCCACGTCCACCTCTCCTTTATGCTGGTAACATACTTTGGGCGCAGTCAATGGTAATATAGTTATCGGGTCTTCATCTTCTTCTACCCACGTGAGCATTGGTACATACTTGATCCATGTCGTCCAACATCGATGATTGTGTGTCTCGATGGTTGAGATAGTTTCTTTTGTTACCATGTTGCTGCCAACCACTCCTATCTCCCAGCTGGTACCCAGGAACACCTTTCCTGTTATCGTCAGTAATGGCCTCTCCCAGCATCCTTGTTTACCCGGAACTTCCGTGGCGTACCAATCACATGGTAGATACTGCAGTGTTACCTTCTTTGTTTCTCCTTTTTCAGGGCCACTTGTTATGTATCTGAATGCTTCAGCATGTAAACTGGTCTTGTGATAACTCAGATAGGTCTTGAGGAAGTTGTTTTCATATGGGTATGAGTCTCGTGTTTTCCATGTCATGTGCACTACTGTTCCTTGGAATCTTCCTTTCGTTTGGAACAGGGCCAAATATATTATGCACTGTGCTGTTTTTTCATCTATTTCTGTGGCAACAAATGTTCGTGAAGCGCTCATGGCGTATGGTATTAATGAGCAAACGTAACAGCTATCCTCAGTTGTCTGCTTACCAATGCGGGTCATGTGCTGGTACCATATGTTGTTTGTGACGTGTGCTGAATCTTGTACATAATTATCAATACCTTTATTGTCTGAGTATGTGCTGCGTTTAACTTTATTTCGCTTTTGTTCATTGTTACTGTTACCACCTGACGTAACACCTGTTGCAGCAGGGAGGTGGGGTACATTAGGTTTGGGTGCAGCAAAAAAACTCATAGCATAGCTGTACTGCCATACAGAGGCAGCCAAAACTCCGGTGATCATAAAAATCCCTATTATTTTTATTACATATGCTAACCTCACCGACATTTTTGCTCTTACCTTGCTGCAGTCCTGGCAGCGTATTCTTGCGACGTTAAAGTTGCCCGCCTAAAAATTCTCAAAAAGTGCTTGTTATTAAATGTTAGTTTTGTTTCATTAAGCTCTCCCTATCAAATAGTCATTCAGTGCCCAGGTGAAGAGTTGCTCCCACGCTACTCTAAGTGATCGGTCTCTCAAGACCGGTAAGTATGGGCGGAGGTGGGGCATGTAATTTTCTATGGCCAGGAGGAAGGCCGTGTAGTATACACGTACCCTTTTCTTTTTTAAGTATGTTGGCCTTTTTATTTCGTATACAAATTGGTGTGACAATTCTTCTGGGTAACTATCGTCTGGCAGCACCATCTACGCCTGCACACTGAATTTGTTAGATAACTTTTCTTAACAATACAATATTACGCAGCTCCTGTATGTGCGAGAGAAAAAGAGAACATTCACGTGTTTACATGTGTATTGGTGCAAGCGAAGTCCTTAGTTTTTATTACAATTGTATTTAGTAGTCAATGGGGGGGGGGTTTGCTCAGATGGCGGGAGCAGTTTTACTCTTTGAACGTGTGACCATGGGGTGGGCAGTGTGGGGATCACCCCCTTCTTCGTCCGTTATTCTCTCCGAGGGAACAATTGGGTCGTTGTCTGTGGTTGTGTTTTCTTCCGCTGCCGGGGATGTTGTTGGCGTTTTTCCAATGGACCTGTCGTTGGCGCTGGGGCGGGTCTGCAGTTTGTAGATTTTTACATCATGCAGGTGGTTCCACGCACGCTTATCCTTTAGTTTTACTGCTCTTGTTGATACGTCCTCTACTAAATGGGGGCCAGTGAACCTCTGCTGGTTCCACCTTCTATTAAAATTTCGAAGTAGTACGTGGTCACCTTTGGCAAGTTGGCACAAGTTCTCCTTTCCCAATTCTGTATTTTCGTCTATTTCTTGGTTGCTGGTGGACCCGCCCCGTGTGCGCTCGAGCTGTTGAGACACAAACACAACGCTAGTAATCAAAGAAGACACATATTGATACATTTCATCACCTAACACATTCGCAGAACTTTCTTGGTCGGTGAATGCCCTTGACGTTGGTGTTAGGGGAAGGCGCATTTGGCGTCCAGTAACCACCTCGTGTGGGGTGAGGTGGTGGTCGGACCCTGGCCTGTTTCTAAGTTCGAACAGTGCTAACGGAAGGCAATACAACCAACTTTTCTTTGTTGTTTGCTGTATTTTAGCAATTGCCTCCTTCAATAGGCCATTCAGGCGTTCACATACACCATTGGCCTGTGGGTGGTACGCACATGCAAATTTGTGTTTAATGTTCAGTAGGGATGTGATATGCTGGAACATTTCATTTGCGAAATGGGGTCCGTTGTCTGATCTTAACACCTCGCACACTCCCCACCTGGGGAATACCTCCCTTACTATAAATTTGGCTGCTCTAAACGCATCAGGGTGTGAACAGGGCCCTGCTTCGATCCACCTAGAAAATGGGCATACTACTACTATCATGTATCTATTGCCTTGACAAATGTTGATCATATCAACATAGTCAATGTGGAGGTGCCGAAAAGGTCCTTCTGGTCGGGGTATGGTACCTCTTATCACCTTTAAAGTATGACCGGCCGTGAACTGTTGACATGTAAGGCAATTGCTGATAAAATTTGACACATGGGATGTTAACTCGGGACAGAACCAATCTTCTCTAATTCGTGCTGCTATTATTTCTTTGCCTGTATGGGCAGGGTGATGTAATTGGTTCAAGGCGGTATTTAACAATGCCAATGGTATTACAACTTTCCCAGTGCCACCCTGGCGCCATAGTGCGTCGGTTGGTGACATTGTGCATCCTCTTTTCACCCATACTTCTTTTTCGGCCATTGGTGCAGCCGCTTGTAACTCCATAATCTGGGTGGCTGGGAGATGGGTGTACCCTTCTTTTATTAACATCTCCCTCGCTATTCCCCTCCCTCTCCCTCTCTGTGAGTCTGTGGGGTTCCATATCTCACCAAAATATGCAGCATATTTTGCATGTGCGTCTGCTGCTGCATTTCCTTTTGATATATAGTCTTCTCCATTGGTGTGTGCTGTGCATTTTACTAGGGCTAGTTCTTGGGGATCGTTTATTACTTCAATTAGTTCAGCCAACAAGAGGGCATGTTGTACTGGAGTGCCGTCAGCTCTCCTAAACCCTCTTCTTCTCCACTTTGATAGCCCTGAGTGGACAGTGGATGTAACATATGCACTGTCGGAATATATAGTAACTTTTTTATCAAAACTTTCCTTTAGTGCCAATATGAGTGCAACCAGTTCCGCCGCTTGAGCAGAGTAATGCTGTGGTAATTGTACACACTTAATAGCCACACACACTGGCGCTTCCATCATTTGTACTACTGCTGCCCCAGTCCTCCTTATCCCGTCTCCTTGATCAATAGTTGATGACCCATCAATAAACAAAAGCTCACCTCCCTCTAGTGCGTTTTCTTCAACTTTCCTAGTACATGAGTACATCTCAGTTACTTGGGTGCAGTCGTGGGCGTAATCTCCCTCTTCAATTACTTCTGCTAGGAACCTTGCAGGGTTAACCGTGCTACATCTAACAATTGCCAGTTCAGCTTTGGACAAAATAATCTCATAACCTGTTGCCCTCTGTGTCGTCAGTGTGGACTTAGGTTTATTCAATATCGCAAATAGTGCATGTTCTACAAATAGTGTAGTTGGACACCCCATAGTTATTGATGATGCTTTTTCTACTGCAAATGCAGCTGCAGCAAGACCTTGTTCGCAAGAGAATTGTCCTAACATTATTGGATCTAAGTGACCGCTGTAAAATGCTACTGGTTTATAGCCCATGCTAGTCTTTTGGGCCAATACTGCTTTCATTACTGCTGAGTCGCAATGTGAAAATATAAAAAATCGTCGCTCATAGTCTGGGGATGCTAGTACTGGAGCAGTTGATATTGCTTCTTTTAATTCATCAAATGCCTCCTTCATTTCCATAGTCCATCCCAACTTTTTCTCCCCTTTATTTGCTTCCTTCAAACCCTCAAGCAGGGGTCCTATGTAAGAGCTGTAATCAAATACCCATGCTCTACAGTAGTTGCACAGTCCCAGAAATTGCTGCAGTTCTCTTACAGTCTGTGGCACGGGAGTGCCTGATATTGCCTGTGCTCTTTGTGGTGCAATCCTTCTTCCATATTGTGATATCAGTTGGCCAATGTAAAGTACCTGTTCCTGACAGTATTGTATCTTTTCCATGTCTACCTTGTACCCCTTTTCAGCCAATATCGTCAACATTTTTAATGAGTCCTCTCTACATTTATCTTCATTTGTACTGCAAATTATTATGTCATCCACATACTGTAACACTGTGCTTTCCAACTCAACGTTACCCAAATCCATCTGTATTACCCTATTGAAAATTGAAGGTGATTCACAATATCCCTGTGGTAATCTGGTATGTTTCCACTTCCTATTTCGGTAAGTGAAGCTTGTTAAGTCTTGTGAGTCTGGGTGTAATGGTATTGAGAAAAAAGCATTTTTAAGGTCAATCACTGTAAACCGTGATGCTTCTGCTGGAATGCCACACAAAATTGTGGCCGGGTTTGCTGTTACTGGATACTCTGCTTCTACTATGTTGTTCAACGGTCTGAGGTCCTGTATGAACCGCCAAGACCCTCCTTTAGCCTTGCGCACCGGGTACACAGCTGTGTTGCATGGGGATTCTGAGGGGACCAATATGCCATTGTTTATAAGGGCTGTTATGGTTTCGTATATGCCCTCATCTGCCTCTCTTGACAATGGGTATTGTTTCACTCTTGGTAGTATGGCACCCTTTTTTAATTTTATCCTTACACCCCCTATGCTTTTAATGCATCCTACATCATAAGGGCTAATAGTCCATAATGATTTTGGCACCTTTGACATATCTTCTTTAAAAAATGGGACTGGTGTGCCAGCGGGTGCCTCAAGTGCCATTGCAATTTTCTGTGCCACTTGTTTGTGAGCCACTGTTAGCCACATTTCTACACTCATCATGAACACCATTTCATTTTCCTCCTTTTCTTCTGAAAACAACTCTTCATCTGACACCTGGGTCAGCCTACATCCTTCTGCTAGTGCTATCACCGCCCTCCATGCTCTCCCTTCTTTATCTTGGGCGTGCACAGCAACATAATCAGCTGTTGCAATAATGCTCTCAATGTCCACTGCAAGGACCTTCCCTTCCAGTTCATTAGCTGGTGTTTCTGGTCGGAATAGATAGGCTGCTGGTCTCCTCCATATTTTCCCTCCTATCCCTGGCATCCATGCAAATGCCATGTCTGTTCCGTACTGGAATAGCTCGCCGTCTACCGGCTCCGCCCTGATCGCTATCTGTCCACAGTATGCTTGCAAAATCTGTCGTGCTGCAAGCATGTTAATCCCTGGAGTAGAGCAAATTATGCCATCCTCTGTAAAGGAGATCGTCATATTTAATCTGTTCATTATGTCCCTCCCCAGTATGTTTACTGGTGAGGCACTATAATACAAAAGTGGTACTGACAGATCGTAATCTCCAATAGATAGCGGAACGTTATCAGTAAATGGAACCAACCCTTTAGCCCCAGAAAACCCTTGTGTGTTCATGGCTTCGCCTGACATCTTAAACTTACCTTCCCTTATGCAAGACCGGGTTGCCCCGGTGTCAACAAGGAATGATAATTTTTTGTCACCTATCGTTACCTCTATGCGTGGCTCCTCCGCACTATTAGGTGTTACTGACAGGATGGGACACACCAAGGCCGTCTGTGGGCTGTCCTATTGGGGGTACAATGACTGGCCATTCCCTGTGTAAGGGTTGTGCCCCAACACCGTCACCCCACCCAATTGCGTTCGTTCAGGTTGTGGTGGTGGTTGTATTAACGCTGCACCAGTTACTTGTGGCAGGTATTGTTTTATTTGTTGTTGTGGTAGGGAATAGTGTTGGTCACTCCCTTGTGGTGACATCTGCTGTGGTTGTATGCCCTGCTGTTCTTGTGATGTCCTATGTTGTGCTTGTTCGTTCCATGCTGGTGTTCCTGGCCTGACCCTGCATGTACGTGACATGTGTCCTAATAGTCCGCAGCTCCAACACACGGGTGGTTCCCTGTTTTGCCATGGGAAGTTCCCTGTGTTGTCCTGGTATACTGGTTGCCCTGTCTGGTAGTTATTTCTGAGTCCCCCAGCCTGTTGTTGGGTATTATATCCGTATCCTCTTCCCCTCATAAACCCTCCTCTCCCTCTATTATAATTATAATACCCAGCTCCTTGCATTGGGTACCCTCCTCCCATGTTCTGTGCGTGTGATTGCAGAGGCAGCACTTGCTCTATTACCTCTTGTGGGGGCGCTATTTGAGCTGGATTTTGTGCAGCCACTACTTGCGTTGGGCTTTGGGCCATTGGTGTTGGCGCAGTTATTAGTGCCCCTTCCATGGTATATTTAGTAAGTTTTTTCTGTACTAATTTGGCCTCTTCTGTTTTCCTGTCCTCTTCCTTTTGTTTCATTTTTCCTTGCCATGTTCTACAGTGATGTACTATAGTCAGTTGTATTTCCGGCCATGGTTTTGCTTCCATCCCCACTACTTTCTTTAATTGTCTCTGAACTCCTTCTGGGAGCCCTTGTACTAGTATATGATAAAATATGGCTGGTGTTTTGTCCCATTGTTCTCTAGTTTCCATGCGCCACTTCTCTTGAATATCCTGGATATAATCAACAGGATCCTCGTTCTCACCCATCTTACGGGAAGTAATGGCTCCTATGTCTGATGTGTCTGGGTACTGCACTCTTAGTGCCTGCCATAGCGCATGTCTGCAGTTTGCAAATGGTGCCCCATCATGCGATGTGTTTGTTATTGTTACCCCATGGAATCCCGCTCTTTTCCAAATGTCATCCGCTCTATCCCCTAATATTGATATTAACAGGCCCTTAACATCTCCCACTGCTAGTTTCTGTCCTGCGGTGTGTTTTTCCATTTCATATATCCATTTACCCGCACCTCCACTTAATGATGGGAGCCTACATTTTATGTTTTCCTTATCCGTATGTTTCCAAGGTACATATTGTGGTCTAACCCCTCCTCTCTCCAGCAGTGGCATTACATTCTGTCTTGTGTCATCCTTTATGCTCCATGATGTTAACTCTTCACACCCCTCCTCTTCCCCCATTCCTTTTACTACTTCAAATCCTTCCTTACTACCTCTTCTCCTACCTCCCTCTTCTTCCTTTCCCCTTTTTTCATCCTTTCCTGTGTTCAATATTGTCACGTCTGTTTGCCTGTCTTGCCTGCGACTAGGGAGGTCCCTAAGCCGACATGCATAAGGTGTAACTTCGTCCATGAAGGGTGCGAGCTTTATTCTGTGCAGAGAGCGTGCAGTTGTTGAACATGTGGGGTGTGGCGTTAGAGAGCGTGATGGTGATGTGGGTGGCGTGTGTTGGTTGGTGAGCGTCGGTGGCGTGTGTTCGTTAGTTTGTGTTTCTCCCATTCTTTTCACTTCCTCCTTACTTCTCTCCAGCTCCTCCCATCTTCTACTCACCCATGGCGAATCTATGTTTGTTCTAGTGAGGTATAGCTTATCTAAGCTTTCCCTTTCACTCTTCCTTCCATCCTCACTACAAAAATCATTCATAAATTGCGCCCCCCACTCTGCCTTTTTTCCTTTTATTGTTACAGTTTTTAAGTCTATTAGGTCTCCCTCTTCCTTTCCGTTGTTACCACCTGTTCCCCTTAGTGCTGACGTTGTTGCTACCTCTCTATTTTTATATACTTCTCCCCATCTTTCACTCTCCCTCTTACTCTCTTCTATCTCCCCTTCACTCCTCTCCTCCATCTCCCTACTATTTTCCTCTCTTTTCCTTTTTAATTCCTCCATTACTTCGTTGCTCATCTGTTCCAATATCCTTTCATCCTCTCTCCTCCTTTCCCATTTCACCCTTTCTCTTTCTACTATACTCTCTATTACCTTCCCCTCTTCATATTTTTTAGCTGTCTCTGATATTATCCTCCTCCTCCATATTTCCATTTCTTTTTCATTTTCTTCTTCTTCCTTCTTCTTCTCCCTCATCACTACTCTTGATACCCTTTCTGCTGCTGCTTTTACCCTTACAGCTTCCCTCTTTCTCTCCTCACTTTGCTCCCTTAATTTTTCCAATTCGTCCTTACCTTCTTTCCTTTTCCTCACTCTCTCTCTTTCCTCCCCCTCAAGTTGTTTTATCAGTTCATTCTGCTCATCCCTTAGTTTAGCTAATCTTTCCTCCAAAATCTCTTCCTTCTGCCGTAGCAGCTCCTCTCCCCTCATTTCACTCTCTCTTTCACTATCCTCGTTTGTTCTCTTTACCGCCTCCCTTTCCTCTCCAGTTAGTGATCCTCGTAATTTCAACAATATCTGTGCAGCTACCCACTCATCGTTTCCTATCTCTACAGTCTGCTCTTCTCTCCTCCCGTCCCCCATTGGTATCTTTCCATGAGCCACATATGGTGGAGGGCTGTATGCCGGGTTTGAGTATCCTTCAGCCGCCCTTAACTGTCCTTTTATTTCTCCTAATTCTCTTAAAGGGTACAACCCTCCCCCCTCTGTTTTCACTCCCGGTGTTAAGGGTATCTCATTGCTCGGTTCCTGTTTTATGTCAGCTAATTTATCAACCTTTCCTCCACCCAGTTTTTCATTCCCCATATTCTTTGTTCCTTCACTCTCCTTTTCCCCATCCGTTCCTTCTTTCTTAATCTCCTTTTCTTCCGGTGTTTCCCCCATAGTGAACATTCCATTTGGTCCTGGTCTAGACCCCTGGAACATCCTCCATAAGTTAAACACCTCCACATGGTTTGCCAACTTCTTCCCCTTGTATGTATTGTGCAGATGGTTTAATAGTGAATGTTGGGCATATGGGTCAAAGCTACCATTAGGCGGCCATGGTGTCAACATTTTGTTGTCCGTCCCCTGGGTCCACTCTATGCTGTACTTAATTAACTTCTCCCTATGTGGTGGCAGTGTGGTGCATATATGTTGTAGTGGGGTAGTGAGGGTATTCCCCCACCCTCCCAACCCTCTCCCGTATGACATACTAGCGCACCCTTTCTTACCCTTCCCCTTGCTACCAGTTTGCAACATACAACCTTTTATTGCTTACCTTGCCCCGCAAGTGTGGGGACTTACGACAATCCTTTGACAAATTATGCAATGATAATAATCACAAAAAAAAAAAAAATTATAAAACAAATATATTTATGATGTTATATTATATTCCTTCCCCTACGGCCCCCTGCGGCCGAAGCGCACGCAGCCCCCTGCAGCTGCGTACCCCTTACGACGATCTTACACAGTCGTCCTTTTTCCCCGTTCTCCTCCCACCTTTACACTTGCCGTGGCCGGCGTTCTCCGTGCGCAGCCACGCCCCCTTCCCCTTCTCCTCTTTGATCCACTCGTTTATCGTTTATCTCCGTGTCCGCTCCTTTATCATGTTTCTCTTCCCCACCAATGTCAAACCCAAAGCTTCTTGTGTTCACGATATCTTACTAAATCCCTACTGGTGACGTCACCTATTTCTTCGAACTACTGGTATATTCGTGTTATGTTCTTTAAATTCAAAATACACTTGCAATCTACCCCGCTAACCCTACAGCTGTCTTCCTGTCTCTCCTGGAACAAGGTAATCTCATCAATACTATAACCGGACTGCGCACGCTGCGTCGCCTCGCGTGTGATACGCCCCTCAACAGGAGGGCTTAACCAGCCAATTATCTTCCGTTTTGGGCAACTACGTAACTAGCCACCGCCCACAGGGAAACGTCATCTACCTATCGAGTTTCTTGCTCGAACAATAGGGAACCTCATCTACCTATCGAGTTTCTTGCTCGAACAATAGGGAACCTCATCTACTCATTGAATAATAAATGTCAAATCGTAGGAAACCACACACACCCACCCTCACACGTAGTCGCGATTTAGGCCAATCAGTGTCTTTCGAGCGGCTGCACGTGATGTTTTCGTGCCCCGCCCCCCTCTTTCGCGTAACGTTAGCTTTTTGTTGCGAGCGTCTGCACGTGTTGTTCTCGTGCCCTGCCCCCCTCTTTCGCGTAACGTTAGCCGCCTTCTCTCGCACTCAATTCACTACCATTCATTCCATTATCATCACTCAATTAAACCTTCACCCCACCTTTTTACAATACCTCCCTCCTCCCTTATTTACTTCCGCCCCCTCCCTCACAATTTCGCATTGCTTGTTGTGCGTGTCATGCTCACCAAGTTCCCTCGATGCAGGGCCGCTCGACTGCGTGCACCCCTCCAAGCGGCTCGCCACCTCCCCTCGTCTGGACCACGTCTGGACACTCGCCGACCGCGGGCGGGATACTTCTCAACCGGCTCCCGAGGGCCAATATCCGGATTGCGCTGTCCGGTCCTCTCGCAGCTCCGCGATGGTCCTGTAGTCCTCAGAAGGGGGCAACGGCAGAGGGGGCCGCGCCGCCGGGCCTCCCCGCAACGGGAGTGCCTGGAAAAATAAAAAATAAAAGTCGATCTTAAACAGATCTCAGCAGTGCCTCCAACTTGTCGGGGGGGATTCTGCCGGGGTCGGCCGGGCCGTCCGCAGACCTCCGGGCAGGGAGGCCCCAACTCCTCCCGTGTATATCTCGGATCGAGACAGAGTATGAGGCACACACAAGGAGCAAGGCAACTTCTGTCGTTTATTATGCAAACGGCAGGGATGGGTCAAGGAGCGTACGCGTTCGTCCTGACACACACACAATAGTGGGGCTCGCAGGCCCTTTTTACTACATTATGACGCGCTACTTGCGTCATTCCAAAAAGTTACCAAAAGAACCTATCGCCACTCTTGATTGGTTGCTCGAGTGGTGGGGTTAGTATAGTACGCATATAGAGAATGATATTAGTGGTTAAGATGTAGTCAGGTGGTATATCTGGGTTGTCCCTACAATTAGATACATAAGAATTGTTACATGAAGACCCCTGAGGATTGGCTAACGTTACTGACGTCTGAGATAAGAACCTCATGTTCTGATTGGTGCATCCGTGAGCTCCCCAGCCTGGGACCACCGTTGTTCCCAGCACACGGTGCACCTGTGGTTGCAACAGTGTTTCAATATGGGTACGTGCAGGCAATGTGAGGATTTATTCATAGGTGGGAGACTGACCGTTCCCACTGTAGCAGGTGTCCATTGAGCCTTTCAAGTGTGTCGGCCTGCGTCTCGTAGCGAGGTACCCAGACGCCTTTTCTCTCCTGGGTTTTGGCATCTCGTCAGGTTCGGCTTGGTCACGTGGGGAGGGACCGTGTTTGAGGCATAATTCTGCACAATTAATATTGTTTTTCCACTGTATGTCTGGTTTAATTTGCAGATATGATTTTAACATTGGTACTTGGAGTGCGAGGTTGCAACATCGTGCCTTTGAAGATTTGTTTCTTGACTGTGGGTTTGCAACATTACGACCTTGGCTAGTTGCTCCACTGGGTTCTTTCTGCAGGCTCAGCAACCTGACTTTTGCTTTGTTAATGTCCACGGGAACTCTTGCTTGAGGCCTACTTGGGCCTGGTGCACGAGTAATCCATTTAGTGCATGGATGCTTTAGGTTATAGTGGCATACAGTTTCATGGCCAGTATCGTGTTTCCATTATATCTCTCATGATGGTAACGGGTTTCAAGAGAAGCGTGAGCAAGCGTTATAAATGAGCTCATGGTGCGTCTTGCGTTTCTGCATTCTGAAAGCCTATGTAAAAATAATAAAGATGCACGTCCGTGAATAAGCCTGTCGCCTACGTCAGAGCACTGAGTATGTTCTTCGTGTAGATTGGTGTGGAAATGTTCAGCGTGTATAATAGTTCAGCGGTGCTTCCCGTTATCTAGGTCGTCATGGCATCTCTAACGATGTGTAGATTTCAGTCTAGTTGGTCCGTGCCGCAGGTGTCGGCATGGCCAGTGCGGGCTGTTGGGCAGGCAGATGGACACATCCGTATGTTTCTGTACCAGGGTATTTGGTCATCTGGTAAATGGGCAAACTCTTCTCGTGGCGGGTGTCTGGGCCGCGACCCTCTAGGCCAAGCGCGAGAGGTGAAGGACGGGAGTCTGGTTTTCCATTCTCCCACTTCAGTCTCAATACATGTAATACAAGTACGTGCAACATGTTTACAGAGCTAGTCATGTGTCAAGGACAGCGCATCTCTTGCAAATCCTGTTTCCAACATTCCCATAATATTTTGAAGTATATTGCTCTCTTTCCTACTTTTGTCCATATACTATATAGTTACACCCGCGGAAGGGTGCTCAGCCAATCAGGTGGCTGGAAGAGCAGACATGAACACACAGTGTACCGCTCAGTAATTAGTCATCTTCACACAGAAGTGACGGGTGAAAATGGTGACGTGCACCTTAAATATATCCAAAACGATTTGCAGTTTTGCACCATACACCACCTATGTATGCATGTATGTATGTATATGTAGGTAGGGGCGTGGCTTGGCGGCCATGCGAGAGTGAGCAGACTCCGAGAGGCTCCCACCAGATCCGACCAAAGATCCTGAGAAAGGCGTATATTAGGAAAAAAAAAACCCAAACAAACGCCAGGGAAAGGCGTCGGAAGACCCAAGGCACACACGGGAGAAGACCCGACGAAAAACGGAGGCCAGAAGAGCGAAAACGAGAAGAGACAGAGACGCGCGGCACCACCAACAAAATGGCGGGCGCGCAGCGCTGAAAAAGAGACCCGCGTCTCAACACACGAAGAAGGCCGAAGGGAAGGAGTAGAACCGGGCGAGATAGCTGATTAACATCCAGCGCAGGCAGGACCGAAATACCACCAGAGTGGCAGAAATCCGAGACGCCAACTGCAGAGATAGCCGCGCGACACCGACCCGGAGAAGGTGAAGACGGCGCGGCTCAAGAACAGGAAGCGGCCCACGGACCGGAGCTGGAGAACAGCTTTCCCCAGCCGATGCGGAGACGAGCAGCGGCAGCGGGGGCCTAGCGGAACAACGAAAGAACCTGAGCGGTGAGGCAGCGGAGGCGAGGGGCGACCCACAGACCGAGCCCCAGAAGAGCGGAGGTGAGCGTCAACGGCGGAGAGCCAACAGGGCGACGCGGGACCCCGAGAGACGAGGCGGCGGAGACTGGGAGACGACCCGTGGACCGGACCAAGAGAGCCCTCCCCTGACGCGGAGGAGTGTAGAAGCGGCGGAGGCCCAGCAGAACAACCGGAGAACCCGGAAGGCGAGGCAGAACGGATCGAAAGCGGCCTACAGACTGAACCGAGGCAGATTCCCTCGCGTCGAAGCGGAGGTGAGCAGCAGCAGAGCAACGAGGGATCCCACAACGAGAAGAAACGGAGAGCGAAGAGCGATCCATAGGCCGGACCGCAGAAGAGCCTCTCCCGACCGACACGGAAGTGAGCAGCAACGACGGAGACCCAGCAGTGCAACGAGGGACCTCGAGAGGAGAGACAGCGGAGAACGAGAGGCGGCCCACGGACTAGACCCAGAACAACCCTCCCCCTGCCAACGCGGAGGTGCGTAGCAGCAGCAGCGGAACCCGATAGGAGAAGCAGGGAAGAATACGAGGCAGCCCACAGATCGGATCGTTGAAGAAGAGCCCTTACCTGCCAGTCCGGAGCGGAACCGAGGGAGACAGCAGATCAACGCCCAGCCCAGCAGGATCGGAGCATCACCCGACCGGCAGCGAGACAAGGCACCGACGGCAGCAACAGGAAGAGAAGCCCGAGACAGCACTACAGAAACAGCGCGACACCAAACGGGGAAGGAAGAAGGCGCCGAGACCCACGGACAGGAAGCGGCCCACAGATCGAACCGAAGAAGAGCCCTTCCCTGCCGCAGAGGTGACTAGCAGAGCCGGCAAAGCAGCGGGAGATCCCGAGCAGGGAGGTAACGCCGAGACACAGGAACCAGGCCCAGGGAACAAGAGACATACCGCGGGGCGGGTCAGGAAACCCGAGACCTAACAGAGACGACATAAGAGAAGAAGGTAGCCGCCGTAGTAACGAGGAGAGCAAAAGAATTACATATAGACCCGGACACCACCCCAACCAGCTGCCTCACAGATAACCAGCAAGCGGGGGAGAGAACGTAACAGTTACTACAAACCACAAATCCACCCAGCACAAACAGACCCCCCCCACACAAGCAGAAGCTGGGGGAAGAGCCGCCTCACGCAAGGCACAGACTCCAACCACCCAAAAGCGAGAGGGAAGAGAACACCGGAGAGAGACACGGCAAACGGACAAAGAGGGTAAAGACACAGAGAGAAATCGCTTAATAAAAAGGTAACACACGCAGGAAGAGTGGAAGCGAGTGTGGGAATTGAGCAAGGACCCACTGAAGCACAAACGAAACCAGACTGAATAGGGCCCAACTACAGGCCAAGAGCAGTGGGTACTAACATGCCAGACAAGCCTAAAAGCGGCAGAGGGAGACAAACAGTCATGGAGACATTCACCCGGAAGAACGACGACCAGCAGCCAGGGGCTGGGGAGAAAGACACGCCGGAGTCATACGCCACGCAAGGAGAGATCAGGCAAGTGGAAAGCAGCATACTGGAAGCCATAGGGGCGTTAAAGACGTCGATAGAAGGCAAGTTAGACGCAGTGATGGTAGATGTGGGACTTCTTAGACAAGATACGAGAAACCTGGCGGAAAGGATGACAACAGTGGAACAACAAGCACAGAGTAACTCAGTGGAAGTGTCCGCCTTGCGAACACAAATGTCGGAAGCACTGGAAAGAATTAATATACTAGAACGCAGAGCTGAAGACGCAGAAGGCAGGGCCCGGCGCAACAACGTACGAATAGTGGGGCTGCCAGAGGGGGAGGAAGGAAGGGACCCCACGAACTACATAGAGAACCTCCTGATCCAAGAAGTGGGAGCAGAGACCCTATCCCAAGGCTTCGTGGTAGAAAGGGCACACCGGGCGCTGACTAGAAGACCGCGCCCAGGAGCACCACCAAGACCAATGATCGCAAAAATTATGAACTTTAAGGATAGGGAAAAAATCCTGACTTTCTCGAGAGAAGGAGGGAACATCACAAGGAACGGGGCCAGGATAACGATATATCCAGACTATACGGTACTTGTGCAAAAGCAGAGAGCCCAGTTCTGGCAGACCAAAGAGCGCCTTCGAGCGGCAGGGGTGAAATTCATGCTGCTGTATCCAGCCAAACTAAAAATACTGCATGACGGAAAAACACAGATCTTCGAGACAACGACCGACGCCCAGGAGTGGATGGACCAGCGTGGGATTCCACAGTCGGCAGAGAGGAACGAGCGAAACAGAAACCACCCCCAGCAAAATAGAGACTAGAACCGGGCACGACAAGTATACCCAACGCTACAGGAGCAAGAACAAGACGGTAGAGATGCCCTACCGGGAAGTAACGAAAAGGAGCAACCGACAGCCACCAAGTTGAAAAGCCCACAGTAAAGAGACTTACAAAGGGAGCACAAGACTCGGGGAGGGGGAACCGCCAAGACCCACAGAGAAGCCCCAGTAAAAACAATGTTTATAGTGTCAGTTTCAAGACACTACGCCGCGACAGGCAAGGCCGAGGAGGAAAAAGCGGCACCTGGAAAGCGGTGGAGCCCGAGCAGAGGAGGGGAGGCTGGGCGTTTGTTGACGTTATTTGGGTTAACAGTTATAACAGTTGGGAAGTTAAGGCAAAGCCCGCAAAGAGAGGAGGAGAGCGGAAGAGGAAATAACAGTTGTCACACACAAAGAATCGGCAAGGAAAACAAATTCAGGGGACAGTACCCACAAACAAAAAGCTGGCGGGAAGCACGAGGCAAGACCGCCCACAACAAAGAGCGGCCAACAGAGAGAGAACCGACCCGAGAGAGAAAACGAACGGACGATTCAAAACTCAACAGCCAGAAGAAGGGACACAGATCCCCGGCAGGAACACACCGAGAGAATAAGACACCGAGCGAGCCCATGGGAAAGAACAGGCCGCAAGCGCTAGTCCCCACAAGGACCGAGATGTCTTAAGAATTGTCACATGTCAGGGGGATGAACGCATACGTCAAGAGGCTAAGGATTTATACCTGGTTAAACAAAACAAGGACCCACATTGCACTGTTGTAAGAGACGCACCTGACGGCGGAAAAACAGGCCAAAATAAAGAAAAAATGGGGAGGCCAGATGTATAGTGCAACATACTCCAACTACGCCAGAGGAGTCATAACCTGGGTCGCCCCGGGCGTCCCATTCCAGCTCATCAACCAAGAGAAAGACACGGAAGGGAGAATCCTGGTAGTCCATGGGATGCTAGAAAATCGGGAGATATGCCTCGTGAACACCTATGCCCCTAATCACGACGCTACGGCCTTCTTCAGAACGCTCCCGCCCCGGCTGGCCCCGTACAGGAATGCAACGATGATCTGGGCAGGCGACCATAATTGCACACTGGACCCCCGGCTGGACAGGTCGGATAATAAGCACAAGAGAGCGGCGCCGCCAGCGAGAGCACTACAACAGATACTAGACCAGCTCGGACTCGAGGATGTCTGGAGGAAGGTACATGGGGAAGAGAGAGGATACACGCATTATAGTGCCCCACACAAGACATTCACACGGATAGACTACCTGTTTACGGGCAAGGAGACACTGGGGGAATTCACTGAGGCATACATACACGCGCGAACCCTATCTGACCACGCCCCCCAGACGATCACATGGGCGCACACACACAGGAGAGCCCCTATACCAACATGGAGGTTGAGGGCAGAGGCATTATTGGACGCGGGCTTCCAGGAACACATCCAAAGCGTAATAGAAGACTATTTTGAACATAATGAGGGTAGTGTGGAAAGCACAGGAACGGTCTGGGAGGCCTTCAAGGTGGTAGTCAGAGGGGAGGCGATGGGGAAAATGGGAGGTCTCAGACGAGAAACCCTAGCACAACTAGATGAGTTAGAAAGGAAAATCGAGAAGGCTGAGAGACAAGCGGGGGAGAAGGGGGCGGAACAAGAGAACCTCACCACCCTGCGACAACAGTGCGTGGAGACCTGGGAAAGATTGGGACGACTAGACTACGGGAAATATATACAGAAACTACATGCTGAGGGGGACAAGCCTAGCAGACTCCTGGCCTGGCTAACCAAGCAGGAGACTAAGCGGGAGCCAATTAATGAAATTCAGAACAGCAAAGGAGAGGTGATAAGGTCCCAAGAGGGAATAAACGAGGTGTTCTCGCAGTTTTACGAGGACTTATACTCCAGGGTCCAGGAGGCAGAGGAGGGGGACCTGAAGGAAGCCCTCGCGGAAATTAGACTCCCACAATTGACGGAGGAACAGGCCCAAATATTAGACGCCCCTCTCACTGTAGAGGAACTAACGGAGGTAATCGCCCAGCTCCCGACAGGGAAATCTCCGGGGCCAGATGGGCTCCCGGGGGAATTTTACAAACAATATAAAAATGACATAGCCCCGAGACTGCTAGAAACACTAGAGGAAGCATACGAGAAAGGAAGACTCCCGAGTAGTATGTCAGAATCTATAATAATCCCGATCCTTAAACCGGACAAGCCCCCCCTCGAATGCGGTTCCTATAGACCGATTTCCCTAATAAACCAGGACTCCAAGATCCTGACGGCGGCACTAGCCAACCGCCTGAAAAGAGTGCTACCCTCCCTGATCCACACGGACCAGACAGGGTACGTGCCAGAACGGAACACGTCCTGGAACCTGCGCAGACTCCACTATGTTATAGAAAGGACAAACCAGGAGGGAGGGGAGTGTGCTGTAGCCTCACTGGATGCAATCAAAGCATTCGATTCGGTGGGATGGGACTGGCTCCTGGGAACGCTCACCCACTATGGGATTGGACAAGGGTTTACAAGATGGATAGAACTACTATACAAAGACCCGAGAGCGAGAGTCAAGACGGGTAGACAAGTTTCTAGGGAATGGGGCATAGAGCGAGGCACAAAGCAGGGATGCCCCCTGTCCCCAATGTTATATATCCTGGCCCTGGAGCCGTTCGCAGTATTCCTAAGAACGGATTACAAAGACACGGGCATAGAGATAGATGGGGAAACACACCAGATATCCATATACGCAGACGATATACTCCTTTACATACAGAACCCACGCACCCACCTGCAGGACTTACTAGAGGCGCTGCGCGCGTTTGGTAGGTTATCCGGAATAGTGGTCAACAGAGAAAAATCCGTGCTGTTTCCCCTGGCAGGCCTACGCGCAGTGCCGTCAGATCAATTACCGCCTCTGGGCATCACGTGGGCCCCGAACACCTTCAAATACCTAGGAGTGGAGATCTATCACGACACCAGGGAAACACACGCAGGTAACACACAAATAGCTTTAGACAAAATTGAAAAGGCTATGAAATTCTGGCAGACGCTACCGTTGGGCATGATAGGCCGGGCGGCACTACTAAAAATGACAGTCCTACCCCGACTCTTATATTACTTCACGAACATCCCATACAACATACCAAGGCCCTTCTTCAAGCGCCTACACACTATGGCGAGAACCTTCCTATGGGGAGGGGGACGAAACAGGGTGGCACTAAGCACACTACAGAGAAGCTATGAGTGGGGGGGCATCAAACTCCCAGATTTTGAATATTACTATTTGGCAGCACAACTCCAATTTGTGGTGCGATGGCTGGGCGAGGAGACCTCAATAGATGCAATAATTATTGGGCCAGCACTCCGGAGGTACCACCTGAGAGAATTATTATGGGTCAATGCCGCCCAAGCCAAAGACCTACCCAAAATAGCCCAACTAGGCCGAACACTATGGAAAAGAGCCTGGAAGACACAGGGCATACGAGACCCCTGCTCAAGACATATCCCACTGGCGGGGCTGGTGGACACCCGAGTGGCCAGCCTGACCACGTACAGGGCACAATGGGAAGACAAAGGTGTGGCCCAAATTGGGGACCTGTGGCATGACGGACAGTGGGTTGAATTCCAGACCCTGATGGACGAACAAGATGTACACAGGGGCCAATTCATCCTGCACAATAGCCTAGTTCAGACAATAAAGAAGAGGTGGAGCACTATGCCAGAGCCTGAGGACACCGAAGGGGAACTAGAGGCATGGTACGATATATCCGAAGGAGGTCATACGGTGTCCAGACTCTATGAGCAAATACTGGGACACACCAACAAAAAAACACTAACAGCACGGATGAAGTGGGAAGAGGAACTGCAACAACCCTTCGAAGACGAGGAATGGAACAAAGTCCTCATGTACACAAAAAAGGTGTCCAGAAACGCCAGGTTCAGACAACTGCAGATATACATAGTACATAGAGCATATCTAACCCCCAAGAGAATGTCAAAGATGGGAGAAGGACAAACCCGGAGCTGCCCGCGGTGCGGAGACGAACAGGCCGACATGGTGCACATGTTCTGGTCGTGCCCGCAAATAGCAGACTTCTGGAACACGGTGAGAGAAAAGGCGTTGACAGCAGACATACAGATGCCAGCAAGAACGCCAGCAACATACCTATTGGGCCTGTTCCCAAGGGGGCACCGGCAGATGACACACGTGGCAAAAATGAAGGATTTAATGACAATACTAGCGAAACGCCGCATAGCGATGGCATGGAACAAGAGCGAAGGCCCCTCGAAGGAAGGATGGTGGGCCGACCTACAAAAATGGGCAATAGCAGAGACGGCAGTCTGGGCGAGAGCTACACAAGGGGGAGAGAGCGACAGTGGAGCCAGACTACAAGCATGGAACTCCCTGGTGCAAGACCTGTTTGGCAGCGGAGGCGAAGACGATACGACTGACATTACCGATCCAGGTGACTCAGGAAACGATGAAATTGAACCGCCCACGTCGGGAGGCACTACATAATTCAGAAGAAGAGAACTAACGGGAAGAGAGAGACGAGGTCGTGACCAGCGCGGACTCTGAACAGTGCAACTCCAACTGGGAAAGACCAGCAAACACATGCAAAGACAAGACCAAGGGAAATTCCCAGGGAAAGGAGGGAGGCCACCGGGAGACTGGCCCCTCCGCTACGAACTTGACAACGGCCGGCGCCGGCCCCGAGGCGGCAACGGACCACGAACATACTGCGGCAGCCTTTGGGGAGAGGGAGGGGGGGAGGAAGGGGGAAAGGAAAATGGGAGGGGGACTTTTGTTTCTGTTTTGTTTGTTCTCTCCCATTCCTTTTATGTTGTAAAACCAATAAAAAGAAGTTAAAAAAAAAAAAAAAAAAAAATGTATGTATATGTAGGTATGTTTATATTGATTGTGATTTATATAGTGAGAACCTATAAAATAGTTTGAGGGCAAAGGGGGTGGTGGATCCCCCTCACTCAGGCAAGAAGACTGAAAAGAGTTATTGGACACAAAGACAATGATAAGTGGGCATCAGGGACCATGAAAAGTTGGTATCAGGGGCCATGATGAGTGGCTATCAGGAGCAACAATTAGGGGTTATCTAGGGGCCATGATGAGTGGTTTTCATGGGCCATGATGAGTGGCCATCAGGGGCCATGGCCATGATGAGTGGTTATCAGGAGCCATGATGAGTGGTTATCAGGAGCCTTGATGAGAGGTTATCTAGGGGCCATGATAAGTGGTTATCAGGGGCCATGACGAGTTGTTATCTAGGGGCCATAATGAGCGGTTATCAGAGGCCATGATGAGTTGTTATCTAGGGACTATGATGAGCGGTTATCAGGGCCCATGACGAGTTATTATCTAGGGACCATGATGAGCGGTTATCAGAGGCCATGATGAGTTGTTATCTAGGGACCATGATGAGCGGTTATCAGAGGCCATGATGAGTTGTTATCTAGGGACCATGATGAGCGGTTATCAGAGGCCATGATAGTTGTTATCTAGGGGCCATGATGAGCAGATATCGAGCAGTGGTTATCAGGGGCCATGATGAGTGCTTATAAGGGGCCATGATGGGAGGTTATCAGGGGTCATGATGAGTGGTTATCTAGAGGCCATGATGAGTCAATATCTAGCAGCCACAAACAGTGGTTATCAGGGGCCGCGATGAGTCGATATCTATGGTCCATGATGAGTGGTTATCAGCAGCCATGATGAGCGGTTATTTAGATGCCATTATGAGTCGATATTTAGAGGCCATTAATGGTGGTTATCCAGGCTCATGATGAATGGTTATCAGGCGCCATGATGAGTGGTTATCCAGGGGTCATAGTGAGCGGTTATCCAAGGTGGTGGCAGCCAGGATTTTGGTGTTTTCCATCAACATTCTTCACAGAACAGATTGTGCAAATGTAACTGTTAATCAGGAAAGGATTCTCAGCTTTCTAGATGCCCGGTAAATAGTTTACAGTATATGATGCAGTAAAACATTTACGTCTATTACATGTTCAGGAAACGTCTGATCGACGCCCAGACAATTAAAGAATTAACGCGGTGGACAGGAACCCAACAACAGATACTACACAGATAAAATATAGTCATTTGCAATGAACAAGGCCTTTGCAATCGACATTGAGCAAAGTCACAGTTTCGTGTTTTAAACAAAGCAGTAAAAGGAATATCTAACCATTGCAAATCAACTTGCCCAACTTGACTTTGATCATTGTACGCCGACTCTTCCTGGAACTGTACAGGGGGCACAGGGATCTAAAATAAGGCTCAGCATCTCCGAAAAACACTGCCCATGCTTCAAACACCGTTTTATCACTCCCACCCTGTACACATGTACCTGGGCACGCCAAGCCACCACAATGCATTTCTTTTCAGGTGAGATAGCACTCAGCTGTAGAAGACTGATTGAAAAGAAAGACACTGACACTGCAAAACAATTTGGGCAAACTTACCTTTTCCAAAGTGCTCATTAAGCACATGGCTGTTCTTCACAAAACAGACAGAAAGACAGATAGATAGATAGATAGATAGATAGATAGATAGATAGATAGATAGATAGATAGATAGACAGATGGAGCCTGGCAGTATCACTGATTAGTTGGACCCTGCTCCATATGTTACCAAATCAATTTCTCTTGCAGTGGTCATGCTGGGCTGGCCCTAGCCAAGCTGCTTCTTATGTCAAGGATATGAGAACAACAGAAACTTGCATGACAATGATATTGTCATTTCCCTCATATTGTCAAAGGTAAATTGTCTCTCATTGTTCCTCTGTCGCACATTACCCAGTTATCAGATCATGTATTGAAACAAGCCCTTTTTATTATGGGAGGGGGTGTAACAAACTTCTACAATTGGACTGGCTCCATGAATAGCCCTGCAATTTGCTTCTCACTTCATTGACGACAGATACGGAGAACTGCTGGGGCAGCAGACTTTTCCCAAGGAGGACCCAAACTAACAAAGACGCTACACTGAGTAACTGTGACTCAGAGTTACTCCGCGTAGCTTCTTTGTTAGATTAGCCCCATGTGCCTAGTGGCAGTGTTCATTCCACCCTTAAGAACGCCAAATTGTGGCTGACAAGGGAACAGAGTCACAGAGAAATTAAGTTATTTATCAAACATCCTATTGCATTTATTTTTTTTGTGTTTGCCTTTATAAAGTGTTCTAATCTCGTGGGCATCCATGTCAGCTAATGAATTCGTCTCTACGCAATGATATTATTTCAGGACTTGTTTGCATGCAAACGCCTTTGTATATTTGCATTCACATTAGATCCAATAGATAAACGCAATGCAAGTGGGTCAAGCTAGCATGCAAGTGTGCAAACGTACCCTGTGCAAAGGTTCCGAAATACCACCCCAGGTCTTCTTCCAAAGGTATTGTCCTTACGATCATAAGGAGACAGCACGTGCAGTGAGGATACTGAATAGAAGTTCTTCTCCTACTCACTAAGAAAGGCTCTGCCATTGGCCAAATCCATCCCACGTCCAAGCCCTAGGGCCAGGCGTGTTGCTAGGTCTGGAAAACATCCGGCACTACGCTAATGTCGGGACTGTCCGGATCTCAGGGCTTGTTAGCCTTTTGGTCGTAGC
Source organism: Ambystoma mexicanum (assembly GCF_040938575.1). NCBI lineage: Eukaryota > Metazoa > Chordata > Amphibia > Caudata > Ambystomatidae > Ambystoma > Ambystoma mexicanum. The sequence goes on along the minus strand of NC_090933.1, from coordinate 962,710,493 downwards.
CCTTGAGCTTCTATCTGGGATTACAACCAAAAGACCCGGGCTGTAGCCCCATGAACCCCCACCCTTCCAACGCCTCTGCATAGGGCACTAATGCCAATTCGTATCTCCTTTGCAGGTCTGTGGTTCTTATCCCTGTCAATCAGTTTAAATGTAAACATGTGTTCACATGCCAAATTGTGTTACACTCACAACTTCTGTATGCAACGAAGTGCAATTATACATACAAAGTAGGGATTAGGGATCAGTTGCAGTTTCAGGCAAAATCTATTTTCACTAAATGAATCTATCTGTGCATTTGGGGGTTTGTATCCCCTGAAGGCATATTTTGGTGACAGGACTTAGTAAAATAAAACATTCACTTTCAGTGACATTACTAACTGGCCCAGAGAACACCGCGCTGCCAGAGTTACTTGGCTTTATATTTAGACTTTGAACACCTCTAACCGTATTGTAACAGTGTCACATTGTCCAACAATGATACTATTGGACTACCTGTTCCCATGGTCTGGGGGCGTATTTATTTACTGATGTTCTGTTGAGCCCCTTGTTCCCAAAAGCACCCCGAGACCTCAGACCAAGAGAGGAATCTAAGAGTGCAATCTTTTCATTTACACTATTTCCAAGGACCAGAATTGTGTTTCTTCACATAATCAAACAATGACCAGCCTAATTAATGTTTTGACATCAGCATTGGAAAGAGCATCGCTGCCTGGATCTCGCACTTTAGGCACTAACAAGAGACCTATACCTATATGTAAGCAGGCCCTCTATGTGATGAAAACCGAAATGAATTCTAATGCAACATTGTTACAATTCTTGACAGTGGAGTGGAGCGAGGAATGGAACGTATAAATTATGGTCGCCCCTTCTTTGAAAAATGCTTCGGAAGGTTCTTTGTGCATTGGCAAATACAGTAGGAATATGAGGTATTGTGCGGGCCCTTCTGCACAGCACCTGATAAAAGAATAAAGAGCTCTGACATATTCTTAAGACAATGGAGGAATTAAAAGGAAACAATGGGCCAGCTGCTTCATTAATACAATCAAAAGAGAGCCCGGCGCAGAGGCGTCCAGATAATTAAGCACTACTGTTTTAGGCCGTCTTTTGGTAGCAAAATTGCTTACAAATGTGTTCGCTGCTTCCTAGTGGCGCGATATAGTCACTGTATGTTCTGCCTGGTTTTACCTTGATTAATGCTTCCTCTGTGTTCTGCAACTTACCAACTCATGCCCTGGACAACTTCTGAATAAAACAACTTCAGAAATGCACGATACGGATCTGCGAGATCCGGCGCAATAAATCAATGCAGTTTGTGAAGCGCCTCTCGGGCGCTTAGCAATTTCCCCCCATGTTCATAGACACACACACTAAGGGCCGTGCTACAAAAAAGCATGCACGTACAGTTTTGCACGGTATTGGCACAAATGCAAACATTGTCCCAGTGAAAAAGAGCCTTTCAATGCATTTTTGCACTAAGGGAATATTTAGTGTAGTGCTAATACAGATCATCATTAGCACCAGGCAAACTTTGCCCTTGCGCAAACATGCACTGAATGGGTCCTGATTTGCAAACATGTTTTAACATGGGAAAGTTTCATTGAAAACATTTGTGTAAATCAGGCGCTGTGTGTTTTTCCTCGAAGGACCAATATTTTCCATCGTGCTAATACTGTGCCCCCTATGAGGTGCTGGCCCAGTAAATGCTCTGCACTCACTGGGGCCTGAGGTGGATTTTGATGGCTGGGGTTTATGAGGATATTCCAGTCAAATGAACAAATCATTCACAGAGCGTTCTGCAATGGGGGCCTGCCATTATAAAACGCTTCGCAATCATGTCTTTCTCCAACTTAGGAGAGCTATCATTTCCTCCAATGTAATGGAGCCAGGGAGATTGCCATGTGATGGTAAAAGTGCCCACCTTAATTCAATGATCAGACAGTAAATGACAGCTGATGGCAATGATAGATCTGCATGAAGGATAGGTGGGTTATCAATTCTGAGGAGTGAGTTTGCATTGCAAGCACTTTCGCCTCTTCTTGATTGGTTGAGGGCCTTCTTGTTGTCGAACAGTGATGGCCACATGTGGTCCCACATAGGTATGAGTGAGGATTAGTTAAATGTACCACATGGATTTATGGACATCCTAATCTACTGCTGTGTGCTCTTGCACCTTCAAGTGTCTCATGTGCTAGATGGAATGACCCAAATAACCGGACAGACTTAAAGGATATGGCAAAGTGCTACTTTATTATCAGCATAGAATAAAGTAGGGCAAGCTGGCGAATAACAGGCAGTAATTCACACTCTCACCCTCAAACGTGATCATACAAAGGTTTTATACCTGAATGTGCATCATGTATGATGTCATCCAATGTGCAAAATTAAAACCTATTGATTGGGAGGGATTGGTTAGGGGAACATATGTACCTTTAGTATATATAAGTGTTAATAACTTCATTGGCTGCCCCATATGTGGTGGGCACGCCTCAGACTACCTCTACATATGTATAATAATGATTATAGCAGAGAAAATGGTAGCGGGTTGGTCTCTGCAACATTGTATAACATGTTGCTACATAGACCCTCTGATAAATTTTCATGCTTTGCCAACCTTGAACTTTCGGCTTGTTAGTAGCATGTAAGCAAAATGAAAGCAACGCCAGACTTCTCCCCACTTTCCCAATTAGTTCATCGACTCTCATCAGTTAGGCCCCAAGCCAAGGCTTCTCCTTTGAAGCTGACCTCAAAGCCTGCTCTCTGTTTTGGTACATTCAAGGGTTCCATGTAATAATGTTGGCACAAAAATCTCGCCATGCAAAAATATCACCGAAAAATTGCCGTTTTTTGTGGCGACATTATTGCACGCAACTCCCACATTTTTTTTCTTTTTTTTTTGTTTAAAAAAAAAAAAAAATTCTCCTGTCCCCATATATATGGTCACCCATATAATATTGCCGCAACCTTTTCCCGCCGATATTATTTACGGCAACCATATATATGGGGATAATATTACCTGATACCCATTCAAGGGAGTGTAGGCACACTATTATCTTTATTTGTGCTTACTGAATAGCCCTTGTTTTCAACTTCTCAATCATGTGTGCAGAGACCACAAATGTGTCCATCTCGACTTCTTATTTACTGCTACTCAATTAAGTTGTGCTTGGTGTCATTACACTACTTGGCCTCTTTCTTTCTGCATCTTTGATTGTGGAATACTTGGCTCTTGCAGATGTTGTTCTCCTTTGCTTAATCTAAGAGAAATATGTCTTACGTACATGGCTTATCCTTGTGCCTTGCAATTGTACCTTGAAATAGCATCCTTAATCCCAAGCCAATAGACTGCTCCTTTTTTCCCCACACAAAGCTGGGTTTCCAGCGTCTCCCTGATTCTGCAGCCCCAGTCTGTTTACGAGGTAGCTTCATTGGTTTTAATACGAGTCCGACATTCATCTTTACATCATAGCCACTCTAGCCATGTTATTCTTTCCTCTGCAGCAAGCTTCAATATGTCTCATCTACCTTGCGTTTCTGCATATATACATTTATTAATTAGCAGGTTACGTTATCTTCTTTGCATATATGATTTCTTCATATTCAATTATATGTTTCTCTTGTTACTTCAGTTACATCTTTACTATTTGTGTATTTACATATCACTTCAGTGAGTCTCATTATCTCTCCTCTATGACATCACTCTGCTCTTGTCAGATTTCACATATAGCTCTATAATGTCCAGTGGTGTGTGCCGACATCCTTCCACCCTCTCAGTGCGGGGATACATTTGATATGGTTGTCTGAATGCATATAGTCTCTCATACACTTGATGTGGTATTGGGAAGATACCTGGTGTCCCACATAGGGCTTTTCTCCTACTGTTCCAGTATGGAGTAGCTGAAGGGGCAGGAGCTAGGGAAAACATGTCCACCTGCTCCTCTAGAGCTGGATGTTGCTTTGACTTTAGTTTTCACTAAGCCACTTGTATTCATTTTAACTGACCCATGATTACAGCTTCTTAGCAGAGAAATAAAAGCCCAGGTCTGTGATATGGTGTGCCTGATGACTTGGAGTCACCTGATAATTTTGGGAATAGTAAACATCATGCTTAGAAACATCATGCTATGTTGCATATTGCATATATGTAACCGTGAATTGAACACTTTACAATCCAAGGCAATCTGCATCCTACTGGAACCTATGTGCAATAATGTTTATAAACTGTAAACATTCTCAGAAAACACATACGGAAACACCCATTCACATATGTGCATCCAGGCCTATTGACATGTATTTCTTGCAGTCACAAGTAACATACAGAAAGCCATCTTTACAACATTTTCAATTGCAGTTGATGCTGGTAAATAAAAGATGCCTCAAATGCAAGTGATATCGGATGTGCTGACTTAAAGACAGAAAATCTCTGTTACATTTCAAGTAAATTTTATTTTTCCTAGTAGTTCGCAATAAAGCACCACCGTTGAGCTGGAACTATTGAATTGGGTTACAAATAGGAGAGTGATGGGATATAATGAGGAACACGCCAATTGTGGGTGTTGTTTGATTATTTGACAACCCATTGACTAGTCATTAGGCCTGGTCCAACATTTTCTAGACATTTTTAAATTGAAATCGCTTTACTGTGATAAGAAGGGTTTTGCAACTCAAATCAGATGATTCTCCATGGGATCAAGCCACAGCTAGAATATTGAACCAATTTAAAATGCTTTGAATCAATAGCAAAATAAATTAATGTGGAACATTTTGAATCCGCTGGAGAATTATAGTTTGAGTAGTACATTTTGTATAGTTATTCGACTCCGTCAGATTCAAGACTCTTAGAGCTCATAGGCGGCTAAGATTTCAAGATTCCTGAATTGGCTCTACCCATTTAAATCACTCACATTTCTATTTTACACTCACCCCCAGTCTACAGTTTAAAACAAATCTTAAATAATAAGAGAAAGAATAAAATTCCCCCACAAAAAGAAAATGTTTCATGAGAGACCAGAACATATAGCAAACAACACCTTTATGTTTATACATGTAGATATACATTATTAAAATAGTTTTATATTATAATTATATTATTTTTACATTTATTTTGTATGTTTGTATATGTTGTTTTATTATTTGTAGTATGTATTATTACTAGGCCTTATGTTTTGTTATTTGTATTATTTATTTTAATAATTTAAATATTTTAATCATATTTTTGTCCAAAGAATGCCTCCACAAACATCTTCAGCCTCTCTAAAAGCTGCCCAAGATTGTATAATATATTCAACTTTAAACTCTGGGTTTGACCTTTCCGAAGTGTGGCCTTAATTAGAATTTTTTAAACCACTTGAAATTCAGGTAGTTCAAACAAATACATTTGCCCAGACTTATTACCCACAGTCATGTGGCTTTTTTTAACCTATTTCCTGCCGCTCTACATCCAAAGCCCATCCTCATGTGATCAGAGGATCTCTTTGTGCTCACTTTATCAAGCAGTACAATCAAACCTGTTCTGCCTTAAGAACCTTCTGGTGTCATTTCAAAATGAGAGCTGATAACTTAATTGGAGCTGTAAATGTTTTCCGGAGTGTTATATAAAATGTCTTAACCAAGTGTGCCTTCATCTACCGGATTTATAAGCAGTACGTGTGTCTTTGAAGAGAAGTCCAGTTACAGACAAGCATTTGAAAAGTCAGCAGTCTTTGCTTGTGCATAGATTTCAGGTAGGCAACTTACACTCAAACTGCTTTCATATGCCCAGGAACTCAGATCATTTTGCAGTTGCTACCATTAGCGCACATTTAGTATCATCATAGCAGTTCCTGGAAAATACTTAGCCTATACCTACAAAAGTAAAAACTGTTGGTGTTGTCAGTGCTTGTTTGTTTTTATGCAAACCTCACTGAGCATGACGAACTACAAAAGGGTTCATTTATATCTTTTATTAATTACACATCATTTTGTGAAATCATTGCTTCTCAATGTCCAAATAAGTACATGCAGAGCAAAGTTATAAGTGATCCTCATTTTATTATGCAACAAAGAACACAACATTCATAACATGGCAAAGTGGCTTACTTAAAGAATACATGTGATTTTGAAACTATTTGTTGCACACTGTAGAACAAGCATGTTTAGATCCTTGTGCAGAACACCTAATTCTCAATTGTAACATGGACAATTAAATAATTTGCATCTTGTATGATTTGTGTAATCATATAGCTGGAAAATTCACCTTCTTGAAAATGTAATGTCAAGAAAGAAAACATGCTATATCATACAATGTCAAATATATGAATCGAATGCTTATTGGCTGCAACTATACTGATGAGGGGTATATGTTCTAATATAATTGTTGTTAAGTAAAGCTAATGGTAAGTCAATGGACACCAGGCCTTGTGTTCTGTTCCATTGATCAAAAATAGATGATAAAAGCTGGAAATGGGAAAACACTGCTTTTGCAAGGCATTGTCAAGATGAGCGAACTTTCTTATGTAAATGTTTTATAAAACGAATATTTCATTGAGAAACAACAAACATAACAACCATAACAGCTACTCTAAACTGGACATTAGAAGAGACTCACTGGTGAGGACTGGCTTGCAAAGAAAGCAGAGACTTTACGATGAGCCTGAAAGGGAGTGCTTACACCTTTATAAGCAACAACACCAGACAGCAGGGGAAACAGATTCCAGAAGCAACGAGTGGTCAGTTCATTGAAGAATTCAGATGGGAGCAGAGTTTGGAGGGCTCAGCCAATTCTACAAGACTTGAATGCCTGGTTAAGAGAAAGGAAGCAGCTAGTATAATGCAAGAAGCATGACTGCAGTTCTGTCGGCCGGGAATTGGCACTCTGCCAATGTTTTCAAATACTGTCAAATTCTGAATTGTAATGCTTACTTCAAAACCTTGGAGGCAAAACTAAGTTACAAAGCTGACCTGCTTTGGAAAGAAGAAAGAACTGTTTTCCAATACCTTCACCCTGAGACAGTACCATGCTCGTGGGCACTTTGCATTTTTTTCAATTTTTTTATTCTTTGACTGTTTCACCATTTTTGGAGCTGAAATAAGCAATGGTTTTCCAATCTTTGGAGCATATATTTTTCTTTTGCAAGGTTACATCATTCAGAGAAAACATGATTTTTTTTAGGTAGTGTGGAGTATTACCTGGAGCGTTCCAAGTACAAATTACCACTAAATGATCTCAGACCCAAATAACCGAACAGACTCAATGAATATGGCAACATACTACTTTATTATCAGCTCAATAAAGAAGGGAAAATTGGTGAACATATAGATTGCAGCTCACTCACTCTAACATACATTTTCTTTACACAAAAGCTTTATACCTCAATGTACATCAGCTATGACATCATCCTACGTGGCAAACTGTAAAGACCTATGGAAAGGAGGGATTGGTTAAGGGAACACATATATCTATACTTCATTTAGGTGCAATTGGCTGTCCCTTATCTGTTAGGAACGCCTTGAACTACTTCTGACGTTGTATAATACAGATTAATAGCAGAATAACAGCAGTGGATTGGCTTCTGAAACAATGTATGGTTCATTGCTACATAGGCCCTCATGATTGGTTGGCATTCCCTCCCAACCTTGGACATCCTGCTCGTTAGCAGCATGTAAGCAAAATGAAGCACAGGTGCGGGGAACAACATCAGACCACTGCCCAATTGGCCAATTTACCTACCATCTCTCATCAGTTAGGCCCTAAGCCAAGGATTCTTATTTGTAGTTGACCTTGCTGACTGTTCTCTTCCTCAGGACTTTTAAGGAAGTTAAGGTACATTGCTATCTTCATCTGGAGCTTAATGAATAGGCTTTGTTTTCTCGTCTTGCAGCACGTGTGAGGAGACCACAAATTTGCCCATTCTGATTGTTTATTTAGTGCTATTTGATTCAATTAAACTGGGTGCGATTACTCCTCTGGGCCTCTGGAGACTTGGTTGATCCATCTTGCATATGTTTTCTGCTTCCTTGATTGTTCAATACTTGGCACTTGCCAATGTTCACTCCTGTGCTTAATCTAAGAGAAAAAATGCTGTGCATATGTAGCTTATCCTCTTTCACTCCTCTTGTGCCTTGAAATTATTTCTTGATGTGGCATCCTTGATCCCAAGCCAAACAGATATTCTTTGTTCCTTGCAAAATGCTATTTTCCAGTGCCTGTCAGCTCTGCAGCTCTGGTCTTTCTGCTTCAGGCTTCTGCTCACTATTATATGAAACCAACGTCCGCTTTACCCATGTTATATTTTCTACTGCAGCAAGCTTCTATATGCTTCATCTACCTTGAGTTTCTGTGTATGTACATCTACTGCATCCCTTCTCAATAATCTTAACAGTGTATAGGTTTCTTCTTATTTGCATGTTCAGTTACTTTATTACTTCAGTCACATCTTCTTTCTTTAAGTATTCATATATCGTTTCAGTGTGTCCTCATATCTTCTCTTCATGACATCACTTTACTCTTGTCAGGTGTTATTTATAGCTGTTTTATGTTCAATGGTGTATGCAGGCATCATTCTACCACATCAGTTTGAAGGTACATTCGACACGGTTGTCTGAGCATATTTCATATCTTCAGATCTTTCAGATCTTTCATAACTTTGATGCAGTATTGGGACATTACCAGGTGTCATGCACAGTGTTTTTTTGTTGTTCTTCCAAAATGACGGTGGTGAGGAGGTAGCCTGTGCTGCCCATGGGATTTCCTTGGCCAGGATAATTGGCGTTATCGAAGCACAGAGGATGGAAGAGAGTGATGCTTAAAGGGGGCATTTAAAGGTTTTTCCTGACTTTAGATTGCTTTTAAGTTGTTGTTAGTTGTGTGCACTTAGATGCCTTGAACATTTCATAGCAGTTTTAACCCTTTCCATTTAATGGGTTAGTCAGGGGTGCATATGTAGAACCGCACCTAGTTTAGTGATACAAATGCGTATGGAAGATATTCCATTTAATATTTATCATAGACACAAGAGTAATAAGCATCAATTCCCAGATCATCTAGATGTAGACCCACAACTATATTGCTATTCAAGGGACAGCCAGTAAGGTGGTCAATGGCAGTGATTTATCTTGCACTAAGTGCAGAGGTCCAGTTCTCTCCAGGGCCTTCCATCAGGTTCATCACTATTCCCTGCTGTAAAACCTGTCACAGCCCCAAATGGGCATTCAGACACCTGTGAGGTGGAGGTTAGGCAGTGGAATGAAGAGATTATCAAAATCATGTCAGCTCATATGTGCCCAATTTGTCCATGTATGTCTTCAGAAAGAAAGTTTGTGCATGGATGCATGGGTGGGCCTTGAACTAACTGCATAACACTGAGTGGTATTCACTGCTTGTCAATTAGCAAAGCAGATACTTGGGTGCCTGGCATGGTCCATGGTCAATGTCTATGCTTGTTTTCACACTATTGCTTCCACCACTGTTACAATAAAGAGTAGCAGAATACTCCATGTATTTCTTTGAAGTCTCTTCCACTGTGCATATAGGGAAATGTGTTATTTTTTTGTTTTTCTCTTCCACTGTATTTGCTTAAATATTCATTCTTACTCTTCATGTTGCTTAGTCTACTTTGGGTGAAAATATGTGTGTGTGTGTGTGTTTGTTTGCTTACATGGTGCGATGGCTATATTTGTTCTTCAGAATACTCAGCATGAACATGCGCGGTACATGTACATGTTTCATTCATGGACAACCATGTTTTATTGTACTGTACCTTTTTTTCAGTATTGGCTCCCCACCTTCGACACTATTTTGTAAATTTCAAGCTATGGTCTGCCATGGCTATGCACATATGGCCCCATTGGCTTGCAATATAAGCCACACCTGAGTTGAAGTACGCTTTGCGGTGCGCAGCAGCTCTATGTGCAATATTGTCATGTTGGCCTGCCCTTTTTGCACAGTCTGTATAATAACCTACATGATAAGGTTAGGTGAAATATTGCATTTGATTTCGTGTATGGATTTTAATGCAATTGTATGGATATGAAATATCATTTAAATACATCTTTTTGGATCATGCCGACTCCTACCACCATCCCGGTTGGCACCATTTTAAGACATGCCTTTAAGGAAACTTTGCAGACAGTGCCTATGTTTCTGCGTGATTAATGTCTATTTAGCTCACATAGCCCACACTCCTGGTGATCACAGGACCTAATTATCAGCACCACATCATTGAGACGGCCTTCTCACCACAGCACGCAATTTTCTCTGACCAGTTTGACTTTGAAAATACTTTGCTGGGATTAGCGCTTTGACAACATGCCAGAACAATGAAAGAAATGCAAAGTTACGTTTGATGAAGATGAAAACTAAATCAGCGCTCCGAACATGTTTGCAGAAATGAGGACAGTGCAAGTGTCCCCTGGATTGAACTGTAACAGCTTATTCAGCACGTTGGGAGCCCGTTAAACCCACCCCCTTAGAAGTTCCGCAAGTATAAGAAGCTTATATGTTCCTTCTGGGACCCGAGTTCGAATCCAAAGCTGCTCAGAGGGAATGCGCGTGTCTCTATTAGATGGCTATGACATGCTTGGGGAGAAACCAGTTCCTGCTGGACCAGTCGCAATTCTCGCACTGCCTTGGCACCAGTGGCTAGCCTGGTTTCTAAAGAGCTGAATAAAGCCGATGGCCATCACACCCTCCCACAGCACCAGCAGTGCGGCCCTCTACTCAGAGGTTTAAAGCATCAGTGCTAAGCCGTGCACAGCTGCTTAACTCGCCATCAAGTCTGTAAGCTGCGCAAAGGGAAGTTCCGCAAAAGTTCACCGAGGATATGGCAGTAAGGATGCTTGCAGACAGCCCAGTGATGCTGCACATTCATCCATGCGTGCACTTCAGTTTCAAGAAACAGCGGAACGTGAACGAAGAATACAAGTGTAGCAAACAGTGATCACTTTGTGCATCTTGAGATGCAGATGTGCACACGGAGCAAGTGACCTTCTCTGTTGACCATAAATTATAGATGGAAGCGGCAAAGAAATGACCTGTGAATATTTGCAGTCACTTGCTAGTATTTGCAGGCCATATTTGGGTGGTTGAACAGCCACCCCCTGACCCCCAAACCATCCCTATGTCTCTCTCTCACCAACTGCTTCCCATGACCCTCCCCCACAGCGATTGCTGAAAACACCACTGCTCTATTTCAAGTCCACAAGCAAAGGGAATGGAAAATAAAGCTGGACATGCCCCACTGCGCCGCAGTTTCTGCTCTGCCAGGCCATAGTATAGTAGCGGGGCTCTTATAGGGTCATGTGAAGGATAACGGCAGCCTGCCTTCTCTGAGAGGGCGCTTAAGACTCCTTTGATTGAGCCTCTCAAACATTTACCAATGACTCTCTGAACAAGTTTGCAAGTTCCTGGAACTTAAAAACAGCCGCAATGCAGGTAGATAAAAGACCATCTCTAAGCATCACTTAATTCTATGTTCATAAAGCTACCAATCAGTCTGTATATTACATCTTTCTTCAGTTAAACATGTACACAAAATCCCCTTGCAAGTCAAACACATTTTATTTTTCTAATGTCTCAAAAACAACTATTACTACCAGAGAAAAGTTACATAAAAAAAATGAAATGTAGGTACATCCCCCAGTGCCAATGTGGAATAGTGAGTTTCAAGCCTATGTGCATGTCATTTAAAGGCAGGTTGATATGAGTGTAATCTAATTTCAATACTCCTTAGCACTTACTACACTTGGCACTTACCTCTGCTACTCATCCATGAGCACGACACCCCAGCACTTACTCCCTCTTCCCCTCCTCTCTCTCTTCAATAGTGCGTTCTGAACAGTGTATATTGTTTTCAGTCCCATGTTCTCTCCATGTTGCCATGTGGGTGCTTTGAAACAAAATGTACTTGTTGTATACACCCCTAACAAATGCACAATAAATAAATAAATAAATAAATACATAATTCATCAGTCTAGATAGAACAACAATGCTATCAATGTAGAATACACACTGTCCTCATTACGACCTCGGCGGTAGCCATGCCGCTATTGGCGGCATGGCTGCCAGAATGAGGAATTACTGGGAGATTCCGAGTTCGGAGGGCCCGGTAATTCCTCCCTCCAAGGACCCGGACCCAGACCTTCCCCATTCCCATTTCAGCCCCCATAGGGGCGATTACGAGTGGCCCGTTGTTTGCTCCCTCTTCCCCTTGCGAGACCCGGTAAGCACACCTGGTTTTACCAAGCATGCTTACCGTGTCCCGCGAGGGGACCTCGTAATGTGGTGGAACGGGTTTAATGGGTCTGCATCCTTTTGCGCGACCCGTTAACCCGTTCCACCAGGGTCGTAATGAGGCCCACAATATTGGTTCACCCAAGCAAGACAGGACAATGGTTTCATGATTTTCGAATACAAGGAGAGGTTACCCTGTCATTTCAGTTTGTAAATCAAGTACCATTGGTTTGGTGCCCTTTCACTACTTTGCAATGTCAAGAGAGAGAAGGGGGTGTTTTATATTTGGATTTTGATTAATGGGAATGGAATTAGGATGGCTAAACTCCCTTTCACCTTCCCCTTTACTTTCTTAAATATCTATGGCTTTTGCAGGTCATAAATTATGAATCAATTCTCAAACTGGCTCTCCCTGAATACCTATCTATACTTCTGCACCTGTTTAAATACACTAGATACAATTTAATCTGATCTATTTCATAAAGAATTGCAGTCAATCTGTGCAGAAGTACTGTCAGTTCTACACAAGGCACATCGCACAGAAAATGCCACTGTACATGTTGCCCCAATCGGTTTCATAAAATGACACACTAGCCATGGCCTTCAGCCAGCCGTGGATACGTTTCTTTGGGGCCTACTAGCCCTGGCCTTTGGCCGTGGCCACTGTATATGTTACACCAATAGGTTTCTAAAAGGGGCCCACTAGCCATGGCCTTCGGCCACAGCCATGGACACTGTGCATGTTGTACAAATATGTATCTTTGGGACCCGCTAGCCCTGCTCTTCGGCCGTGGGCACTGTACATGTTGCATGGATAGGTTTCTTTGGGGCCCACTAGCCATGGTCTTTGGCTGTAGCCTGTGCCTACAGCCTTTGGTCGTGCTCACTGTACATGTTACACCCATAGGATTATTTGGTCATGGGCAGTGGCACAGAGACCCACTACCCTGTCTCACTGTAGCTGTAAAATGTATTTGTAACTCTTTTCCCATGACCACAGTTATCCCCCGATATTCCCCTGATAATGGCAATGAACTGCACATATGGTGGCAATGAAATACACATACAGTGATAATGAACAAGACATGCCTGCGGTTATCCTCAGGTATTCCCACGGACATCCAAAAACACTTGAAAATCCAAAAGCTTCCTAATCCTCTCAGACACTCACCAAGTGCCCCCCCTCCCCTTTCTATGGCTCCCCCACTACACTAAGGGTCTTTTCCCTTCCCTAGTCCTCTCATGCTACCACCTATCACTCTAAGTCTCATATGACACACTTTCATTCGCCCCCCGCATCTTCCGTTGTAGCCGTGGTTATCTAGTGGGATGCCTACCACGATGCTTACCATGGATGCTTACCACAATAACGCATAATAGTCTGAACTATAACTTGGTCCCCACAACACCCCCAACTCCCCAATTTCACATGGTATTCTCTTTCCCCATCTCCACTTTTAGCTTGATGCAATTTCATCCTTTTTCCTCCTCCAAATAGCTTTTTGAGCCCTTTTCATTTTCATATAACCCCTATGTAACTGTGGATATCGTACACATCACGCAAAAAAAAAGGCGGCTTTTTCATTTCTGATAAGCCTTTCTGATGTAAAGCACCATGGGAGACATAGCTATGATTTTGGGAGAAAGGGACACTCCCTTTCCCATCAAATATTTTTAAAACTACTGGATGGAATAACCCCAAACCTGTCCCGGAAATTAAGTCAACACTTTGTGCCCAAGTTCTTATTTGGTCTAATTCCATCCAGCTTTTCTTTGTGATTCAGCGTGATACAAATTTGACTTTTTCTCTATGGGAAAATGAATGGGAATCTGAAAAAGATTTTGCTTGGAAAATATCATCCAACTCTGTCATGCAAGTCAAAAGATATGCAATAGAATATTCAGATTTCCTATGGATCAAGACAATCACCTTAACTATAGTAACTACAGTGCAGCAACCATATGTATGTCTTTATATAATTCCTCAATGTTTGGGATCTGCAATTCCTAAGGCATACCTAATGTGTAATGATAGTATATGCAGATACATAGCCCACAGAGTTCTTATGTAGCCAGCGCAGAGGCTACTTTAGGCTGCTTGGCGGTGGCTGAAGACATGACTTTGCCCTGGTTGAAATGATTTGGTGCAAGCACATTCACCTTTGAGATAGTTTCTATTGCTTAATAAAAAACAGAGGTTAATCCAAATCAAGGTTTGTAAAAATATGTAAGCCCTCTCCCGTTATCCCCATCACTCCTCGTTTCATTTGATGCACTTTCATTTCTGATTGCGTCCTGATTCACAAAGCGTTTGCTGTTGTGCAAATACACGTGCACTTCCAATAGAAAGTGATGTTTTCCCTTTGTGCAAAATGCAGTTGTTGTCCAAGTGGTTATCAAAAGCAAATGCATGCAAAGATACTACCTCTACATGTAGACAGATTGTGCTGCCTGTTCTCAATGTGCACACATTCATACGTGGACCTGAATGGGCTGGAAGTGGATACCAGTCCAATTGTTAGCATTTGACACCTGCAAATTGCTGGTGGCTAGGGTAGTGTGCCTCGTAGGGCAATGCAAAGAAGGGACAAACCTACACAACACAGAAGAGCATTGGGATTTCGAAAAAAGGAGACATTCTCACATGTTGCCATTTACTCTGTTGCAACATAGCACATGTGGGGCTTGAGCAGATATGCAGTGGCAATTTGCAAATGTTTTAACATTCTTCCATGAGAATGTTTCACTTTTTAAGGTGAACGAACTTGGCACCAGTTTCCACATGCCTTGTTTCTAAATTAACTATTCTCCACGTTCCTCCATCTAATGCGCAAGTTCCCGTTTAAATGACTTGCTCTGTGATATTTGCTTCTTCTTGTAAACCAGGATGTCCTTTAAACCGCACTTTGCAACATTTCCCAAATTGCGCACTCTTTGCATGGGACTCCTTATGATTCATCAGGAACCCGAAGTTTGTGAGTGGGTGCAGCAGGACATGTGATCTACAGCAGGGTTTGTGATTGGATCCGGGTGCTTATGCTACTGTATTTAACATGAAATCGAGTACTATGGAAGGATACATTTACTTTATAACACATATGTTTCCATGCTACTCGGTGCTAAACCAGTCAAATGGGGTCATTACGACCCAGGCGGTAACCATGGCGCTAGCTGCGCCATGGTTGCCGCCGGTATTTTACCGATTCCGCCAATGGTAAATGGGGAATTGCCGCCCCATTCCAAGGTTGGCGGGGTGGTAATTCCCCATTTGCCATTGGCCCTTACCCATTTTCATTTTTGGCCCATAGGGCTTAATGGGAATGGGGAAGGCGGTAATTACGGTACTGCAAATTGCGGTACCGTAATTACCTTCAAGGTCCCTTTGCGGGTCCCTACCTTAACGGCTGGTACCAACGCTTGAGGTCAGCAGAGCCAGGTATCTCATAAGGTTAGAGGACAAACAAGCAACTTTCATATAGCTGATGGTGTCCGCAAAGGAGGATCAAGGGGTGTGCTTGCCAAACTGGGTGATACATATGTGTGATAGGGTTATAGTAATTAAGAGCTAGTGAAATGCATTTAATAGGTGGGCCTTTTATTTTGATGCCATGTTATTCCAGTTTTAAAATCATACAGAATCCAAGTTTCAATACTCTATGGTGGACTATTTGGAGATGGCACAATCCATTCAAGGGGCATCATTGTGAGAGGCTGGTGTTCTGTGCGATAGCCTTGTGTATCTTCTACTGTGAATACTGATTTTCTAATAATATATGTGCTCTGATGGGAACATGGTCTGTATTCAGATTATATGGTGGCTGAATATAAGGGCGCCATTACAACGTGTGTAGGGGGGTTGTTAGCAAAGCAAGCAAGTCCATCAAGAGAGCAGACACGCTTCCCACTGCAGCTTCACACATGCATTGCATTGCCAGTGGATGCACTGTGCAGATTATGGATGGGACAACCAGCTCCAAGCAAGTCCAGCAAGAGAGCAGACACGCGTCCCACTGCAGCTTCACACATGCATTGCATTGCCAGTGGATGCACTGTGCAGATTATGGATGGGACAACCAGCTCCAAGCAAGTCCAGCAAGAGAGCAGACACGCGTCCCGCTGCAGCTTCACACATGCATTGCCGGTGGATGCACCGTGCGCATTATGGATGGGACAACCAGCTCCAAGCAAGTCCAGCAAGAGAGCAGACACGCGTCCCACTGCAGCTTCGCACATGCATTGCCGGTGGATGCACCGTGCGCATTATGGATGGGACAACCAGCTCCAAGCAAGTCCAGCAAGAGAGCAGACACACGTCCCACTGCAGCTTCACACATGCATTGCCGGTGGATGCACCGTGCGCATTATGGATGGGACAACCAGCTCCAAGCAAGTCCAGCAAGAGAGCAAACACGTGTCCCACTGCAGCTTCACACATGCATTGCCGGTGGATGCACCGTGCGCATTATGGATGGGACAACCAGCTCCAAGCAAGTCCAGCAAGAGAGCAGACACGCGTCCCGCTGCAGCTTCACACATGCATTGCCGGTGGATGCACCGTGCACATTAGGGATGGGACAACCAGCTCCAAGCAAGTCCAGCAAGAGAGCAGACACGCGTCCCGCTGAAGCTTCGCACATGCATTGCCGGTGGATGCACCGTGCGCATTATGGATGGGACAACCAGCTCCAAGCAAGTCCAGCAAGAGAGCAGACACGCGTCCCGCTGCAGCTTCACACATGCATTGCCGGTGGATGCACCGTGCGCATTATGGATGGGACAACCAGCTCCAAGCAAGTCCAGCAAGAGAGCAGACACGCGTCCCACTGCAGCTTCACACATGCATTGCCGGTGGATGCCCCGTGCGCATTATGGATGGGACAACCAGCTCCAAGCAAGTCCAGCAAGAGAGCAGACACGCGTCCCGCTGCAGCTTCACACATGCATTGCCGGTGGATGCACCGTGCGCATTAGGGATGGGACAACCAGCTCCAAGCAAGTCCAGCAAGAGAGCAGACACGCGTCCCGCTGCAGCTTCGCACATGCATTGCCGGTGGATGCACCGTGCGCATTAGGGATGGGACAACCAGCTCCAAGCAAGTCCAGCAAGAGAGCAGACACGCGTCCCGCTGCAGCTTCACACATGCATTGCCGGTGGATGCACCGTGCGCATTATGGATGGGACAACGAGCTCCAAGCAAGTCCAGCAAGAGAGCAGACACGCATCCCACTGCAGCTTCACACATGCATTGCCGGTGGATGCACCGTGCGCATTATGGATGGGACAACCAGCTCCAAGCAAGTCCAGCAAGAGAGCAGACACGCATCCCGCTGCAGCTTCACACATACATTGCCGGTGGATGCACCGTGCGCATTAGGGATGGGACAACCAGCTCCAAGCAAGTCCAGCAAGAGAGCAGACACGCGTCCCGCTGCAGCTTCGCACATGCATTGCCGGTGGATGCACCGTGCGCATTATGGATGGGACAACCAGCTCCAAGCAAGTCCAGCAAGAGAGCAGACACGCGTCCCGCTGCAGCTTCACACATGCATTGCCGGTGGATGCACCGTGCGCATTATGGATGGGACAACCAGCTCCAATCAGAGTCAAAACTGCCTTAACTGCGGGGCTTCGAATCGGATGAAATGACTCAAAGCATTTGGAGCTAGAATTAGAAATCATTTCAAATAGTCAGGCCCTGATTGAATGGGTTGTTTAGGTAAAAGTGCCAGGGCCTGACCCACAAAGTGTTTTTCAATGTAAATACCCATTTAAAAAGACTTAAAGAATCAGGACCCCATTAGTGACTGGAATTAACTTTTTGCAGCGTATGTTTTTAATTGTGCTTAATGTATGTTGATATCATTTTCTTTTGATTGTAGTTTTATTCTACATTATTCTGATGCGTGGCCAACATTCTGATTATAAATCGATACACACTGATGTTGACTACATTTCAACGTTGCTTGTTAGTCCCATCGTATGGGGTTAGAGGAGTCGAATGTATTCACACCACTTTTTCAATAATTCATTTCAGTAGGGCACTGTAAGCCGCTGCCACGTCTGCTATGCTATTTTCACTTGTATGCCTTGTTTATTCGGAATATAAATATGCATGTATGTATTCATGTTTTCAATAAGGTCGTTGTGCACCATGTGTGTGATGGCTTGAGTTGGAACATTCGATAAGCTAGCTATTTGGCAAGCAGGCGAGGTGTTCCCGATTTGCTGCAGGGGATGCTTGGCGTTGCGCTTCCCCCCTGCTCCCCCCCACCCCCCAACACTCACATGTTTGTTGCATTACACAGCTATCTCTCTTGTATTGTGTTTGGAGTTCCATAATCCTGTGATCATTTCCAGGGAATATTTTCCCTATTGAGTATAAACGCCCGCCTGTCCCTGTCAGTGCTTCCCAGCCTTGACCCCCATGCGGACGTGCGTGATATAATCGACTGAATGGCTGAACTGTGACATGGGGGTGCTTAGAAGCTGCCTCGCGGTGCTTTCCGAACTCCGAGCGCGCTCCCCAGCCGTCTGTGCTTGGAAGCCCTGAACCGATAAGGTTTGAATGTCACTTCCAAGCTGTCAACTTTCACGCTGCAACTGATGAACTCCAAGGAAAGCTGCTTAGGACCGCGCTGGTAAACAAAGGCATTTATCAACTAATAATTTGCAGTAAACTGAAACAACTCCCAGCTGAGACCCACACTGTAATAGTCTTTGCCATCTGCCCATTTAAGTAGTATTCTTTATCACAAAGCCCAAGCAGAAGGCAAAGCATCACTGGCGACAAACGCCTAACACGTGAGTGGAGCGCGTGCTGATGCGTCAATGCGACACGTTGCTCTCCGCCAGTTATTTTGATGCCCCTCTGAGGCGCCTTGGGGGTCTTCAGAAACATGCCCAGGCCTCATGACGTCAGAATCAAAGGCTGTTTGGAGATCTTAATGCCACACTGCTTCAACCTTTCGCCTCTTCATAAAGAACTGCCCACATTAATGGGCGAGAAACCAAGTTTAGGTTCTTGTGCATAGCTCCGGAACATTTTACGCTCTATCAGAAATGTTCTGCTTAGTGCATGGGCGTGTGATTTTCGCTACGTACATTTCACAAGTGCATTTTCACAGTGTACAATAGTCACATTGCATATTGTGTTATGTTAGGGAGATGTTATGTTCTGTAATAACAACAGTAAAAGTATCAAGACTTAATTCAAGGAACGTGGAGCGTGGTGCAAAGTGACGTTGCACTGCCAAAAAACACATTGAACCGGGATTAATTCACAGTTTGCTCCACAAAAAACTGTGCGCCATTCTGTGAATTAGGCCCGGTTCAATGTGTTTTTTGCCGGTGCAACGTCACTTTGCAGCATGCCAAACATTCCATGAATTAGGTCCTCAGAGCGGCCAGGCATGTCTGAATAATGGTCTCTGGGGTCCTTGCCAAGGGTTTCCAAGCCGTAGTCGGCAAGGAAAGAGAAAATGGGAGGAAGCGGTTAAAAACTAGGTGGGAACATCTAAAGGACCAATGGGGGAGGAGGTAAACTGGTAGGAAAGATGTTTGAGAAAGAGTTTGCGCATGTTGGTCCAGTCAGCTTGGAACATGAATGTTACTGTGGAGAACATTGAGTAGCAGTCCAAAGTGTGTTTGGAGAAATTATGTATTTGAAAGCAGTTATAATATAGAATATTATAAATTGTAGTTTCTGGCTGTGTGGTAGCTTCAAGGTGTACCCAAATAAACCCTTGACGTGTGAAGGCTTTTGGTGCCTGAGACTGCACCAAGGGCCTGAATCATAGAAAAGTGTGCATTGACCCTGCAAAGGCTGCGCAGCGAGAAGGACTTTGCGTGCCCCCTCGTGCATGAGGCACCTGTGCCTGATGTGCGTATTCATGGAATCATTCCCGCTAAGTAACCATATGTGCAAGGTGTGTCCGGAACGCCCCCGACATGCCCCCTGCAAAGCAGATGCAGCCACTAATACCTACCTATGTGTTGTGCTCAGGTGTGAACTCATGGACCCGGGTAATTCTGAGTGGGGCCCCCCGCAACCAAGCTAACACCCTGGCGACACCGTGTAGGGTCCCCCGTAACTGTTCACAGCACCCTGACAACATGCTCACGATTTTCCGTAGCTCGAGTGATATCACGGTGAATCTGTGTGCGAACCCCCGTAAACCGTTACTGCACCCCGCTACACTACATATCTGCACCTCTGACTTATATCGGAATTCCCATTTCCGTGCATGAACCGCTAAATTCAACATGCAATCTCACCTCTGCACAGTGATTCCTATGCGCAAGTGTCTGTACGCCTGCCTTAGGGTGGCGCATGGATCGAGATCTTTGTGTGGGCATTTCCCCAACGAGAAGTTGCATGGTCAGATCCATGAATACACTTGGTTGGGCGCATTTGTCGGCTTTTGATGGACTGCCTGCAGGCCGTCCCTTGTAACGCCCACATTTTCCCTTTTTCTTTCTCATTTTGCACTTTCTGCCCCCTACTCTAGTCTCTGGGCAGGCCAAGCCCATGCTCTGCGTGGTGGCTTGCGCAAGGCACCCAGCCGCTCGCACAGATGTGCCGAGCCTGCGTGAAGTCCCCTCAAAGTGGGAAAAAGTCTTGCACAGTTGATTCCATGAATCGTGATATTGCATTGTTAACACTTGTATAAGTGATTCCATGAATCAACAGAGGGGGTTTCACGCACGGTTTGGCCTGCAAAGTCCCTATTTACTGTGCAAACAATTCCATGAATCAGCACCTAAATGCCGCTAATAAACAAACACTAGTATTGTAACACTAGGACAGTCAACCAAGAACTCAAGAGTGTCCCTGTCCAGGATAGAATATGAGACAGGTGAACATGAACGGAATCCAGAAGACTGGACGTGGGGCATGTCTTGGCACCCCAATTGTATGAACCTTCCAATTGCATTGATTGTCTTGCTCTTGTGGTGGGTGCCCACATGATAGAGGTCTGGATAAAGTGCACCTGAGAGAGCAGAGGGACTGCTCTCTTTGATCCTGTGAAGTTATTCAATGCTGCATAAGGTGGATAAGTATTCTTTGGCAGCCATATTCTTCAGGAGTCATTGTCTGGACAGAATGGTTTGCTTGGGGTAGCTTGCACCTACTGATGTGTAAGGCGTGAGGGGTTGAGATACAAAGAGAGCAAATCCCTACTGGGCCCATTGCTCCCAGTGTAACTGTACAGCAGGAATTGGTCAGAAGGCCAGTAACCCAGTGTTTGTAGCCAACAGTGCAGCAACACAAGAGGGCATGTTACATTCCTTTGAAACCTCTTGTTGAGTACATCTAAAACAACAGCCCATCTATTTGCTTCGTATTTAAATGGATAAGACAAAAGTGTGATATATTTACAACTTGATCGAAACAAGTAACTCAACTCTAAATACACCGGGAAGAACATTTATTTTACAATAATTTTCTGTGTAGGTATTTGGGCCTGGAATTAGTGGTGGACTGACCTAGAGGGCGCTTGTAAAATGCTCATTGGCCGTCGCCTGGGCCTTACCTGTCCAAGAAGGCTCTGAGCCTCTGCGTTGTCTGGAGAGCTTTCCACGAGTGGCTGCCATGGAAAGGGAAAAGTGACTACATTTAGTCCCTCCGCCCCTTTCAATGGCGGACATTTTTTTTGTTTACTTTTTTTTGCATTTGTTTTAATGGCCGCCATGGAAAAGGAAAAGGGACTACGTGTAGTCCCTTCTCCCCAATCCCTGGCAGTAATTTTTTTTTGCTTTTTTTTCTCGAGTAAAAAAACAGTTGCAGTTCCATTTCTCGACTCGAGAAAAATTGCAATTAGTACCCCGGTACGATGTGCCAGTGTAGTAATGGCAATTTGTCCCTCGGAGGGGGGCCATTACCGGTCGGTTATACCCCCAGGGCTTCTAACTATGGCCCCGGAGGCATTACCTGACCAGTAATGCCCCACCTCCTCGGATCATATTGCCTAATTATACAAGTGTTAACAATCCAATATTACGATGAAAGGTGAAGGGAACACAACCGCGTGTCCCGCTGTACACCAGTTTGGGTGGTTGATTGGAAGTGGGGTGGGAGTAGCGAAGTTTTGGGTAGGGGGAGGAAACGATATAAACATGCATAGGGCACTATATTGGTTTCAGGGTTTGTGCTGTGCCAGGGATATTGCAGAAATGATACCGTTATTAACCTACTTGCCAGATCGCCTGTTTAATCCCTGAAATGTGTTTGGCAATTTTACAGAAACTTGCTCCAGTGATCTAGTGCAAAAACGAATGTTTTCAATGTAGTGTTGCTCCCGTTCAAGGGATGAGGACTCAGACGGTTTTGCCCCAGTGCTTATTGCACAAAGGGCCTGATTTATAAAGCGTTTTTGAGGCCATCGTTTTGCTCCATTGTAAAACACTTCGGTGAATCAGGGACAAGGTATCCGTATTACAGACCTGCCGGGTGCGTGGGGGAGTAGAACGTGTAACGCAGAAAGCACAATCTGTTTCACTGCTCTGGTGTTTTTGTGCAAGTAACTGAACAGTGGGGGGCGGGGGGTCATTTTCTATTAATTGCACATTACACGCAGGGCCACGTCAACGTTAGCACGTGTGCGCTGCTGCTGGCTCGCGTGCTTGCAATTCTAAACATTTGCAAGGCGGAGAATACTAGTCAAGAGGAAAACAGGGCATTTTCACTCTTCCCGTTTACGCTTCGTATTTTCTAACAAGTTAATAGCTCCTGGAAATGGCGCTTTTCAGGTGGAGTGTGCTAATGGCTTCCTATGTAATCCTCCAGCTGATTGGCAGGTGGAAATGCGAGGTGGATTCCTTAGGAATCCATTGGCTGCGTGCCTGGATGACAATCTCATGCAGCTGTAAAAAGACGTGCACTTCCAAGATGGAGGAGGAAAGCATAGTGGAGAGGCACACTCTGTTTCAGGCCACCCGTATGTTATGATGTGTTATGCCATGTTAAAGGCTCTTGAACCGCGCGCTGTTGCCGCCCGCGCTTTCTCTTGGTGTTCTCCTGTGCCTTGGAAGGTACAGAACCGGGCTCGAGCACAACATGAAAAAATAATGACATTTTACCTTGCTTTGATGCCTTCATTTTGCAATCTGCTCATTTCTAATTGCCCCCAATGTGCCCATGCTGTACTCATCGTGTACTTTAGAAAGTGAACAAAATACATCAACGATGCGAATGTGTTATTTTTAAACATGTTTCATGTGCACCGACATTAAGGTCTGCACACATGCACAACGGCTGAAAAACAGACAATGCAAAAGTGAAAACATCCTTTTTTCTTTTGTCATTGGAAACCACAGGTTAATTGTGTTCCAATATTTCTAAATGCGCCGTTGGAAAGCATAATTCGATTTTGGATTTCCTAGCGGCTCAGTTAATATGGAAAGACTGCAGTTGCAAATAAGTGACCTCTAGATGGCGCTATAAGCCCACCTGTACATTTCGAGCCTTTTATAGCTGCACCTGAAGCGGAGGCCGCGATTTCTTTCGTTCTGTGCCTCGAGTACAATTATGTACTGTACCTTTTCAGAACGGCAGGAAATACCGGGAATATTTGCAGCTTGACTGATGCACTGTGAAATTACTTCCTTTCTATGCCTCTTGGCTCGCAAAGGTTTAGGACTTTTATTTTGAATAATCAAAAAACCATTAGGATAAACCCATGTTCGATGGTATAATATACGAAATCCTTAGGCACTTCAAAGCTGGGCCCTGATTGGAAATATCGTGAAAATTCCACACTCCAATTTGTTCATAAATTGTTCATAGCCAGTTACAATAGATATGTAAATGTTTATGATGTATGTTAATGGCATCGATTTCCATATACTGCAGCGCCTGCCACACACCGTCCATGGCTTCAAAATCAGACCCCAAAGGAATATGCAAAATGTCACATAAAAACAATACGAAATACCCTGCAACCCATACATTAATATCACAGCAAGGCTGTATGAAAACAGTGCAATGCCATGTCTTTACCAACCCCTTGCAGGCTTCTGGGGATCTCTTTGCCTTTACCAGGGGAGCAAAGCCCTGTGTGTTCTTCAATGCCTCGGCCGGACAGCAGCTGGATCGTCTCAGACAAAGCAAGCAACCAGATGCAGTGGACGGTGGTGTGTGGCGTTATATGGGAGACACAACATCATTTCCTTCCCTGATAACAAGCAACAGAGTACAATGAATGGGGACAAAATGGTGTGCCATGAAAGTTGGGGGGGACAGACACCCCTTCCCCCCCCTAAAATTATGCCCATGATAGAGTATGAAGGGCGTGAAAGCATGGTCGCCTATACTGGAACCTCGACATTGGATTTCTAGACATTCCTATCTTCGAAATTAAGTAAGTGTATAACACATAAAAAGGAAATCTGTGTCAGTTGGGACATGGGCTTGAAATGTTCTATAGCCCCCTCTCATAAATACATAAAGCAGCTAATGATTTTATATGTAGCTGTCATAATTACAATCACACCCGTAACCGCTCCTCTGCACTCATGTCGCTGAACAAATGACAATGTGATTGGCTGTGTGCGGCTTCACAGAGTTCATACATTGGCATGGAACATGGCAGGGCTTTAAGTGGGCGGGGTCTCTTGGGACTGGGACTCGATTCCCCCGCTTCACCCGCCCCATATGCTCCTTTCTCAGCTCTGGCAGGCCTGAGGAATGAATGCAAGGAGGGCTTGAAAGAAAAGGAGCCCAATGGAGACATTAACACCTCACTGCCGCTGATTTCTGCAAAGAGCTGCTTCCAGGAATACCTTAGCTTTTATGCCAATTAAGCTTATTTACATGAATGCGAGATAAATCGAACAAGAGCTGCAACGAATAGGATATGTAGGCCACTAACCCAAGCGCAAATTTCTGCATACCTTATTCACCCGAAAATCCACATAACCTTTTCTCACCCAGTTACCGCACGCACTTCACCACACCACAACAACAACAAACAAACAACACATAAACTGCACCAACAGCACACAAGGTCTCGCATCAGTCCAATACTCACACTAAAGCTCAGTGCACGGTGTAAACCGAACTGAAGCCACCAAGAAGTACACCACTTCTCTCACTTTCCCTGACTCCCTCTTCACCCGAGTAACCGAACCCGCCCACCTTCTTGTTTTACAGATACGCCTGAGCGCCTGGGGACCAAATCCATTGGTGACGGCACACGGTACAAATACCTTTCACATTTAACATTTAAAAAGGGCTGGCAACGTTTTTGGCCTAGAAGGGGAAGACATGTTCAAGTGTGAACACATGGGGTGCATTTTTCAGTTTTGAGACGATGGGCTGGACTAATGAGTCTGGGACTGCAACTCTTCCTGATTTTCAGTGAGACAACTTTGCCCTGGATGCCACATAACGATTGCTGCAGCATGCACATGAATCCCTTGAGCTATCTCATTGAATAAGACATTGTGACTTGCGGGGTGCAAGCATGGCCCTGCAGCAGGCACTTTAACACGTTGAGCTGTTCTGCATGAATTAGAACCCACATTGACGTATGCTGTGATTCTTTTTCTTTTCTTCACTATTTTTATATTAGTGTCCATTTTTACACTGTTTAGAAATTATACTATATTGACCGCAACATTTGTACGTGGGTTTTTTCCCATTCCTGGAAAGTGTATCTAGTAATTGACCTAAGGCTCTGCCATGACTGTTCGGTAATAATACTGATAAAGGTTCCTTAATTACTTAGGCTTCTTATGCCACACGCCAAAATAAATATTTTTATAGGAACTTTAGGGACCCCCATCGATCTTCCAGCTACTTGCTGGTTACTTGGTGTTTGGTTTTAGTAGCGTTCAGCACCCAGAGCACTCACAAGTTAAAAACGGAAATTGTGTTTTAGTAGACATGCATAATATACAAAGACAGAAGACTTGGAGTGTCAGTATCTGAATGCTGTGTCTTTCTTGTTTTTTTTTCTTCGGATTTTAACATTTTAACTTGACCTGGCAGTGATATTGGAAGGGTGGCACTGATTAAGAGTGCTGTTGGCTCCTGATCTATATGTTGGAGACCGCTGGTTCAGAATTGTAAATTCAGCCTGCTGTTAACAGTCATGGTACTGATTGCAATACACACAATGCTACATGTTTTGGTCTAAGGTATTGCTTATTCTACATGTGTGCGTCAATGACCCCTTTGGGGAGATTAATGAATAATGCACATCTGTGCTTTGCACTGGGCATCCACAGATTGCTCGTCACAAAAGGCTGATTCCCAAAGGGTCTTGCAAATACCTATGCGCGGCTAGAACCTGCACACTTCGTCTCCATCAATCCATTAGTGACGAACATTCAACTGCCACTAGTATACACCTTACTTATGCCATGCACGTGTGTGAACGAAACACTGCACTAACATCATGGTGCATCTGACTTAAATGCCCCATCACTTTAAACACACTGTTTTTAATTTCTGAGCTCCGTTTGGGAGCTTCAAAGTGAAAAATGAATAGAAACATTCTTGAAAAGCAGGAGCGTTTCTATTCTTTGTGGAGGAATAATGTCAGGGGTCACTTCACATTTCCGACAGAATTGGGCTTCCAGCTGGAACTCGGGTTCAACAAAGGATCATAGGCTCGGCGAAACAGGTGCATGAGAAATGCATTTCAAAGCGCATTTGGTTGAGAACTGGGCTGCACTTTGAAGTGTGCTGTTCATGCCTTTCCTGCCCCATATCCACCAAGCCCAATGAGCCTTGCAAGGCTGGGAAAGAATGTAGCAATCACGCCCTAGCAGGAGGGCATACATGGTCAGTAACAGCATGTCAGCCCGAGCCTCGACATGGCTGCTGGCCATTTCCGGCCTGTACGCCCCCTGGCACAAGACATGATTGTATTCGCACTCAAGGGTTTGTCCGGGGTGTAAATAGTTTATTTAATTTTCTTGGGAGATTCGCTGCGGTTATTGCACGCTGCCAATCTCACGAAAAAAAACAAGAAAAAGATGTCTGCCACCGTCAGAAAAGGGGCTAAGTCCCTTTTCCTTTTCTATGGTGGCCGGGAGTGGGAGGAGCGCCAGGGAACAGAGCACAAATCTCCGGTCCAGCTAGTAAGTGGGGAGGAGGTCTGGGGGTGAGGAAGGGGTTTGTTTTGTTTTGAGGGAGAATCCTTTGAAAATAATTGCATATCGATTGTTAGCTGGTTTAGGGCAGATATTTTTATTTAAGTTTTATTAGAAGTGCCTTTAAGATTTTACTAGTCAGTTCCGCTATTTTACGTTTGGTTAAGCATTGATTTCTTGTTAATTCATCCTGCTGAGTTTACCTTGTGTTTGACTGTAAAGACAGCCGTTGCTTTACTTCACTGCAAAGTAAAGCGAGCAGACTATTTGCAACGCTGCTCCCGGCACGCGTTATCAGACGGTAGGAACTACAATCCCCAGCAGGATTGTAGTCCTCCAATCAAATTTCTTTTCAAACCCGGCGCAAACGCGCCGGCGCGCACGGGCAGGCACAGTCTGCTTCAGCATAAAAGCAGAGTGCCAGGCCAGCCTGAATTAGAATCCTTTGAAAATAATTGCATATCGATTGTTAGCTGGTTTAGGTCAGATATTTTAATTTAAGTTTTATTAGAAGTGCCTTTAAGATTTTACTAGTCAGTTCCGCTATTTTACGTTTGGTTAAGCATTGATTTCTTGTTAATTCATCCTGCTGAGCTTACCTTGTGTTTGACTGTAAAGACAGCCATTCAATCCAGCAGGATTGTAGTCCTCCAATCAAATTTCTTTTCAAACCCGGCGCGAACGCGCCGGTGCGCCGGCGCGCACGGGCAGGCACAGTCTGCTTCAGTCTGTGCAAGGAGCTGCAAGGTGGTCCTGGAGGTAAGAGAGGCAGGACTCAGGAGATCGTTACACCTATCCTATTTTGTGTTTTGGCAACCTTATACACCTTAGAAACCCTTACCTGCACCCTTGATACCTACCTAAGCACCTTACATTCGCACAGGGCGGGTCTAAGGTAGAGAGAGGGGTGAAACTACCATAACGTTTGGAAATATGTGGGAAGGCGCTACCTCCCAGCAACTCCCACACACTCCACTCCAACAAGATGTTACAGGGATCACAGAGTCACACACTAAACAGCATCATAAAAAGGCAAGGCCGAGTATAGATGGTACACAAGACAACACAAGATTGAAAATAGGTCTGTTAAATACGCGTTCACTAAGTAAACATGCACTTAGCATCCACGACCTTATAAAAGAGAGGGATTTGGATATAATTTGTCTAACAGAAACCGGGCTGAAGGAGCCTATTGGCCCTGTAGTGTCAACCGCCGTTCCAGAGGGATACATTATGTATAATAAAAATAGAGACAAGGGCCTGGGCGGTGGAGTGGCAGTTATAGCAAAAGAAACCCTGCATTTCTTTAATGCTAGTTTTGAATGTACGGGCTGTGAGGCAATTCAATTAAAATTGACCCTTACACCCAACAAGTGTTTGAATATCATTGTGGTCTACAGACCCCCTGCGCTATCCTCAGATTTCGATAACGAGGTGGCCAGTCAAATCAGCAAGTTAACCTCGGTAAACTCTGCCACCGTATTAGTAGGTGATATCAATAGGTGGAGGGGGGATCAGGCAGATAAAGAGGCATTGGCATTTGAAAAGTCCTTGAATAACATGGGCTTTTATGTTATTAACAATGACCCCACCACACCCCAAGGGAACCAGCTGGACTGGGTTTGCACAAACAATGTACAATCAGAACACGTCACTACTGAGCCGTGTATTTGGTCCGATCACAGTCTGGTTACCTTCGAAATAACACTAGAACCACCCCGCAAAAGACAGGAAAACCCACACATAGTAATCCGGAGTAGAAATGTTAAGAACCTAGGGCCAGCACTCCTGAAACCATGCCTACAGCAAGTCCTAGAATCTTTTGTGGAAATTGATAGCTGTGAGACTATGCTAGCAAAATACATTTCTGGGCTGGAAAAATTAGTAGATAAGCATGCTCCATTAAAAAAACAAGTCTGTTAGGAAAAACAACAACCAATGCAAATGCTACAATGACAAAATTAATACACTGAAACAAGAAAAACGCGCCAAAGAAAGAGTTTGGTTTCGAAACCAATCACAAGAGAATAGAAATGACTGGAAACGCAAGGACCTAGAGTATAGAAAGGCAGTCAAAGAAGCCAAACTTAACTACTAAAATAGAGAAATAGAGTCAGCTGCTAACTCTACAAGCAAACTTTTCGAAATCCTCAAGTCTATCGAAAAACCTAAGGCACTCTCACTTCCACACAATCCTTCTAAAGAAGATTGTGAGAGAGTACAATAAGCATTTGCTGCTAAAATAGCAAAAGCCAGAACGAATATAATACAGGCAAGGGAGTCCACTATTATGGAAACTTGCACCATGGATGAACCTAGACCGAACAACGGAGAAGGCTTTCAGTTCAAAGCTATAACGGAGGAGGATTTCTGTCTGTTATTGTCCAAAATGAAACCCACATCCTGTGCGGAGAACATTCTGCCCACAAAAATCATCCTGGACAATAAAGAGCTTTTCGCACCTACCCTCACTAAAATAATTAACGTCTCATTTTCCGAAGGGAAAATACCCAACAACATTAAAAAAGTAACAATAACTCCCTTCGTTAAAAAGGCAGGCCTGGATCCGAAAGACCCCAGCAACCTACGCCCTATAACAAACTCTAATTTTGTACTGAAGATTCTGGACAAAATCGCAGCGAATTAGTTACAAAAACACGTGGAGACTTTGGAGATGTTACACACACAGCAATCGGGCTTCAGAACAGCACACAGCACGGAGTCCGCTATGCTCGACCTACAGTCCCACATGTTGGAGCTGATAGAACAGGGCAAATCAGGGATGCTTATGCTTCTGGATCTCAGCGCAGCATTTGATTTAGTGGACCATCAACTACTTCAAGTGGCATTAGATAAGATCGTAGGCTGCTCTCCATCAGCACTGGCTTGGATAGCGTCCTTCCAAAGTGATAGGAAGGCACGTATTCACTGGGGAGACACATTCTCTGATGCAGCTCTCATCATTTTCAGAGTACCGCAGGGAGCCAGCCTGTCTCCTCTGCTTTTCAACATTTATATGTGTAGTCTCTGTGACTTATTAGAAAGCATTGGTGTGTTTTTCACTAACTACGCCGATGATACTCAGTTGGTTTTCGAAATGACGAGAGATTACACCACAGACTGCGCGAAAATAGAAGAAGTCTATAAAATCATCGACATCTGGATGCAGACGCACTGGATGTGTCTTAATAAAAGCAAGACCGAGCTCATGATCTTTGGTTCTAAGCATGTAAGATCCAAATTAGGAGACCAATATAGGGAGTTCATGATAAAAGGAGCCAAAATTCCAGTGCTACCCCAAGTTAAAACATTAGGGATGCTGGTAGAAGCATCAGTAGGGGCCGAAGCTCAAGTAAATTATTTGCAAAAAAACAATACATACTACCTGCGACTGTTGAGAGCAATCAGACCCTATATAAGTGAAGCTAACGCTGCAAATATCGCAAGAGTGACTATTCTGTCCCGTTTGGACTATGGCAATGCGATGCTAGTGGGCGCTACCAAGAAGGAGTTGCAACGATGCCAGGTTATGCAAAATGATGCCGTTCGCTTTGTTAAGAAAATCAAATATGGAGAGCACATATCGGCGGCAAGGAAGGATCTTCATTGGCTCAGAATTGAAGAGCGAGTTCTCTTCAAGGCCATGACGATCATGCATAGATGCCTACATGGCAAGGCCCCAAAATATTTTAAGGAGAAATTCTCTAGCTATACACCTAGGAGAAACCTGAGATCAGCCGACATAGGCCTCCTGGTCCTTCCATTGGTCAAACGAGCAGCAGGTGGTGGCAGAGCTTTCCCGACTAGAGCGGCTAAGTCCTGGAACAGCCTTCCAGTGAACTTAAGACTGGAAGGTAATTATAGCAAGTTCAGGAAACTTTTGAAAACACATCTTTTCCAATAACTTTCTGACTCTATAGGGCCTCCTTAGGTATATATATGACTGACTGGTTCCTCGCGATCCAACATTGGTTTATCTTACACTCTTAATATGCTACTTTTACTCTCAGGATGTCTCCGCGCCCTGATGCCTGCGGGCTGTTGGCGCGTTACAAACACATAGAAAATAGAAAATAGAAAATAGAGGGGTGGGGAGGTGGAGAGGGAACAGGGAGAGGGTCCCTGTTTCCTCCCCAAATAAAAAAAGATGCTGCTACCCGAGGAAGGGCCTTGAGGGGCAGGAAACAGGGGGCAGAGACTGTGTATTGTCGCCCACTGTTCCAGCCACCTGATTGGCTGAGCACCCTTTCTTGGTTGAAAATGGGCTTTTGGGCATGTGCTGCTATGGGTACTGTAAAACAAAGGAAACCAGGCTTTCTTAACAGCAAGGTCAGACCAGGCTCCCATCCTTGTGGCAGCTAAGGGAGCACCCCATCACCCTTTATGGAGGAGCATCTATAGATTCATTACTTCCCTAATTATAACCATCACTAAAACAGTCATACTGCACATAATGATAGCTTCAAGCCCAATGTTCTGGGGTCTGGTGTAGCCAAAGCCACGGTAGATCTGCGCAAAGAAAAGTTCTTCAGCGACAGCTTTTGCATCCTTATCAAGTTTCAACCTGGAGCATGGGGCTTAACGGAATTAGCAGCCAGCTTGTTTTGCCGGGTGCTAAAAGTGTTTTTTGGCGGATAAAGATGATAAGGTCAACTCAAGATGGCTGTCATGGTGATGGGAGAGAAGCTTGGAAACAAGTCCTATTTTACTTACACTGTCAACATTTTGATAGAGGAGGGAGTGAAAAGAGTAGTGCGGGTCTGCCGGAAAGGTAGGTTGGAGGTGTGTGAGTATTGTGGAGGAAGAGCATGGAGATGGGAGCTGTGAGCCCAGCATGTCGGGAAGAGGGTTCAGCAGTTCTGCAATGCAGCCATATTGTGGGGCATTCCAAACTATTAATTGTCTGGCACCCTGATGCCAGGTGCTAATATAAAAAAAAAAATCATCTGCTGAGGCCCCCACAAGCCAACTTCCATTCCTTTCAAATGGTCTGCCTCCTGGGTCATTCCATCCCACTTCTTCATGTGCTGTAAGATATCCAGAGATCCCGTTGGATATACAAATGCTGTCAGGGACAGAGTGCTGGGACAGAATAGAGACTCTGTACATCATGTAGTCTGTCAACATGACTTTGATGACCTTAAATTCTAAAATGGCATTGGGACACTCATGCATTGTTTTCAGTTATCTGCTAGAACCACTAACAAAGCTGGTGTTGATTAATAGTACCTCATTATTAATAATTTCACATTTAGTAGACTCCCTCTCTACAACTCAGAAAAGGGGCACCTACTTTTATATGAGTTGTGAATATTTTTTAGAGAGAAACCTAAAGTTATAAAACAAAGCACTTGGGAGGCTGAAGTTATTTAGTGTCATAGTCTATCCAAAAACATTTGGAACAATAATTTGTAGCCACAGAGTCACATGTTAATTCCTGACAAACAGCCTGCTAGAATCCCAGTTATTTCCTCCCATGAGATGCCTTTAAAAATCACCACCAATGATCAAAATGAAATATAACTATATCACCCAGAGGAAAGGCCTTAGATTGATAAATACATATATATGGCTGTCTTGCTCTCTAGGGCTAGAAACACAATCACTGGCACCGCAAGGAGACTTCCTTCAAACCTTCCCAGGAGAACAGGATCTGCACCAGCAGTGCTGGGTGGGAACCTCTGCTTATAAGCCAGCTTTGTTGCCGGAATAATGGAGATATCACACATGGGGGATAACGACTGCTGTCTCTTTGATGCAGGAGAGAGAGGAGTTTAGGGAAGCCAATAAGAGAAGTTACAAGAAAAGGAGCAGTTCCACTATCTTGGATTTTCCAGGGTCACAGATACTTCCTGTGCCTTCCTCCCAACTTCCTGCAGACAAAGCACCCTGGGACTGAGTACCATGAAAAGGATTATTGTCACTGCAGCCAGGATTGGGCTGTTCTAGAATGCTTGAAATTGACCAATCTGCTGTCAAAATGAGTATTTAAAAGGGTGAATCAATTCATCTTTGGACTACAGAAGACATTTTCACTTGTAATGTAATTGTAGTACAACCTGCCCAAAGCCCCATGCCATATAGGTAAAGATAAAGACCTCCAAGGAGGGAGAAAACCCATCTGCTTGCCCATTCCAGAGGACCATTGAAAGATGCCTGCAGTTTGGACAAAGGCTTGCCTGCTGCCTGAATACTGGTAACCAGATCTCTGTCTATTGGATGTGGCATTCTCCAAGTGCTCTCTGGCAACCTTTGGGCAGACGAAGAAGCAGCAGGGCTCCACAGCAATACAGAAGCAAAGAAACAGCACTCAGCTTTGTTTCCTAGCTCAAGCCACGTTTGTGCTGACTTCACTCCTTTTGAGTCATTTACTCTTCACTGCAAGACCCACAAAGCTACCTTTGACACACAACACAGTTCCAACTGGTTTGAGCTGCCAGGCTGCAGACTCAACCACTGCCTGCATTCTTCTCCACACATCTCGAACTGACCACTGTTGCAAAACTGCATTGCATCGCTGGACCTCGCTGAACGGACTCAACTGTTGTGAGCTGTCGACTTGTCAGTCGCCTGCCTGCTCTCCACCTGAGATAGCTAATCATTGTTGCAGAACCACATCTCATAGGTGGGCTGCGTCAGTCTGACTCAACTGTCCCGATACTAACTTGATCCCTTGGAAGTGCTCAACCGGATTATTTTGACACCGACTCAACCCATTGGAAGAAGCCTGGCTTGACACTGTCGAGCCCCAGTAAGAAGATATGAGGTATTTACAGTGGTTTTGTTCCCCTGCCAGGTTTTAATGGCCTTCATGGTAATTTAGGATCCCACATTATGCATTTTTAAAGACAGACTCGTATCACTTGTCATTGCGGAAAAAAACCATTGGCTTCAGACCCCTGTCTTCATGAGCCGAGCACACCTTAATCAAATGTCTGCCTATTCTGTGTATTTCTTTAACAGTGTAGGTTATAAATGTTTTTAATAGTGTGTTTATATTTTTTGTTTATTTAAAGACTCCTATTTTTTGGAACCTGGAGTGGACATAGTGGTAGCACAGTACTGTTGTTGTTTGGATGTTTCCTTGCTGGCTCGCATACCTTCAGAAGATTGTAACCTGTCCATGTTATGATAAGAGGTGAAGAATGCACACCTATCAGGTTGTGCCGGTATCACCTTTCTGATTGGGATCACTGCTGGTTTAGTGGTAGTGTGGGGGCTAATTGGAAGTGTACAAGCCAATACTCATCCCTCTACTCGTCCAGAGCAGTAGTTATGTCATAACAGAGTATTAAACCCTATGATGTGAGCCAAATGCAAAAAATTCCTAAAGCCACAAGTATGATAACATTTTAGAGCCTGCTTGCAAAGTGTTTTTCAATTGGACTTTCCTATTGGAAAACACTTTTGTAAATAAGGCCCCCGATGTACAAGTCAGTGGGACACTCTGCCTGCTAAGGATTTCATTAAGATCACCAGCTTGGTTCCTCATTGCACACAAAGCAAGGTGACAGTTGATAACGATGGGTGGCCAGGTTACATTTTGTCCAGGGCGTTTTCTTACCAGAGCTTTTTGGATATTGCACTCTTCAATGAATTCAGTTGATCTTATTGGTTATTGAAAAATTATACCAATTATTTCCAAAAGGAGAACCATTGTTTTAAATATGGAGGCCCATTGATATTCAGGAGCTATAACCCTCTGGCCAGGCCAACCTCGCCAGTAATTACTTGCTGCCCAAATTAAGGGCCCGAACAAGGCAAGGGTCCCTTAACACAAGTGGCGGGCTGTTACGGGCATGGGTCAGCGTGTACCCGTGTGTTATATCACTTCAATATCAATGGGGATGTTAAGGGTGTGCATAGCTTAAAGCAAATTGAACCTTACCTTGAGGTGCAGCACTGTGCTCCATTTTTAGAGTCCCTTTTCTGTGTCGATGACCATTATGTCCACAACAAAGAAATGGACTCCGAAAATAGAGCACATCGCTGAACCTTGAGGTAAGTTTTCTTTGTGTTTAAGTTTAAAGCACGCCTAGCACTCACTCATGTGCTACACAGGTGCAAAGGGGTTTGGTGAGAGCAGGAATGTGAAGGGGGCGGTGGCCAGCAGCACTCAGGCTGCTTGGAACCCAGGCTTAGAGCAGACAATTGAGCACACGTTCAGAGCTTCCTGATTGGCCAGCGCCCGCTTCCAGGGTGCGAATGAGTGTTTCACAAAGATATAAAACCGAATCTAGTCTTTGGAACTATCAAGTGCTCCCAATTGCAAGTGCCACCAGCAAATCATAGCCGAATCGGGGGAATAGGAGATGCGTCTTTGCATCTTCACAATGCAGCTGGGAAAACCATAGGGGCAAAAACATGTCAGATGCACCAAGCAAGCAAAGGACAGGTGATGTGTGTCTGGTTGTCTACAATGCTTTAACATTATACGTCGCCAGTCAACTACACATAAAAACACACAGAAGGAAGAAACAAGCTACATGTGTTGACAACATATGGTAGCACTGGGCACACAAACAACATTTTGCAAAACTGCATCTACAGGCATCCCAGCTACTTTCCAGGCCCATATAGTTACTCTCCTGTAGCTGCATTGCCTTTTTTCACTATGCACAGCGCTTGACCTGTTTGCAAATCAAAAGATATAATCATAAAACCATTCTAATTTTGGCCACGTTGGTAGCCATGCATATATATTACATTTTGATGGATTTTAATAGGCTCGCAGCCCTGTTTTATTATGGTTGACATTGGGGTAAACCGGACCACTGTAATGGGCACTGGGCGTAATTCACTTTGAATTTATTAAACATCTTTCTACGGATTTTTCGCCGATGGGAATTAGAAGAGCTAAAAAAGGAAATAAAATGTGATTTTAACCTTTAACATCAATGTTGTAACCCAGTGCTGCCAATTAGCCCATTCTTCGTTACCAAGGCATAAAATATAGGACAATAAATGATGGCAGATACATTAACTGCGGCTTTTAGGCTGGAAGAGGGGAAAATGGAACATGATCTATTAACAATTTTTAATTAATAAAGCAATGAAGTAAATGACAGCCTAAAATGTTCCATTAAGACTTGGTTTGGATGGCTCATAAAAGAGAAACAGGTTCTTAATATGCTGGGGCGCAGCCACTTCCCAAAGTGCTCAATCACAGGCATACCACCCGTGAACCAGGAAGCGCCTAGGGTCTCGCCATCTGGGGTTTATGGGCGGGCGTGCGTTTATGGGGGAAATAATGGGGTCAACGCACCCACGCCCTACTGTTAAGCCTCCGTGGCAACACAATGACCATCCCTTTTAAATGGTGTAATGGTAAATCCATTTTTTGTTTCACATATGCAAATTGAGTTCAATTATTGCAACCCTATTGGCACAGCACCAGAAAAAAAGAGTTTTAGTGGAAATTCTATTGAGTGTACCACTCGATCTACCTCAGATGCATTTACTTAGGTGTTGTCTACAGCGGCAGCATAAGCACAATAATGTATTTCTTATATAGTGCTACGCGCCCATAGGTCTCAGAGCTCTGAAATAACAGAAGACATTATTATGCCACAGAGTGGTACTCATTTTATTGACCTCGGAAAGGATGAAAGGCTGAGTTGACCCTGCCGGGTTTCGTACCTACGACAGCAGGCTGTGCACAAATATCAGGGGCAAGCGCTTAGCTCGCTGTGCAATCTGACCGGCAGAACCGGCCCCTGTGTAGCACTCTGCTGTGATGGGGAAGTGGGATGGAGTGGGGGCAGGTAGGCGTGTGGTCTGCAGTCCTCTATGTCCATTTGCCAAGGCTCCAGCCCGGGAGAAGAGGAAAGCTCAGGGAGGAGGAGGTTGCGATGTTACTGTTTGATTCTGGCGTTTCTCTTCCCCTCTATCTCCTGTTCATGTGCCACCATGGCCAGTGGTCGAAGTGAGCGGGAGCGGTGCTCTACTACTTTTTTTAATGACCTTTTACAGCTCCTGCACTTTTATTTTAAAAAGAAACTGTTACAGAATGCTTTCATTTTAAAATGAAAGTGTAGGAAGAAGTTGAAGCTTGCACTGCACTGAACGTTCCGTCAAACAGCAGGTGCATGTGTTTGGGGGTTTGTATTGTGTGTGGGAGGGGCTGTGGTGATTGGGTTTGTAGGGAGCGGGGACAGAGGAGCAGAGAACATAGTGCCACTACTTCTTTTGGTACACTTCGACCTCTGCCCGTGGCTCAACTGCACCCCCATCTGCAGCCTCACCTTTCCCTTCTCCCACACCAGATCTCGCCACCGAGGAAGAAAGCAGCGGCCAACAGTTCCCGACTGCTCCGATGCCCTTGTTCAAAACGCGATGTGCGTTCACTGATGAATGCTGCTGAAAATACATATTCACAAATTAAAAAAAGGACTGCCCTCCCTTTCTGTGAGCTACACATGATGAAGCAGCATGCCCTCGTGCCATGTGTCACATTCTGTTTCCACGCGTGTTCTTTCATGTCCCCGCGCTGCCGTGCTGGCATGGCCTCTTTGCCCCAGGTATCGCGGCATGGCCATCTGCACCCGACATCTGCCTCTCCATTGATCACGTGGCTTCAGCGCTTGATCAAACTCAACCCGACAGGCCGCACTTCATCTGGCAGCGCCTGCTGAGGCCAATTGCTGAATTCCAGACAGGGACACAGCCCTGCGCTTGCTGTGTTTCCCTCCCAATGCTGTGTGCTGCTTCTCTTTGACAGAGAGCGCGAGAGAGAGAGAGAGAGAGAGAGAGAGAGAGAGAAAGAGAGAGAGAGAGAGAGAGAGAGAGAGAGAGAGACAGAATACTGATGGGAATATCTAGAGTAATGAGCATAAAAACAGCGTGTTGACTTTGCAGAAGAATGACATATCTTGCTTTTTTTAAATCTTGTAGTGATTTGCAGATCGTTAGGTGTCTTGTGTAGGTATATGGCCCACTGAGATTCTGGTGAAAGCACAAATGAATGCTGAACATTTAAAGTAATTCATGGAGAATTAGCCCATGTTGGCGATTGCTAGAACACCCCTGAAATGCCAGATCCCTGCACACAACAGTGATTTTTCTAATTTCTGTAATTTCGTATCCACAATGACCATGCCATATTGAAAGTATACATCATTTGTGTAGCTTGCTTCGCACAGCACACTTGTGGCATTCGAAACCCTGTTATTGCAGCAGGAGAGAACTGATGTAAGGCGGGTTTCTCGGCACCCGCAGTACTTTCGCCCACACCTCGACGTATAGAAACAAGACTCGTTTGCAGCAGTGGATTGGCCTATTGGGAACTCTGGAGATATCCTGGTAGGCCTGTATCCCAAGGGCACCTTCTGTGTGGTAACCTATATTATTTCCACATTTTCTCATAGAAAAAGGGCTGGACCCGCTGAAAATGTGCGAATATGGGACCATTTTGATAATTAATTCCAGGGCCTCTTTTAGTTACCAGTCCACCCCTGCTAGTTTGGGGAGGAAACATATTTGATACACCTGACTACTGAATGCGAGTCATTTCCCAGGAGTGAAACTGAATACACAAATACGTTTCACAAGGCAGTTTAAGTACCCCCCCAACATTGTTTCTTTCTGAGACCCTGTATTATTGAAAAAGAAAGCATATCACATAATTGGGTCTTTCAGACCCCTGGCTGCATTGCTGTGAACTTTACAGAAAGACTCATGTCTACCAATGTCTGTTTTTTTATATTTTCACTATGGACTTGCTGCATGGTGGTATTCACCAGGACTCAACCCTGGCACGTATTTCTCAACACCGGTACTTATTGTCTCAGAATCAGTTTGTTTAGGATTTGGTATTTTGGCAACTTTATGATTTTAACTGTCAGTCAGTCATAGTCACAGAGCAAGTAACCACAGTGTGCATGGGCCTCCTATCTCTGCAGCTGGGCCAGCTCATTGTTATTCATGAACCTCATGACCCACGCTGGCACAGATGTGGAAGTTATTTATTTGTATTCCTGGCAATGCGGTGGCAGGTACATGATGGGTATTGAGTTTGCCCATGCTTGCACAATTCTCCAGTCAACCTGCATGATATTGGAGCTGCACACAGAACGGCTGCAACAGGATGGGTGGCTCGGGAATGTGGTGTGGGCAGGAGCTAAACTACTTTGGTACATGTGGCAATGTACGTTCAGCTGGCAGACAGGCATTCAACTAAATGTTTGCCAGTTTAGTGATATTACTGGCATGTGATGCACACACTCTGGATCCACTATGCTTCTGCAGGTGGGGGCACTCAACATGTATGTGGCCTTATTAAGCTGGGCACTACTCCTTTCCCTTTTGGTATGTAGCAGCATGGGGCAAACTGATATGCCAGGACATGCCAGATGACCGTCCCACTGAGCATTAAACACCCACTTGCAGTTGGCTATGATTGGCACTGGGCAGTCGCCAGAATCATGAGGGGGCATGGGGCACCCAGCAGAGATCTGGACAAAAGGACAGTTAGTTTAGCAGCCCAACCACAGAGGTAAGGCCAGTGATAAATCTGCTGCCCTCAAGGAGTACTTGCAATGTTTGCCACCCTATACAAGGAGATCATGCTGCAGTGTTTGACTGGCAAGTTCATCAGTGAGTAATGATTTTGGAAGAAAGCATGTTTGATATATGTTATGTGTGTGGATGATCAATATGATCTACCGGCCACCTACACAAATAGGGCAAAATCTTCACAGTTAAATGTGTATTATCATTGTGGGTGATGTACACATTATATCACATTATCACTCAAAGATGCGTTGCCTAATTTAAAAAATGTACATGTATGTGATTGTTAGGAAATGACATGTAGCAAGCGTGTAGAAGCCTTGGCTTTTTAAAAACATTTTTTAACTAAAAGGAGCAGGTAATTCCATCTCAGAAAGGGTGGTCTTATCACTAGATCCACTTTCATTAAGCTTTACGGCAAATGTTTTGTGCCACATGCGCACTGATACATCAGTCTCCTGATCTGTATTACATGCTCTCTAGTGGAACAGAGCAGGCAGAAAGGGCATGGGTGACTTTTTGAGGGATACTGTGACATCCAAGTCACTACAGTGCAGACAGGGGGACTTTCCACTCCAAAACCACATCATTGTGATGAATCATAATCCTGGTGGCAGTTTAAAATTCAAATATAAGCCATAACTGAGTTGGGGCATTGTGGCTAGTAGTTCACATAATTATTAAAGCCACATCTTACCGGCCTCATACATATGTCAACCCTGTGAAAGAGCCAAGCATATGTTGTGTGTATTGTCCCCAGACTGGTTTTCTTTGCTGCACCCAACAGTACAATAGGCAGTGGGAGATGCCTTTCTTTTGATCCTGTGTGAGGTTGGGTAACACCTTTCCCCAACAGGGATAGCCCTCAGTAGGAGCTGTCCTGGGAAACAGGAATTAAAGGACATACCTTAAACAAAAGGATAATTGAGGAACAGGTGCACAACTGTCAGCTAGGCAGGATATTTTCAACAGCCGATTATTGCCATCATTTATAGACATGCAGATTTTGCAATCATCATAACAAATCTATAAACGAGTAGTGAATAAGGTTTTAAGTGTGTTTGAAAAGGACAATACAATAGTTAATCTAGCAACGAGGGTCATTAGTCAAAACTTTATCGAATATATACAGACCAGATGCAGTATTCCCGGATATATAAGTGTATATCTCAGGAATTATACAATCAACGATATTTAAAAATGACTTTTAATTTGGTTAGTACCTTAGAGATTGAATTGCAGAATAAAATATGGGCTTGTTTTATGGATGGAAAGGAGGTCAGTCTAATATTATCTAATTTAATCTAATATATTAAGTCAAATTTTGCTATTTTGTAAGCATGATTTTAAATTAGATATCGTATTACATGTGATATATTGATATGAAATTGAGGACCTGGTAATGATTTGTTGATTGTTTTATGTATTTTGTGTATACAAAGTCATTCTGACTGTATGCATACTAATAATTAAAAAAAGGACTAGCCAACACCAGGGTTTAGCATAACAAAGTGTCTTGTATGCAATGGGTCTGAGAAGGGGGTAGGGATAAAATTGTAGGAGATAGCGCGGCACAGTTGGGGAAGTTTTCCATCACCTTGATTTTCTCTGTACCTCTCCTTCCTTCCTGTTCCCTACACTTCCTTTCGCACAAAGCACTTTGGACATGATACAACCAGGCAAAGACCACTTGTCACAAGTACAGGGAGTGCACCCCCCACAACAGGATTGCTTACATCCAATCCTGCAGTCCTCTGTAACTATTAAAGAGGGATCTGCCAACCCTTATTTGATTCATTTCTGGACTGAAAGATTAATTCCTTTTGGACCTCTTTTGGGAGGGTAATCTTTCCATAATCTGCTGCCAGTGAAGTGAAGTTTAAGCATTCCAATGGCAGAGGCAAGCTCTGATCTGTAACCACTCTGAGGGCACATTGGGGTGACCTGCCGATGGAGGGCGACCTGCCTCATTGCCAGCTAAACCATTACCCCTGACCTCAGTGTAGGTGAAGGATCCTTGCAAGCATTTCCTAGGACTCATCTTGTCTCTGAGCCCCACCGTTTGGGACAAACAGAAACTGAGGAAGCCAAACAGCGTTCTCCTGTAGTTCTAGCAAGCCCAACCATTTTGAAAGATTCTCAACCATGTTCAAACACATTCAAAACAACAGAACCCATGGTACTGCTTTGCGCACTTCTTCAAGCTCCTCGTACTGCTGTAGCTGCATCCTCGAACAAGTTTGTCACTGCACTGGCTGGGCATGCCGTTGCCTTGGTTTGAACCAGATTCTCACAGCTACAGATGACTTAGAATGGTGCATCTTGACCAAGCCCTTCGAGACATCAGCATCTTTGCCTTCAACCAATAATTGAACATCAACCACCCTGGTGGCCCTATCAACCCTCTTCATTAGAAAGCTGCATCAAACAGCAACAAGCCTCACATCAAACCCAACACGACTGCTGCTCCCCATCTGTATCACCTTGACTTGCTGTATCTGAACATGGCGTGTCTTGCTCAGACAATGACAAGAAACCGGATTTGTAGTTGCCAAATCACCAAGAACATATTACGGTACTGTTAGAAGGCCCCAGTCCCTCATGTCCATGTGTTGGAACACTACAGACTCAGTGTGTATATACATTTATAAAACCTTGATTGAACATTCCTTTATAACCTTCACATTGCAGATAAACATGGAAAACAGCAACTAATTTATCAGTCTTGCTTTCCAAAATCATTCAGATGATAATCCGAAGACTGGTTAGAATTATCTCATCACCAATTCTTTATTGTTGGAGAGATGGTTTAGTGCCTTACTCCTGCACTCAGTCTCTGGGTTGAGTTAGACGCTGAAAAATATTTTAAGTCTCTCTAAAAGATCTGGGTAATTCTCTCTTTTTTGATAGTGGGTAGCCTGTCTCAAGAGAGAACAGAATATATAAACAAGGAACAAAAGAGCACAGGCTACCCGCCCTACCACACATAAGTTGATGGTAACAGCTCCAGAGAGTATTGTATGTGATTATTCAACAATATACATGGTCAGGCTAAGTATTATTAATTCATTAAAAAGAATGTATTCAAAATTTAGTATCAAAGACACTTATCAAACATTAACATATACATGACAAAACATTTAGTCGTGTGTCACAACAACCACTGTGTTACCAACAACAAAACATCACCTGCATAGGTAGCAGAGGTCCAAATGATCAAAGGTTTCCGAGAAGATAAGTCACTTTCTCAGACACATCAAACAGTAGTGACTCTGACACAGCGAATGGGGGCCCCTCTAACTCAGCTATTGGCGGCCAACATGAAAGAGGACACCAATTTCTTCAACGGAGAGGGAAAAGAGCAGAGTGAGACAACATGGCCATCATGGGATGCGCACAAGACAATGTACAGCACAACCACCCCCACAAGGATGGTAGTCCCTATCTTTAATCTGAGCAACACCATTTTGTCTAAAGAAGAGACTAGCTTATTGAGTAGGGGTCTTAGCTTTGTTCCCTGCACTGTAGCCAAGAGATTCCAAACAGAGGTGGAATTGAGAAAAATCTTTAGATTCTTAAGACTCAAGTATTTCTTCTGTGACTCATCCAAAGAGCGGAAGGATACTCCTAGTGGGGCAGGTCTGAAACCTCCATCCACTTTTACTCCGTTGGCCTCCATGGTATGCCCAGACATTCTCACCTTTGAAAACAAGATACTAAGAGAAACTGAAAAACTGTTCTCCACTAACAATCAGTATACAGACAATTTAACAAAAGCAGAACAAATTTAGAAATACACCTCGAATTCATCATTAAACCAGCCGAATAAGGTGGAGGTATTGTACTGTGGGCAAGAACATCATATAAACAGGAGGTACAGAACCACCTTGGCAATAACAGATTCTATACTACTAGCCGAGATTGACAGCCTCATGGCACACACTTGGATGCAGGGATGGAATAATGAGGATGAGAAATCCTTCCTGGCCATAAATCACTCCACTATCTCTGCCTTTTATTG
Organism: Ambystoma mexicanum; assembly: GCF_040938575.1. Classification (NCBI taxonomy): domain Eukaryota; kingdom Metazoa; phylum Chordata; class Amphibia; order Caudata; family Ambystomatidae; genus Ambystoma; species Ambystoma mexicanum. Next base: position 962,666,657 of record NC_090933.1, on the reverse strand, counting down.
TCTGCCTAAAGTGTATAAGAATGACAAATACGCCCCAGGGAGACCAAAAGTTTCGGACATAAGTTCCATTTTTGAACCTCTGTCAATATACGCCGACCTCTTCCTGAGACCCTTTGTTTGAAATATTCACTTCTTTGTCCAAGATAAATAGCCATGATTAAGATCCTTGACACCCTCACTATTGAGGAAAATGACATACTAGTTACCCTCGATGTTGAGGCTTTGGATACTAGCATACCGCAAATGGCCAGTATTGAGGTGATGCAGCAGTATTTAGAAAAAAAGAGAAAATCCTGCCGTCATGTCAGAGTTTATACTTAAATGTATTTGCCTGGCACTAACCGAGAACGTATTTATGTATGAGGGCATGTTTTACAGTCAATGTCATGGCACAGGCATGGGAGCAACTTTTCTCCAGGCATAGCAAACCCCTACATGGACCACTTGGAATCAAAATCAGTGTACAATGAGAAAAATCTATTTGCCACAAATCTGCTCTGTTGGCATCGTTATATTGACAATGTTTTTTCTAGTATGGAGAGGTCCTCTTGACTCCCTATAGGACTTCCTGGCATGGTTGAACAATCAGGATGAATTTATAAAATTCACTATGCACAGCGATACGCACAGAATGACGTTTCTAGATCTTGAGTTCTATAAAAGTGGGGACAATAAGGTAGGCACCAACTTATTTAGGAAACCCACCGATAAGAACACTCTACTGGCATACGGGAGCTTCCACCCGCTAAGCCTGAAAGAGAACCTCCCTTACAGACACTATCTCAGGATTCCAAGGAACTGCAGCACCAGGCCAGAGTTCGAAAACAAATAGCAGAAATCTTAGTCTCAACAGCAGGGTTATCCTTCACAGGTTATACGAAGAGCCTGCAAGAGGGCACACCATACAGATAGGACGTTATACCTCTCTAAACAAGAGAAGCACAAGGGAGAGAAAATTACATGTGTGACCATCTACACCCAGATTAGTCACTACCTTAGACAGGCTACTTTCCAGCACTGGAACATTCTGAAAATAGAAAATTTCAACATTGGAAAAACCAAGGTTAGCTTCCAACCACAGTAAAAATATAAAATACAGACTTATACATATCTATGAGGAACCACAAAATAAATCTTCATCCCAAACCACTGGTAATTGGTCATTTTAGGTGTGGAAAATGCTCAGTGTGTGCACTGACGAGGGACATGAAGGAGATAGACCTGTATGAGTTAAACTGGAAATGTAATACATTTATCAACTGCCTCACTAAATAGGCGATTTATGGCATTACATAAATTATTTATTACATAGCTGTATTGAGAAACCAAAAGAGAGATCCAACAACGGGTCTGTGAACATCGGTACTGTATCAAGAACCAGGTGGCAGACAAACCCATGGTGGGCCACTTCAGGGCAAAATCGCATAAACTCACAGACCTACTATGTTTTGTCATCCAGATAATAGAATGTCCATCAAGAGGTGGGGATCGGGACATGTTATTGATACAAATGGAGCAAAAATGGATTTTCAGACTAGACTCAGTTAATAAAGGTCTCAACACTTTTATTGAGTGGAACCTGTTTCTACATTGATACTATGTTCTGCATTGGCACTTTTGTCCATTCTTGCTATCAGAATCTGTCCCTACCAGCACACCAGGTAGGCACCGCATGTATCCTCTGGCCCCTGTGGTTGTGCCTAAGAGTCTCATAATATGGCATTCTTACGATTTACTCGTGTAAATGATTGGCCGGGTCACGGCTCATCCGGGGCTGCAAATATGTAATCCAGTACATTGAGATTGACCATACTATTGATTCAGAATTTGCCGGTATGGCTTCCACCAATAAGCACTGGCTCGCACATGTGCATAATACACTTGTCCCGAGCATTGCCAGGCCTCTTGCGCATGACTTCCATTGCAATCAGTTAATAAAGTCTCCCAGTTATGCCAGCAATGTACGGCTCCTTTTAAAGATGGCACTGACTACCCGCAGAATATAAGAGCATGCATTTACATGCCGAAATGGGAAGTTCACTCTCTGATTCAGAATCGGTGAAGCTTGCCAGAGTCATCCGTCCCGTATATAAACAGGTAAACAAACTCTTCACCTGCTGTCACCGATGCCTTAAGCATGCTAACACGCTGGAGTCCTTGTTTAGAGCATAACGACAGCTCAATTTGTCCACCTCTAAAACATTGCCATCTGTACCACCAGCATGGTCTACGCTCTCCAGTATAACCATCTCCTTCAGGCAGGAGGGTGTATTATTAGTGAGAACACTGCAGTGATTGCACAGACCAGTGCAGATGTGCATGAAGCCGATACAATATGAGAAGTGGACGCTCTGAGATTTATAAGCATACAAGAAACCTGTGCCTGCTGAAGATACTGATCAGTCTCCAATCCTGAAGGTATTCCAACCCAGGTGGGAGCCGGATAACTGCCCAGTATGCATGGGCGAAATACCTGAGGTACTAACCATAGATGCAATTTGTAGACACTTTTGTGCAAGTATTAGGAAACAAGATAAGAGATATTGGAAATAAAATAACAGGGTCGCCTATTGTTTTCTTCTCTCTTCATCCATCAGCAGTAATATTATTGAAGCCACACAGATTCATGACGTGTGTAAAAACAAGTTGCCCAAGACACGCTGAACCAATGAATGGTGGGTGGACAGCTGCAGTTTTTAGGGTGTATACACATTGGTAATACCCCATGGTCATGTTTTATCATTCAGGTTTAAATATTCACTATGGCGTTGTTTGTAGCATCTTCCCTGAGTGGTTCTCCATAACTGGGGCATCTAACAGTTTCACATCAGTGCTGGGTGTCCTGAAAAAAGTTTGGAGGAAAAAATTATACTCGGAACTGAAGGAAGCCAAAGCTTTCCCCCCAAGCAAGAAACACAATGGTCGACCTCTTTAGTGTAACATTTGCCACACTGTTACTAACACCACATTAATATAGGTCATGAATATCACGCTCTCTATACCCTGGTAATAGGTCATGGAAAGCAGCCGCCTACAGTGGTTGTTGTGACGCACCACTAAATGTTTTGTCATGTATATGTTAATGTTTGATATGTGTTTTTGATACTATGATACTAAATCTTGAATACATTCTTTTTAATGAATTAATAATAATTAGCCTGACTATGTACGTTGTCGAACAATCATGTACAATTCTCTCTGGAGCTGTTATCCATCCACTTACGCGTGGAAGGCGGGATGGCCTGTGCTCTTGTGTTCCATATCCATTTTTAAGTCTGCATGACTTACTCATAAGATATTGTTTGCCAAATACACATCTTATTTGGCTAATGAAAAATCGGTATCTGGTGGCTCTTTTGGCCCATGGGGCCATGGACAAGTATGTCTGGATGAGCTTATGTTCAGAATACATTTGCACTGCGTAGAACGTTCCCTGTAGGTGCTGTGCCTATTTGGAATTTTGTTAACTGACTCCCATTGACATCTAGTCATTTTCCAAAAGGCCTGGATCCAGGATTTCTGTTGCTCATGTATTCTTATGGTTAGATACAATGTCCTCATGCTGAATATTTCAATCATTGTTATCCTTCTCTACTCCTTATGGACCTTGATGTTTCCTAAGAAAATGTACCTATAAGAACCGGTTTTAGTGTACATTGTTCTGATTCCCTTTAGTGCCATGTGTGCGCCTTATGACAATTAGAAATAAAATTAAAATAGCATCTAGTCCAGTGAGATACTGGCAGCCATACCATTTAAATACAAATGCAAAGTGAATGTTATGGTCAATATTGTTCAGTCTTGATGTTGGGACCTCTAAGCACAAGCAAGCATGTGTATGGGCATCTACGATGAAGGCCACATATTATGTTATTGAAATTTCTAGGAAGCACCACTGCCAATTTCATGGTCTCCAAGCACTCTGAAAAGGAAGGAGGGTTAGATAGTGGGACGTAGCGTGAGAGTGCAACAGAGCTTTTGCTGTGCTGTAAATAGCTTCAGTTTGGAAAACCCAGTCACTGTGTGTTAGGTTTGCTTCTAGTGGCATGGGTTTTGGTCTTGCTTTGGTCTGTGAGTCTGCATGGGATAGTTTTGTGTGTCTGTGGTGTAGTGTTGGAGATGTAGTATGTTATCATTGAGTGGAATGTAGGAGGTGGACTCCAGTTTGCTGAGTGATTTAAAGTTGATGCTGTGCTAAAGGAATATGAGTGTTCTCTTTGCTGCTTGAGCCGTGTGTTTGTAGGACAAAGGGAACGTTTTCCTAGGGTTAGTGGTGAGAAAGTTCTGAGTGTCCTTGTAGGCTACTGCGTTTTGTTTATTTTAAAATGGATATCGTGGTTGTTCATACTATGCTTTCTTTTCGTTGGGCCTGCTCAATTTGGTTGAAAAAACTGGATAAGCCAGTTTGGCTGTGCCAGTTTTGATGGTGCCATGGTTTGCAGTGTCTCCACTTCTACCAAGGTTAGGTAGTTCTCTCAGATAGTGGTTCCTGTTTAGATTAGGGAGTTAAAGAGCCAGGTTTTTAGTAGTTTTGAGAATTGTAGGTGTTCTTCTGTTGTTCGTAGTTCCTTGGGGAGTGAGTTCCAGAGTTTTGCTGAGACGCATGAGAAGGTTGATCCACCATATTTCAGTTTCAAATATTGCTTTGGTTCCAGGTGAATGCCATCTCTGGATCTCAGGGTTATTTTGCGGTGTAGGTGCAGATTCTTTGGTGCATGAATTCCCCTCCTTGGCTGTGGACTGTTCTGTGGTTCATGCAGAGCATTTTGAAGTCAATCCTTTATTTGACTGGTAGCCAGTGATTGGTTATCAGTGCAGTTGTGATGTGTATTCTCTGTGTGATTCTGAAAGGTAGACGTGTTACATGTCTCAGCCTGAAGGACACTTCTACATTGACTAATAATAGAGGCAAAAGTAAAGTTTAAAATCACATTCATTAACTATACAGTCGTGAATGGCCGTTTCCTGAGGTGGTTAATGGAAAACATCTGGGAGTTAAGATTGTGTTTATGTTTCCATAACTACCCTGTTGTCATGGCACTGTGATGGGAAGGTCTCATAACACTGCTCAGGATTTAGAGATTTAGAGAAAGGGGATATGCAAGCGCAGTCCCTGTGATCTGGAATCAGTGTCTGCTTGGAATGGAAGCTAATGTGTCTAGATGTCATGTGTTTTGTCTTCTACCGCTTCAGTCTCCAGTTTCTGCCGAGGGGCTTAATATAGCAGAGAGAAGAGGGTATTGCATTAGACCTCCCCTTAGCCACATCTTCACCCACACTGCCTCATTCATCAGATTCAGAGTGCCATCATAATGGAGAAGATTACAGAATGGCAAATTACGTTGCGGTTATTGGTTGACATTCACCTGTTTGTAATTGCAAATTTCACCTTTGGATTTCTTTGCACTTGCTTCTGCCAAACACTTCTGACACAGAAGTCAGGCAGTCATCTTTTAGTGCATCAATCATGTGGAAACAATGGCCATAAGATGCGGAAGAGCCCTTCACGCACTGCACCCCGAATGCTTCTTCTCAATGAGCTTACTTGAGACACTGACATGGCCCTTGTGATGCCAGGTTAATAATACGAGACTTCATTAAGGCTTTAAAAGGCCACTTATTGCAATGAATTCCTTATTATATGGCAAAGGGACACACCAGGGTTCATGTGTGGAGTGATCTCTTATTAGAGTTTCTTAAAACATATGTCTTGTAGTGCCTGCACTGAAACGAAGTTATACCCCACAGAAGGTAGTAGGGAAATTGAGTTTTTGAATGGCTGTGCCCTTCATTCATTTTGTGGGAAAGCACACCTCTATGTAAATTCTTAGCTGCATTCAATCATGTACAAGGAATCTTAAGTAACTTAATTTTGCCACGTATGTATGTCTTTCCTATTATGTAAATTGCTGAAATAATTATAATAATATAAACGGCATCCTTGTTCTTGTCATAGGGAGGTTTTCATCAACGCTATTCCCATTCTCAAACATATACATTTAAGAATGTCAATCCAATGCACACAAGATATGTTACTTAAGTGCCATGATTCTGAAATGTGTGATTAGCCCATTAAGGCTGAATCCAAATGTTACACACACTTTGCGTTGGTGAAAGTGCAATTAGAAGCAAACCAAAAATTGCCATTGTGCGAAAAATATATACTGTCCATGTTTTTTGCATCAACGGAAAGTTCACACTAGTGTTAGGACTTGGGCAAATAGTGAACTGCTGTATACATGCATTGAATGAAAGTGGGCCTAATGCACACAGGGTTTTTCAATTGAATTTTCCCACTGAAAAACGCTTTTGTAAATCAGGCACTATGCGTTTGTACTGTAGCACATCTTTGCTTAATCCAGTGCTTTTGCCATAATAAGACCAATATACATATTTATTTAATTGTAGCTGGGTATCAACAACTCGAAAATATTCCATCAAGGGGTATATAGTGACGTGTGATAGGCAATGGGAACAATGATCACGTAGTCTATGAGGTCACTTGGAACCCTGAGGTGAAAGGCACTCCATTGGTGATAGTCACCTATCTACAATGCTATGTTGTGTATGCTCACTGTGACAATGTTCCCTGGCTTGCCTTGAGGGTGTGAGTGGGGGTGACCAAGCGCACCATGCCCCGCAGCGTGCTACAGGACGCGGGGCCATGAGGCAGTATGGAGGGCGTCCCATGTTCCTCCCCACAGCACTGGTCATCTCGGGCAGAGCCCACCACTTTCAATCAACTACCACCAGTGGCCCTTTAAGGAATCTGAATCCAGAAGCGGAAATTAAAGTCACAGCTTTTGTCCATTCAGACCCCAGGGGCAGCATACAGACAATGGGGAGACAGTGTTTACGAAACCTTAGTATGCTCCAAGACATCACCCCCGCAGGGCAGCGATCTGCCGGCTGACCACAGAGATTTGCTGGGCCCACCGGTCTCTATCAGTGAGCTCTGCAAATACATTCCAATGCCTGGAATGCATGCATGGAAGCAAGGACTGCAAGCTGACAGACTGGCCTTTTCAAGGTTTGGCCAAGGTAGCAAGGCATGGAGCAAGGCAGTTTATAAGCATACCTGATTGCCTCAAATTCCTATGGGCAGTGAAGCAGATGGTGGGGGCATTTAGAACAGTGAGCTGTGGAGTGGAGGAGTTGAAGGAGAATGAGGATGAAAATGAGGCCAGAACTTGAAAAAGATTCCCAGCAACACCTGAGGGTTGCAACACATGCCACAGCATTCTGAGAAAGGCCACCCAGCAACCAATTGTCGAAGCAACATTTATACTAAACACTGTGAAAGACACCAGAGAGAGACCCAGAGAGACGTTTGCAGGAATAATGTGTTTTCCTAACTTAACCACTTCCGATTTGCCCAAAATTGTAAATATTCAGAAATAAAACTTTCTGAGCTAAAACTATGAGTTTTATCTGTTGTGGATTCCACCTAGCTTCACATAATCACCTGCAGATATCCCTTCCCACACCCTGCACTGCCACCATGAACCACCAGTACCGGGTGTTGTTGAGGGAGGCAAGAATGAAACATAGACAATGAAGATGAGCACCTGAAATCCACAACTGATCCCAAAACAAAGCACATACAGAGCCCCTTCCCTGCCCCTCCTGGATTCCCTCTTGCATTCTTCAAGTGACAATTACAATCAGGATTAGATCTGGCCCAATACAGATTTGTATTGCAAGTAAGAACCACCTTATTTAGGTTTTTATTATTATTAAGACATGTCCTGTACCATTAGAGAGCATTATCAAGAGTTATTCAGAGAAGATAACATCTTATAACACAGCACCGATTCTTGCTCAGATCACCACACAGTTCTCTCCAGTGATACAGTACCATATGCTAGTATTATGTTTGCAAATGTTTTGGGGGCCACAGTCCACAGGGAGTAAAAGATGGGGATGGATGTATAAATATATTTAAAATTACTGATTTATGAAATACATACTTTCAAATGCAGTCAAACAACAGTGTGGTATGATATGTTATTTCATATCATTTATGGTGTGGAATGTATGGTATGTTATGGCACACCATTTATAAAGTTCAGCGTGGTGTCGTAGTTTGGTGTTAGAGATACTGAGCAAATACCTAGACAGGGAAAAACAAAGCCTGGCAACCAAAGATAATGAGGGAATAAGATGGCTGTATGTTCCCTATGGAATGATGGATGATCAGAAATAAGTACAAGTTTTGATGTTAAGGAGTTCCAGAATGTTATGATAAGTCATTTATAACGCGCCTGTATACAAGTGTTTCTAGGCGCGACAAGGCAAGGGAGGGAAGACAGAGGGAGGACAAGACTAACAATCTTACTAGGCCTTGTGTCATTCAGATCGCGCAAGTGCGAGAACAAGAAGTGCAAGTGGAAAGGGAGGCGGGTGTGCATGGGAGATGGGAGGGGAAAACAGGGCAGTAAAGCTCTCAGTAAGTGCAGCCAGGGCAGTGCAGGCAATGAGGATGCCTGCACTGAAAAAGATCTGCCACCCCATCTGGCATGTCTGATTTTGATCACTGTGATGTGCCCCCTAGAAGTGGCTCTAAGTGTTTTGCCTGGAACATAACAGGCACATTCTTACTGAATACATTTAGGATACTGCTGATACAAGGTCTTGTGATCCAAGCAAAGTCTCTAGACATAGGTCCTTTGCTTCATAGGTAACACATGGATGGATCACAGCAGAACCAGAATGAGGTGCTCCCACAGTCCCCACTCTCGTTAAGAGTTAACCAAATGTATTTTTGAAACTCTTCAATTTGTTCAAGGTTGTATCTAGAAGACCAAGATACACCAAATTGCAGAAATGCACACAGCTGGGTAGGAAACCATTAATCAGGTAGACTGTATGTGCGAAGGAACATACATAAAACAACCAACACAGTGATTGTAGGCGAAACAAAATATTAACTCAATGGATGACAAATCTGTCTGGAAACACAATAACATAATCACCTGAGTAGTCACAGGAGAACATTCACCCAAAGAGGATGACCATACCTTAGAAAGACTGGCTTCACTTGAAGTGGTCTGAAAAGGGGTTTCCTTCGAGGTGCACTTCTTTTTTAGGGGGTGAGATTCCAGGTGATTTTGATTCATCTATAGTCCCAATCTTTCCATGCAGCTGCTGAGGGTGCCTAATGCTCCCCCAACATCCTCACCCAATCAGAGGATGATCTGGGTATTATCAGAATGCATGTAAATGGTGAGGACATGTGAGCAAATTAGTTTGGCTAATGGCCTCATGTAAAGGTTGAACTTGAAGGTGCTGAGAGAAGAGCCCTGCACAACCCTATAGTTGAAAAATACCAGATTGGGTAGAAATGGGTAACATGAAGAGTGTGAGTATGGCTGGATACAAAAGGTAGATTAAAGCCACAACAAAGCTGTATCTCTCATACCATGGCTGAATAGCCAACCCTGAAATGGTGAACACCCAGTGATGTCAAATGCCGCACAAAGTATAAGGGTCCTGACACTGCTGCCATGCTCTTGAATTCTAAGATCACCCACTGCAGACACCACCACCGGCTTCATACTTGGACTCACCCAAAAACCAGCCTGGAAGTCATCAAAAAGAGACAGACCCACTGCAACCTTTTTAAACTAAGTTGTGACACAGACCTCTCTAAACTTGCCAGGGTAGGGAAGCTGAGAGATGGGGCTGAAGATAACTGAGGATGTGGGTCCAGTGAGACATTATTCAGTAGAGGAGCTATTACATCTGCTGATATGGATATCCACCATCTGTAATTGCAAAATAACACATTTCTGCCAAACCTTTCAGTTTCAGGGGGAGGGAACAGGCCAGCACTTATCTTTTGAATATTTCATATACATTCAAAAAATGAGTCAAATGTTATTAGCATTCTCATTTTCACAAAGTCAGTGGATCTTAGGTTTCACCTTAAACATATGTGTGTATATACATATAATTATGTACATATAATTTACATAAAGTGCTGGTATGCAGCATTTAAATGGAAACATTGTCACGGGGTGAGGATGACAAAAGTCCTATTCTCTGATTACGTTCAGTGGTCATTATAGGAATCTATGTAGGTGATAGCCATAGAGAGAGGCTGTTGTCCCACCAGAACGGGTTTCCACTTCATACCTAACATTGCATATAATTAATTAATTAATTAATCTTTGCATAACCTGCTATCTTACTGGAGACCAATCTCTAAGCGCATGACTGGGATTGAAGCCTGTGTTGCTCTGTTTTGTCTTGCTTTCAAGACAAACACGTTGCCCCTCAGCTTACCTCCTGGCCCTACAGGAGGCAAGTGAGTGAGATCATTGGGGCGTATGTTACTATACTATGGTTATGTTTCATATATTGACTTTTTCACCTTTCATTGAACTGAATTGCTGTGAACTCTGGCTTTGCTATGCAAAGCAAAATGCAACTATACCACATCCTAAAACATGGCATTTCATGTCGGTTCTGTGATTGCAAATTCCCCTTTCTTTATTTATTGTGTACCTGTGGAGCGTAACTTGTGCATTACAATGAGAACATGCCTTATACACTGCTTGCTGGGTCAATAACATAATTCTTACATTAGTGTTACTATGGCGTGTGAAAGTGAAGCATTTATGACAATGGGTAACATTAGGTGGTAATAGCCTCAAACGGCCCCACAAAGCCTCAAAACATACCTGTTTCCCACACATGACCCTGCCCTCCTCCATTGCTCTTCCTTGTCCTATTCTTCTCTATCCCTTCCTGAAAACATGTTTTAGCTTCTTTTTCTTTTTTCAACCACCACCTTTTCAAACTTTGGACTATGTAAGGCACTCCCAGACTCTCTGGGTAGGGCCAACAATAAGCAAACATTCAAATAAATAAAACAATAGCATGTGCTCATATGGAAGTTGCCATAACCAGTTGCCTGGCTCTTTGCTCGGAAAGCCTTATTGTGCAATTACGTTTTCCACAAATGTTAAGCTCCCTTGATCCCTGAAGACATTACATAATTAAGCAATATGACCCGAGCGGCGGGGGCATTACCGACTCAGGTAATGCCCCCGGGCCCATAGTTATAGGCCCGAATGAAGCGAGTAGCTTCCAGTAGGCTGCCATCGTCCCCCGCTGGGGACCAAGGCATAGAAGGTAAGTGGGGTGGGGAGGGCAGGGAGGTGGGAGGAGGGAGGAAACGGGAGTGGAAAAAAAAGCCTTACCTCTATCCCTGGCGTGGGGCAAAGGTAGACTCTCAGCTATGGAGATGCTCGAACGGCCCCGCTTCGAGCATCCTCATTGGCTGAGGGGCTGCCACGCCCCCCGCCGGGGACAAAGGCCATGGAAACCCGACAGAGGGATTCCCGGCCTGGTAATGACTCGGCGAGGGCCAATCAGAGTGGCTCTTTCATTCTGATTGCGCCCTCGCTGGGTACTAATGATTCATACAGACTATCAAACATTCCTGGCAACTAATGTTCCTCTTCCACTTGGTTGGGGACAAGGAGCAAAGAGCCTCGTGAGTTGGCAGCCGAGCGCCTGATTTTCCAAGCAACTCTGTGGCGATGGTCCCTGAACTCTCGTTATTTTGAGTCAATTAAAGTTCATGGTCTCTTAAAGTCTGTGCCGAGCAGATGAACAACTGTTCTCTGCTACCGAATCCAGAATGGCAAACGCATAAAGGCAGCGCGCTCATAAACGCGGCGCTAAATCACTGGTTGTTTGTACTTTGAAAGATGACAAACCCTTTATCTCTTTTATGAGCACGCTCCAGCGTGACACACGCGATGCTCGACGCATTACAGTAGGTCGGGCTGAAGTAGACTGATGCAGATAATAAGACACAGAACAACCCCGAGTGCATGGGACATGAACATTGAGTAAAGATGCTGATTTGTGGTCGATATTACAACGGCACCTCTCACTCATTGAGGAGATCTATCAAGAACTACATCGTCTTGATGCCAATGTAAGCAAAAAGAGGCGTTATGGCTTTCCAAAAGGGCAAGATGAAACTCACAGCCGCACAAAGTGCGAGCATGCTTTTGTGTCAGAGGGTACTTGATATGGTAGATTATTTATAACGCGCTTAATACCCAGAGGTTTCTAAGCTCGGACGTGGGGATTGAACCTGTGTTGCTGCGTGTCGTCTTGCTGCCAATTCGAGCAAGTTGCCCCTGAGCTATCCTCCCGAGACAATGTGCAGGTTGCAATGTGCATTAGGGCGTCCATTAACAAAACGCAATTAAAAAATATAAAATGCACCAATGAAGTATTTCATTCACATATCAAGCCTTAAAGTCTACAATTGAGAAACAGAAAAAACACATGTATCAGTATAATGTTTACCCCAATAATTATGTTAAGTGAGTAGCCTTTCTCATAATATTAGCATGCAAGCTGTGGGTCACAGGTGAAGATCTGATAGGTTGAAACTGTGAGTGCACAAGCAGCATGACCATGTGTAAGTACCAGGCTCGGACTGGCCTACAGGGCAATAGGCCCATGGCCGAACCAAAAATGCAAAATACAAATGTGGGCCAGATTTTTGGGTCAAAGTGGGTAACTTTTTGGGCCAATGTAAACGATTTTGATGAGTTACTTCACTATGCGGCTTGTAGATTTGACCAGTTGTGCTCAATAATATTCTTTAAAATGCACAATTTGCCTCACATTGGGCCTCATTACGAGTTTGGAGGTAGCATGGTTGCCTCCAAACCATGCTCCTTTACCGGGTTCCTGCAATGGGGATTTACCGGGTCATTCCGACATAGGAGGACCCGGTAATTCCTCCTTGCAGGAACCATTCCCCATTCCAATTTGAGCCCCCATAGGGCTCAATGGGTATGGGGAGGGAGGTAACAACGGGGACATTACAAGAGTCCCGTTGTTACCTCCCTCTTCCCCTCGCAGGACCCGGAAAAGACGTCTGGTTTTACCAGATGTCTGATCCAGGTCCCGCAAAGGGAAACTCGTAATGGGCGCTCCCGTAATGAAGGGGGCCGGTCCCGTACCGGCCCCCTTCATTACGGGAGTGCCAGGGTCGTAATGAGGCCGATTGTATCAAAAAACGACCCCTTGGCTACTATTCAAACAGTATCACAGAAGGAATGAGTAGTCATTTGCAACGGTGGCCCACTTTTTCATTGGTGCCCGAGACAATTTTATGGGCCAGTCCGACCCTGGTAAATACAACAAAATTGTGATTGCAATTTCTACATACACAAGTTGCAATAATTCTAAAACAATTGCTGACATTGTTTTTATTGTAGCCTGCTGACCTATTGTAAACTTATTGCACATTCGAAACAACTGAAAACAACACGGCCCATTTTATCCTCAGCTTGAAAGAATTTGATTACTTATAAAGCAGCACCTATAACTAAAACAAATTTACATAGTCAACAGATCCTGAAAGGGGTGTTCACTCAGCACTCTTGATCCACTACAGCAGATCAGAAGCCTAAGGTCAGTCACCAAAACAGACAGGGATGTAATTTGTGGGTCGTCAGGGGTCGCTCCTGCTACCCCTAAACAATTAATAAAAACAAATAAATGTTTTTTGTTTTTGTTTACAAATATAAGCTTGTGGCCTGTGGCCAATGCCATGTGGCTCTTTGTTTCTAAAGTGGCTGGCTTTCTTGCTCAGGCTTATTAAAGAAGGGGTTTCACAAGTGCAACACTTTGAGCAGTGACCCTAAATAAGAGAGAATAGGAGTAACACATAATTTGTCTTTCTGGAATTCTATACAATAATTGCTAGACTCATTAAAGTTTTTTTCAGGCACACTTCAGGGGTGAGTCACTGATTTAGTCTGTTCTTAAACACCTCAAATTCACAATAAAGACAAAAAACTCCCAAAAGCATTTAGAGTCGAATAAGCATCCATTTTGGACTATGTATTTTGCTTTTCGCAAGTTGCAGTTATACCCTGTTTTGTGTGCCGTTGTCTCTTTAACGATCATTACAAGACATTCCATCTCAGTGTCCTCGGTCCCTTGACAACATTATTGTGCCTAAATCTTGTGTACAGTGTAGAAATGTTTGACCATAGCACATGAAGTGGCCCTTGATTTCATTGTGCCACAATTAATGCTTTGTTGTAATATGTCTATCTTTCCTATCTCCATGGCATGCTGTTCAGGATGTCTGTTTGCATGTACGAGGAAGCGTATGCCCAGATTACGGTATGCCGTGTGAGTGTGCTGCTTTTCCTGCACTACTCTAAATTCTTTAATACACAGTTATGAACCCTCCCAAAGGTATGTATTTGGCCAACTTTTGAAGCCTGAAAAGTAGATCCACGCAGGCTTGACATTTGGCCAACTATGTACCAGACCTGCTGATGAAATGCCTGCTGATAAATCTCAGTTACCAGTTTAATGGTATCCACTACAGAGTGTAATTTGATTTATGACTTGGTCATTTTACTATCGCGGGTAAGATTGCTGTAGCCGTTAACATGGCTGAGGGGGTTGAGCGCTTGGTGCTTTGATGTGTGTGATCTGCAGGTTGCAGGTTTGAATCCTGGCAAAGCCCATTCAGCCTTTTATCATTCTGAGGTAGATAAATGAGTAATGACACAGATTAGGTGATATTGTAGGTATATATGTTGTATATGAAGCACTTAAGCCTAAGTGCTATATAATAACATGTCATTAACATTTGGCCTTGGACATCTGCTTGCATTCAAATTCATTTGGTAAAATGGACCTATACACACTGATATTAACCATACATATGGTGATCAATTCCTGTATGAAATGTATATCGCATTACAGTGATATTGTTACCATATCTTTCGTAGTTTACTTAGGATCAATGCTATGTGATGCCACTACCTGTTTTGTCAAGGTGTGAAAAGTCGTGTTCTATCGCTTCCTATGGTGTTACTTCGGGGTAGGGTCAAAGGACATCACTTCCTGTGATGTCATCAGAGGTCAAGGCTCATGTCATATCACTTCCGCTTCCCCTGGCATTTTGGTGAAATGACATCCTTGAAAACGTACTTTTTTATAAAAGCAGTAGTTTTTGTAAAAAGTAATGTTTTTGCAGGTGTTTTTGTGGCATTTTGCAGGATCACAAAATTGCTATCAGGTTGATGGTCTGATTGTTTTAGCTGTGTAACAGTCAAAGGAGCATATACAGTTCAATTTCCCAAACAAATGCACTGCGATGAAACACAAATGGTGTGAATTTTATTGGTGCTAATTCATTGTGCATTAAATTAATAGAACACATTATTTTTGTTTGCTGTTTTTTCCACCACAATAAAAACAACTCGTTTCAATAGTTTTGAAACTCCATGTGCTAATATCCTTATAGACCTAGGGAGTATTCATTATCACTTCATTATTACAGCCCTCTGCTTCACCTTAATGACTTGGTAGTGGGTCATTATCTCATGGTAATGACCCCTTCCTTGTTATAGAATGCTTAAATAAAACCTTATTTTTGCTCGACACTTTCATTATTATTATTATTATTATTGTATTTATTGAGCATGGACATACATTCGAGAAGCATTTAGAACCTTTTGAACAAAAGTACATGTGGTTGATACTTTTTGAAATGTGCTAACATTCTACTTTGATGGCTTTTCTTGAACCAAATTGGCATTTCACTCAGAAAGTTGTTTATTATTTTTTTTGCCTTTCCGTTTCAAATGAAATAAATATGCAAGTGTCATTTCGGATCACAGCCCGCTGTAGACTGACATGTTTCTCATTGCTCTCTTGTAGAACAGGTCGTGGTGATCTTATCTGCCCATGCCCAGGGTGAGCCTTCACCTTCTCCCTCCCTCTGTACGGTGTGCACTGATTGATAGTGAGCTTCATAATCACATGTGGTGGAAACCTGCAAATAGGGTCATCTATGCAAATCAACTCTCTCAGGTGTGCTGACATTTGTAGTTTTTGACCTTCTGAAATGTTTCAAAGTGTTGATCTGCACCTGACAATTGACCTCCTTGACCATTACACAATGCAACTTCCTTCCTTGATCTGAAATGACTAGTAAGCATGAATATGATTATTTTGTGTATTGTTTTAAGAAAAATAAACAAGCGGTAAACCGTTTTCAAATATAGGGCTATAGTAGAGAAACATTGCATCTTTGTCAGTGCAATTAGCACTAGGGCAAAAAGGAACTCAATGGCCCTCATTACGAAACCAGTGCTAAACCATGGCGCTATTAGCACCATGGTTGGTGCCAGTATCGTTACGTGTCCGCCATGGTGAAATGGGGAAATAATACCGCCCCATTCCAAGGTTGGTGGGGCGGTATTTTCCCATTTTCCCATGGCCCTTCCCCATTCCCATTTTTGCCCCATAGGGCATAATGGGAATGGCGAAGGCGCTAAGTACAGTACTGCAAATTGCGGTACCATACTTACCGCGAAGGTCCCTTTGCGGGTCCCTACTTTAACGGCTGGTCTAGACCAGCCGTTAGGTCGGGTCCCGCAAAGGGACCTCGTAATTAGGCGCTAATGGGTTAACGGCGCCACAGCCTTTTTCGGCGCCGTTAACCCATTAGTGCCAGGGTCGTTTTGAGGCCCAATACATTTTTAAGGCAGGGTAAAGGACTACAACATTTCTCTGGTGCCAAAATGCATTGGCCCTCATTACAACACTGGCGCTAAACCATGGCGCTATTAGCACCATGGTTGGTGCCGGTGTTGTAACGAGTCCGCCATGGGGAAATGGGAAAATACCGCCCCATTCCAAGGTTGGCAGGGCGGTATTTCCCCATTTCCCCATGGCCCTTCCCCATTCCCATTTTTGCCCCATAGGGTTCAATGGGAATGGGGAAGGCGGCAATTACGGTACCACAAATTGCAGTACCGTAATTGCCTGCGAGGTCCCCTTGAGGGTCCCTACTTTAACGGCTGGTCCAGACCAGCCATTCAGGCCGGGTCCCGCAAAGGGACCTCGTAGTAAGGCGCTAAGTGGTTAACGGCGCCGCAGGCTTTTACGGCGCCGTTAACCACTTAGCGCAAGGGTCGTAATGAGGCCCATTGAATTAAGGTTTTCCTACCAGGGTCATTTTTTGCGTTAGTACTAATTGCACTTTCAATGGTGCAAACTTTCTGTAATACTGGGCCTCATTACGACCCAGGCATCTTGCGTGCTATCAAGACTGTCGCATGAGTCCAGAAACCCACAAAGCAAGTTAAGATCACTTTAGCATACATTATCCCAGCCTTTGACTATTCAAGAATGTTAAGTGATTTACATCACTTAACATGCAAGATTCTATGCCACATATTGCGGTTCGCCTTTCTCAAAAGTTGGCTTCTCTGATGGAGGGTACTAACGGAATGCCTTGTGTTGCTGCTTTTAAGAGGATTTGTGTAGCTGGAATTGTAAATGCGGGCAAAACACAATTAATTTCCTATGAAGTAAGTTTCACACTGATTAACCTACCCGTTTAAATGAATTCCATGTATCCACTAACAATGAGAGAAATACACATCCCAAGAATTAGAAAACCAGCACTGTGCAACTAGGCACCGTGGTGGAACACCAGTGCTCCAGCTAACCGTTTAAATTGCATCCTTTTCGAGGAGAACACGTCAAAATCCATACATCAATCTTGTGCTGAGAGACATTCAATTTTGCTGGATTAACGTGTTTGCTATAACAGCTCAGGTCCTTCAGTTTATTTCATTCCTGTCTGAAAATGTGAATTTGTATGTCAGATAAAACCCATCACGTGGTTTCTGTTGGTTAGTAGGACGCAGATTAAAAAATGCAATGCAGTAGTCTGAAAGAGTCTGTAAAGTTGTGGGAATTACCCTTCTAGAATGACTGTAGAACATGCTATTGTTCTCCAATTTAGCGGTATCATATATATCTATTGGGTAAATAATTTATTTTTAAAGCACCTATGTGGTTTTCCAGACTTGTAGATCAAGCGTGCAAATTTAAAGGCTATTAAATAAGAACAATTCTCTAAAATGTTGATGGGTGCTGCATGCTAGCTGAAACCTCAGCCAACATATGCTTCTCATTCTATTTCAAACCTATAGCCAGAGGTACTTGCACAAAGCTGTTGAGGAGTGGCTTGATCATGGACTATGGTGGACTTAGAGTAAGCCATCCTAAATGTGAGTAACCATTCTCTTTCTCCGACTCATTATTTTGCATACAAACACAGCCATATCACGTTCCTTGCCAGTGGGAAATACCATTGCCATCAAACCCGGTCTGGTTTTCTGATGCAAGACCCCACTGTCACAATTGACCACAATTGGCCCACCATTCCCACTGATGCATCTTCATGTTCAATGACACCTTGCTTGGCTAATCTTCAATGGCATTGCTCAACTGCACTGGGCTACTTCCCGGCCATCAAAGGTTTGCAAAATCCCCCATGTCAACCTGAGGGCATGGTTAGTGGATTCATTCATAGTATCCATGAGTTTGGCTGAGAGTGGCAAGTACCAAAAAGACATAAACATATTTTCCTCCCACTGGAGATCAGGGCACTCCCACATTTCTAGCACTCAAGCAATATGAAGATACTGGACGACAAGCAGCTTCGTGCTATCAAGAAGGACATGTTGACTCCGAGATCAAACATGACTAAATCTATGCCAGAACTGAATAATAACATGATAATGGTGGAATCCAGGATGCAGGATCTGTAGACCACACGAGCAAGACATCTAAGAAGTAAGCTGCCATATAATGAAGCTGAAAAACATCAGTCAATAGCAGAAACATCTGTTTGAGCATTTGAATGACAAAGAGAACAGGTCACATAGGAACAACCTGGGGATATGTGCACAGCTGCTCTGTGACCACTTGCAGGATCTAGATAATTCAACTATGCAAAGAGATCAAGCCTTCCTCATCTTATCCCCATTTCAGCAGAATAAATATCTCTCCCGGACACCCTGGCAATGGTGACTTTCTACAATATCCGCAGAGAGATGCATTCTGAAGCTAACAAGACACACTGAGTTCTGTATTTTGTTGTGCAGATGTGTACATCTCCATGACATAGTCCCATTCATCCTGGTCAAGGGGCATGAAATGAGACCTTCCACAGGGTGGACACTGAGACCTGTAAAACAAAACGTATGTTCTGCTATTTCCATTCCAACAGGGATTTAAAACCCTAATCTGTACCAAAGTGGATTTATTGTTAGTGGGAACCATTTTGGTTAGGGAGAGCACAGTTATCTTTGACATAAGCATGACTGGTGGTTGGTAATTTTATACGCCATTGACACAATGAATTCCAGATAGGACAGCCTTTCTCAGAGTTACCCTGTGGGGTTAAATGGCAGCCAGATCAAAGGAACTGAAAGCCAAGGTTAGGCCCAAACTGTGCAGCAAGATACATGACATGATGTGAATGACAAACAAAAAGCACAGAAGTTTATTTTCAAATTGCAAAACATGAAAACAATGTGTCATTTTATAAAGCAGAGAGCCATGGAAATGTGGGCCTTCTGCAGATTGAAAACCACAATAAAATGCTGTTTTACATTGAATGGGAAGGGTACAAAATGGGCAGTGCAAAGATTACCTTTTTGCTATGTTATAAAAAAATGAAAGGCGCTTTTCGCAACAAAGGACAGCATGGAAAAATTAAGATATTTGCAGCTTGGAAGGAAAGGAAATGAGTAATAGTGAAACTCCCTGGTTTAAACCTTTTAAATGTTTATGACAATGTGAAGTGGAACATTGGCACGTTTGCAGCAAAGAACAATATACACATGGGAAAACAAATCTCCATCAGCAGAGCCCAGTGAATGTACATATGAGGATATAAATATGAACATTGATGGCATGATGCAAGATGCTAAAAAGGCCTCACATGAAGAATAAATGTGACATATTGGAAAGCAAATGTTTCTATTATTCAGAGCATAAACGCCTTGTGTAAGTGTAAAGACCTTTCCCATGAAAGTTAAAAACAGTGACCTTCCCCCATCATATGCCGGGCTCTCCATCTGAAAGACCTTCGCTGTGAAGTGTCACAGCCAGAGATGAAGCTGTATTCATGCATGACAGAGGAAAAAGCATACATGGTTCCCTTGAAATCCTTGATTGTGTGTGCTCCGCGTCCCTTCCATCCTTGGCTACCATCGCACCTGCTTGTCTTCTGCCCCTGTGGTTCCCATCCCAACAATTGATTGCCTGTACTTTGCGCCCCTTCCATCCTTGGTTTGCTAGCATCTACGCATCCTCTACGTATCCCCTGCCCCCCTGCAGGCCCCTTCCCTCCCCCTGCCCTTTTCCCATCCCAGTCCCTGTTGCTACTCTGTGCTCTGCTGCTTTTTTCTTCTTCTACGCCCCTTTTTTGTTTGACTGGCTTGATCTTGTGTCTGTTATCTTGGAATGCTGTATACTTGTACTGCCTACTTCTGTATGTTTTTCGCTCTTCTCCTTGGGTTTTCTTGATCATTGTTCTGTTACTTAGCCCTCGCTCTGCCTGGTTGTTCCCTGTTGTGTACCTTTTTCTTTGAGGTTCCCTCGTTCTTACTCTGTTAAATGGTTTGTTTTTCACATCTACCTGACTGCTCTTCTTTTTTGTCTCATCAAGCCCATTGTGTATATTATGAATTTGTTCTCGTCTTGTTCTTGTCTTGTCTCATCTGCTTGCACCCCTCCTCTTGTGCCCAGCCCTAGCGTCTCATTCCGCTTACCTGTGTTCACCCACCTCTCACCTCCCCCCCACTCCTTTCTCCCGTCTTACCTTCCTCTGCCTCCTCTATGGTGCTCTCTGTCTCTCCTATCTTCTCTAACTGCTACTATATTGACTAGCCTGTCATTCTTACTAAGTCTGGTAGGAAGAGGTTCAAAAGGGATATCCTGGTTTCCAACACAGGCTTCCCTATCATTGTTACCTACTCCAGTGCATCCTCCAGACAGACCCTCACCAACATCCTCTTTGTCGTTCCTTTGCCAGA
The DNA here is from genome assembly GCF_040938575.1 of Ambystoma mexicanum. Classification (NCBI taxonomy): domain Eukaryota; kingdom Metazoa; phylum Chordata; class Amphibia; order Caudata; family Ambystomatidae; genus Ambystoma; species Ambystoma mexicanum. The sequence continues at coordinate 962,645,748 of NC_090933.1, read as the reverse complement.
TCTATGGACTCCACATATGGTCTCTGTGCTCTCTCCTTATTCCTCCTCTCCCATTAATGGTGGCACCCAGCGGAAGACCCTCCTGGCCCCCTTCCACTCCTCTAAAACCATCATTAATGTTTACCTAAATGGCACCGTCTTGGTCCAAGGCCCTCAGGCCAACCTCCTCCTCATTGATAGATGCTTCCAACGCCTCATCAACTTCCTTTCTTCTCCTGCTGTCCTTTCTTTCCCTTCTCCAGCTCCTTTGCCTCCACCCTCTGCCACCTCTCTAGATTCTTCTACATATTCTCTGGCTGCCCTGTTGCCTCCCTCCTCTGCCACCTCTCTGGCACCTTCATTCTCCTCCCTGGCTTCCTTGCCCTCTCCTCCTTCCTCTTCTGCCCACCCTCAGGCTCCTTCTACAATTTTGCAGGGCGTACCTTTGACCTGTACCCCTGCCCAGAAGTCTTTTAAGGGTGGCATCCTTCTCCACATTGCAACTCCTGACTATCGCTCAGCTGTCAAACACTCCTCTGACATATGCCGTCTCCTGGAAAAACTCGACCTTGATGTTCTCAGTCTTTCAGAAACACGGTTCACGGCCAGATCTGTCACAAGTTTTTACACTCTTCTCCATGATGGCTACAATATCCTCTGTGTGTCCAGATCCAACCGTCCCGGTGGGGGTGTAGACTTGATCTTCCCAGAGTGGATCCCTGCCTCTATATGTCCTATGCAGGTATACTGCTCCTTTCAATGCCTGTTCTGCCGGGTCTCTCTCTCCTGGCCTCTCTGTCACTGTGACTACTATCTATTGGCCACCTGGTCAGGTAACCTGCTTCCTCTATGAGTGAGCCGTCCTCTCCTCCTCCCTCCTGGCCTCGACCACTGAACTCCTCCTCCTCGGAGACCTCAACATCCACCTGGATGCTTCCTGTCCCAACTCTGGACTCTTTTGCAAGCTCTGCGATTCTCTTTCTCTATTTTTCCCTCTGACCCGACTCAGTCTACAGGGCACACCGTGGATGTTCTGATCTCCTCAGACCTCACTCTCACTAACCCTCTCACCACTCTCCTCCCTTGGAGTGACCACTTTCTCCTCTCCTTTCATCTCTCTCTTTCTACCCCTCTGGCCAAGCCACCCCCTGCACTACCACCCACCTTCTGGGCCATCCAACCATGAAGCGTGTGTCCGCTGAGGCTTTTGCTGCCACTTTCTCTCCCCCGCCTGCACCTCTGGCTGACTCACATCCTTTCCAACCTCGATTCTTCAATCTCTGACACTCTTGATGTACTTGCCCCTGTCATGAGAATCTTCTTGAATCCCAAAGCTAAGTGCAACTCTTGGTACGACTCAGATCTCGTCAGCCTAAATCGCAAGTGTAGGGTGGCTGAGAGGAAATGGAGGGCATCATGTGCATCCTCTGACAAACTGGCCAGCCGCCTGCTCCAAAGGCAGTACCGACTCTCTGTCCACATTAAGAAGAGAGCTCACATCCAAGCCTGCGTCTCTGCGGCATCTAACAACTCAGCCAAACTCTTTAAAATCTGCATGGAGCTGGCCAATACAGCTGCAATCTGTGCCTCTCCTATCCCCTACCAGGCCCTGTGCACGGATTTGGCTTCACATTTTATCTCAAAAACCCAGGACATCCTTTACACCCTTTCTTCCTTCGCCCCTTCCGCTTCTTTTTCCTCTACCTCTGGCCTTCTTGCAGCCGCATCTCCTCCTCTCTTCTCTTCCTTTCCTTTGTTCACCCCTGACGAGGTTTCTAGACAAGTCCGATCTATGAAAGTCTTGTCAAAACAGGTTCATCCAGATCCATCATGGATCACATTGACAGACTTGCTCCAGCCTTGGCCTACTTTTGCAACCACTCTTCTGCCACTGGAACCTTCCCTTGGCCCCCTGAAGCACTCTCTTCTTAAGAAACCCTCAGCCGACCCCTCCTGTTCCTGCTAACTATCGCCCAATCTCCATTACTCCTTTTCTGTGCAAACTCTTGGAAAAGCTGGCCATCTCCCACCAAATCTTTTGGTTGTCTCCATGACCATCAGTCTAGCTTCAGAGCGGCAAAAAAAGCGTGGAAACTGCTCTGCTGAACATCCGTGAAAACCTTCTCTAAAGACTTGATACTAACCACCCTTCTGGCGTCATCCGACTCGGTCTCTCCTCTGCTTTTGATGCTCTGTGATAACCTTGGTATCACTGATCAGGCCCTGGCCTGGCTGACCTCCTTTCTTTGACCAACCCTCCTAGTTGCAACTTGGGTGCTTCCTCTCCTCTATCTCTCTCTCTACCTGCGATGTTCCCCAGGGGTCTAATCTTTCTTGCTGGCTGTTCAACCAATACCTGGCACCTCTCACCCACCGCATAGCTGCTCTCTGCTCAAACTTTCAGTGCTATGCAGATGACACTCGGTTCACTTTCAGGCTCCCCTGAGCTGCCTCTTCTTCCTCTCTCATCCCGGATTTTCTCTCCGCAGTCCAAAAGTGTTTTGCCTCCAATTATCTCTTCCTTAATGCCAGTAAGAGAGAGATCCTCCTCATTGGCTCACTATAAGCTTCTTTTCCTGTCACTATCTGGCAGCCCACTCTGGGCCCTCTTTTTGCTCCCACCTGTGAGGTTAAGAACCTTGGGGTCATCTTTGACTCCACACTCTCCTTCTCTCCTCACATCGCTGATGTCTCTAAGAAGTCAAACTACCAGCTGCACCTCCTCGGAGATAGTCTTCTTTTCCTCACTTTCCCCTAGAAGCTCACTATCTCCAGAGCTCTGGTTCTCTCTAAGCTGGACTACTGCAACAGCCACTTTCTAAATCTACCTGCCTCTACTCTCGGTCCTCTACAACTCATCTAGAACAGGACTGTGAGAATTGTCCTTGACCTCAAGCCCAGGGATCATATCTCTCCAGCTCTGAAAGCTCTCCATTGGCTCCCAGTGGTGGCAAGGATCAAGTTCAGGACTCTCTGTTTTGTCCACAAGGCTTTCTTGGGCCGCAATACCTCCAACTCTCTCTACGGAAATATCTTCCTACTCAAGCTCTTTGCTCCTCCACCTCCAACTCTTTGAGGGCCAGTCACTTCTCCAGCAACGAGTTGGGGGCAGATCTCTTTCTTCGGCTGGTGCCTCCCTCTGGAAAAGTCTCCCTGCCTTTCTGAAACTTGAGCGGAACCATCTATTGTCCCAGAAGCACCTCAAGACCTTCCTCTTTGTTTCTGCCTTCTCTCTTCCTCTCCCTTGCTGATCCCCTGTCTGATACATGCACTGGTCATCTGGCTAATCTCTGAATTAGGGCCCAGGTACCTGCCCATTCAGCTGCATGCCCACACTGCCTCCTGGCACCCCCTGCACTTGTGGTCTCTATCTGTAACCCTACAGTCACATTTCCTGGGCGGATGGCCTGCTATCAAGATTGTCGCATGAGGCCAGAAACCCAGACCGCAAGATAAAACAACTTTACCATCCACTATCCCAGCCTTTGACTATTCAAGAATGTCAAGTGATTTATATCAGCCTGAGTCAACTAGAAAGCAGATGCATATGGCTCAGGTTGACTGGGGGAAGCGAAACATAATGTGCCATTGAAACAGAATATGCATACATGTAATTATTTAACCATTAATTAACACTGAAGATTAGATTTAGTTGATTTAATCAGGAACCATCAGTCGAAGAAAGATAACCCAGATATCATGGGAAAGCTACTGAACAGACCAATTTGACCTATCTTTGCAACAAACGTTATAACCTAAAATGTGGTAGTAACTCCCAAGAAAATGTCAAAAAGCGGAGATTGGGGGGAGGTTATAGTTTAATAAATCAGCTATCTGGCTAGAACATTTTATGATGAGAATTGTTATAATTTCCAAGTTATCCACGAAATTCTGTTGTTCGCACATACAACATTGTGAAGATGCCAGATACATTTTATTAGGTATGGCGGGATGAATAGAATTCAAATATATATATATATATATATATATATATATTGTTATGGTTAGTTAGAAATTAGAGCAAGTTGTCATGTAGCGACTCTTTCCGTGCAAAAGTTAAAATGTGCACAAATTAAATGCAGGTGGATGGACTGAACCACTCCAAAATGTGGCATTGGTAAACTGAAGGGGCCAATCAATCAGACCAGAGGGGCCAGCCCTGCAAGAAGGGGATGGAGAATAGTTGAATAATGAAAATAGCCAATAAACTGACATATTATAATTCAGACATTTATGTGGGTGTGATTATAGGTTTATAAGGTGTTGCACAATCGAAATCAAGGATCTGCCTGGGAAATGTAGAAAGCTGCCTAAAATAATCTGGGTGGAAAGATTGATGGAGATTTAACAGTGTATGGAGACTGCCTGACACTACCTGGGTTGGAACTGCTTAGGAGATTGCTGAAGGAAACCAGGGAAACAGAGGCAGATGCTGGGATCTCTGCAGCGAGAGCTTAATAGAGGTATGGATGCTGGTGGCTATACCTAACTGAAGGGCCTGCCCAGTTCCCTGTGTTCCCCAAGAGAGGGTTGAGAAATGCTGATGTCTGTCATGAGCACCAAACCCAGAGATCTAATGTAAGTAATTGTCCAACAGAACCAAGTGTGTTGGAGATCTCTTTGAGGTAATACCATCCCCTTAATTAGAGGGTGGGTGGGCAAACTGAGTAGACCCTTAGCATATTTTACTGAATAATAATTGAATGAAGTCCCATATAGTCATTGAACGCAGGGTGGGAGCTCGAGGGAGTTAGAAACTTCTGCCCTCTTTCCTAGCGCTAATTCAAGTTATAGTCAATTAAAAAAAATGGGTTTTGCTATTTCTTGTTCCCGAACCCAAAACTCCCTCAAGGGAAGGTGCCCTTGTCTAAAAATGAAATTCCTATATTGTTCACCATTCCTCAGACCTGGTCTTAAAGCAGAGGGGTGATAAATGTAGACTGAATGTCAAAGTGTTTAGTACTGGGGCAGAGAGGTGTCTTGCAAAATGAAATAAAGTGAAGTCCGAAATTGAAATATACACTCCCTCCTGAGAGTGAGAAAGTGACCCTGATAGAACTGAGAATTTGTATTGCTTCAGGGTGAAAGAGGAAAAGGTTTCATGTGTGATAAAGGTGCTGTTTTTCAATGTTTGATGTTCTTTCACATTTCTAGTCTGACATTTGCGCAGGAGATTATAAATCAAGTGCAATGCGTGGGGGAAAGTGTTTACACAAATGAACACTGGTGCTGTGATTTAAATCCAACTTCAGAAAAGGATTACCAAGTTCATGATTTTGTAATGTTCCATGGTATCGTTTAATTTTGACATTCATATGTTTTTGTGGCATAGGAGGGTTGAACTGTTTATTGCAGTCCCAAAAAGTGACTTTTCGAATTAAAGGCTTTGTTTTGTGTCACAGAGAAGGTGGCCTGTGTAATCATTTGCTGCAAATATTCATTGCACATATTATTAAATAAATATATATTCTATCTTTACCCCGGCATGGTGCGTAGCTTATTCATGGGACAGGGGGAAGTAGCTACGTGGCTCTATAAGAATCATAGACAGGGCTAGAATGAATTCCCTGCATGTAGAACCTTAATGGGAGGAACTGTTACCAGGGTGAATCTGTTAACTCTGTCCTGAGTTCCATGAAATTCAGAACGCATCTGTATAAATCTATGATGTTTAAGACCCCACATACACTTCCACATGGTATGTGTTAATCGTCCTTATTCTTTCTTGTTGTAGCAAGACAATATTATAAATGGTACTAGGCAGACATACTTAGACAAAACCATGCATGCAGTATCGGCCATAAATTACTAAAGGATCACTCACTGATGTTATTAAACCTCATGATTGCTGCATATTGACACCTTCGTGCTGAGCATGGGGCAGTGAATTAATTAAACCTTCCAGACGCAATACAACATGTCTTTGACCAAACAAGAATACCTTGTCACCGATGATGAAACTTCCAATGCCATCCTCTGGGAGGAATTGTCAGTCTGGTGAGGGAAAGGTGATGCAGCGGAATGCGGCACTAAAGAAGCCTAGATACATGGAATTCTAGAGTTAAAATAGACATTTATACCCTCGCAGCAGAGGCAATATGGCTGTATTTGATGAATGAGGTTAATGTTTAAGCTCCTAGTAATTGAAAATAATGTACAAAGACTGACTGGCAAGAGAAGCCTATAGTGCCAATAGTGATAAAGCTGTAAAACTACTAGCACATCAGATCCTCGTAAAATACACTGGGAATCCCATCCCAAAGATCAGAGATATCATGCTCAATTCCATTATTCTAAGAAAGGGTAACTGAGCAGCTTTGTTACTTCAATACTAAACCTTAAACTGGTGACCATAACGGGCCGCAGGCTCGGGAACACTTTTTTTAGAGGCAGACTTACAGAGGCTGGAAGTTGAACAAACACTGGGATTGGACAGGCCTGTATGGGAAAATGAGAACAGGCAGCCCATTGAACTTCAACCCTTAAAAAGACTTCTTGCCCTGATGGGTTCACCATGGAATTGTGTGAACATTTCACAGATTACCAGATAGTTTCCACAATGAACCCTTCCGTGAAATGAGTAAAATAAGGAACACTAGGAAGGAATATACCATTGGAGTAATGGCCACATCTCAGAACAACCCTTTAGGACAGGGGTATCAGACACACGGGCAAGTAACCGGAACACCCCTGTATGTGCCCCTCCATGTAGACAGTGCATATTGCAGAGCAATGTGCTCTGCCAGGGGACCACTAAGAAAGACACTGTCACCAGCAGCTGATTCTCTGCAAATCTTCTAGAAACACCTAAAAGCAAGAAAATACCCAAAGGATGGGATATTTGATCAACATAGATGAGCATAGACAATGCAATGATGAGCAGACATGAAACCAACCAATAAACACATCTACTTTATTTGAAGCCAAGGACAAATGGTATTAGCTTTCTGCAGCTACACAACAAGTATTTCTCACTGTTTGTAAAAGTCTCAATAAAATATTTATTTATTCTAATTGTATTTATTGTTTATTTATATAGCGCTTATACACAGGTGAAGTGTTTCAAAGCGCTTACAAACATTTCCTGTACAATGCAATTGCTGTCTAAAACATGCAATTACAAGGGTGCCACATCTGAAACCTGTTCAACATCTGAAACAAAGATGAATACACGAGGATTAGACTACCAGACCATTTTCTTTAGGATTCTAGAGCACTGTTGCTGGTGCAGTGTAATTTGCAGTCTTATATTTAAATGTAAAATGCACTTTGAGATTGATAATTCACCCTGTAATGTTTTAAGTTGCTGCAGTTTCTACTGATCTTTTTGCCAGTGTAGTAGAGGCAACTGTATCGGGCAATACTTCACTGATATGACACAAATATAGATGCTTCTACTGTGCATCCATTGTTTCTATGAGGGGCACAATTATCTGATGGCTACATACATGGTTTGTTGCAGTAAAAAGCTCTTGTATACTGTTGGGAATGTGGCATCCTATATATATATTCCTATGGCTTTTTATCCAATTTCTTCTGAAATGTGTTTTCAAATGCGCCATTTGTTTGCATTTTTTAAAAAGAAAGTAGCAGGGGTATCCTTGCGAACTCTCCTGACATGTTTGCAGATGACTCAGTTTACTTGCACCAATCACTTGCAGTAAAAACTAGTTACCAATGTTTATGTAAGAGATTATGCATTGGTTATTTACCAGACACCACCAAGCCAATGTTTATTTATGTATTCATTTGGAGCAGTGCAGTGAACCCTGAGGTATCTAGGCGCTAGTTCCATTAGGGATAGGGGAATGGGGTGTACAGGTAAAGGTAAACAAGGAAAGCAGGAGGCATACGTTCAAGATGTTCAGCAGGGATACAGTGGGCCTCATTACGAGTGCAGCGGTAAGGGGTTAACGCATCGGTAAGGATTCCGGTGACGTTAACCCCTTACCGCCGTATTCTGAGGTCCCTTAGCGGGTCCCACTAAGCCATCCTTAGCGGCAGCCGCTAAGGGACCAGGGAGCCAATAATGGGCGCACTATTTGCGGCACATTATTAACTCCCTCCCCATTCCCATTGTGCCCTATGGGGGCTCGAATGGGAATGGGGAATGGTTTTCTGAATGGGGACTTACCGGTTCCTCCAAGGTTGGAATGACCCAGTAGGTCCCTATTCAGAGAACCCAGACACGACTTTGGAGGAAGCCATGGTGCTAATAGCACCATGGCTACCTCCAAACCCGTAATGACCCCCAGTGTCTTGGCTCCGAGGAGCTTAGGCAAAAAGCCATGTTTTCAAGTTTCTCCTGAAGGCCCAATAGGAGGGTTCCATTCTCCAGAACAAGGGGAGATTGTTCCACAGCTTGGCGGAGGCAACGACAGGGAAGCTTGAGCCTCCTGGATATTATTATGCTTTTCATTCTCATAGCTCCAATGGGCGCCCCGTGAGAGGTGCTTTAAATCCAAACAGCCCCTTGTCCAATTGAGTGTGACACCCCAGTTCTATTATGTGCCATTCACAGGCTAATCACCTTGCTGAGTATGGCTCAAAAATGACTGTCAATGTTCTGGCTATGCACCAGGAACAGGTCTTCTTGACCCCATTGGGGCAGATCAAACAGGATCCATTATCAACACATAAACTGAAAACATAAGGCAGCATTAAGAAAGCAGGAAATGCTCAACTTGGAGGCAGAATTTTCTCCTTCTTGGCAACTTGGTTTATAAACCCAACTGAGAGAAATTCGGATATTCTATAAATCACAGTTCTTTTGATGCCTCGTTATTTATCCTTCTGCTCTAACTACAACATAATCTATGAAACAGCTAACTTTTCCTTTTATGCTACGAGGCCTCGGGCAAACATGGTTTACATAACATGACTTAGTGAAATCGATGAGGCATCAGCTCGGGAATTACCCACGGCAGTGCTTTCACTAGATTGAAAGACATGTCATGATATTGAACGTAACTAGCTAGCATTTGTCCTAAGCAAATTCGGGACTGTGTATAATATGAGATGATTTTTCCTTTCCAGTTTCATTAGTCCCTCATAGAAAACATTGGTTATGAGGTCAATATCAGCCAGGGTCACCTTATCAAGAGGAGCATGCAGGAAGTCACTGTCTCCCCAGTGAAATGTGCCCTGCACTGAATCCCCTGCACAGAGAATTGACCTCAAGCCACAGACATAGAGCCTGCAAACTGACCATAGACAGCACACATTGTTTTGTTTATGCTGGCCCTATTTGAGAATCAGATTCGGAATCAAGGACATCAAGTAAAAAATGATGGCTACAAGGAGGCAAAACTGAAACTCATTGCCTTGGCCAACATGTATGGGTTTGAGTCTGCTAAGTCATGGACAAAATATGCAGCAGAATGTATATTTACTAAGCACTACACATTATTCAAACAAAATAGGCCAGAGAAAAACTTGTGTATAAAACACTTGTGTATGAGCGCAATATAAATACAATATAATTTCATTAGAGAGGAGAGGCTCTATATCACATGCAGCAATATGGCAAGCAGGGGTAAACTGGACATTGCTTGGTTTGGCCACATGAACTGAATACAGTCTGCATTTTTGCTCTGATTGCTGTATATTCTTCAGGCATTAAAGGTTGATAAGACATACTATAATAGATTGGCAGGCTGAAAATTGATGGCCTGGAGGGTTGCCCAGAGCTGAGTCTGTTGTTATGATTTGTTCAAAACCTTCCAGCCATCAACATTTGGTTTTGCTTTAGTCACCCTGAGTGTGACAATTATGCCCAGACGTGTGCCCGTGGACTACTGGGCCAAGAGACCCAAGCTTCTCCTCACTGATGACACCCAACAAGGCCGAAACATGTCTGTGGATGCTTGTGGTCTTGTGCAGAAGGGAAGTGTCCTAGCAGTTCGGGCTGGACTGCCCCTTTCGGGGTGGCACCAAGCCTGATTTCCATATGGTCTTTCACCTTCTGTAATGGCTTGGAAGGCTTAAAAAACGATTGGCTGGAGGGTTGCCCAGAGCTGTGACTGTGGTTATGATTTGTTCATAACCTTCCAACCATAAACCTTTGGTTTTGCTTTAGATACCCTGAGTGTGACGGGTATGCCCAGAAGTGGGTCCTGAGCCAGCTGGGCATAGAGACGCAAGCTACTTCTCACTGATGATGCCAAACAAGGCCAAAACATGTCTAGGAATGCTTGTGGTCTTATGCAGAAGGGATGTGTCATAGCAGTTTGGGGTGGAAAGCCCCTTTAGGGGTGTGACCAATCCTGATTTGAATATGGTCTTTCCCCTTCTGTAATGGCTTAGCAGGCTGAACAATGATGCACTCGCGGGTTGCCCTGAGCAATGCCTGTAATTATGATTTGTTCAAAGCCTTCCAGCCATCACATTTTGGTTTTGCTTTAGTCACCCTGGGTGGGACGGGTATGCCCAGAGGTTGCTCCCAAGCCTGCTGGTCCTAGAGACCCAGGCTACTCCCCACTGATGATGCCCAACAAGGCCGAAACATGCCTGGGCAACCTGTGGTCTCATGCAAATTGGATGTTATCTAGCAGTTCAGGCTGGACTGGAGCTTTTGGGGTGGGACCAAGCCTGATTTGCATATGGTCTTTCCCCTTGTATAATAGCTAGGCAGGCTGAAAAATGATGGTCTAGAGGGTTGTCCAGAGAAGTGCCTGTGGTTATGATTTGTTCAAAGCCTTCCAGCCATCAATGTTCATTTTTGCTTTAGTCACCCTTAGTGGGATGTGTATGCCCAGACATTGGTCCCAAGCATGCTGGGCCTAGAGACCAATGGTATCCTCACTTATGATGCCCAACAAGGCCGAAACAGGTCTGGGGATGCTGCAGGTCTCATGCTGAAGGGATGTGACCTAGCCATTTGAGCTGGAGTGCCCCTTTTTGGGTGGGACCACGCCTGATTTGCATACAGTCTTTCTTCTTCTGTAATGGCTTGGCAGGTTGAAAAACAATGGTCTGGGGGTTTCCCAGAGCTTTGACTGTGGTTATGATTTGTTCAAAACCTTCCAGCCATCAACTTTTGGTTTTGCTTTAGTCACCCTCAGCAGGACGGGTATGCCCAGATGTGGTTCCCGAACCGGCTGCGCCTAAAGACCCTAGCTACTCCTTACTGTTGACGCTTAACAAGGCTGAAACATGTCTGGGGATGCTTGTGGTCTTCTGCAGAAGGAATGTGACGTAGTAGTTTGTGCTTTTTGGAAGGGACCAAGCCTGATTTGCATATGGTGTTCACCTTCTGTAATGGCTTGGCAGGCTGAATAACAATGGTATGGTGGGTTGCCCAGAGCTGTGCCTGTGGTTATTATTTGCTCAAAACCTTCCAGCTATCAAATTGTGGCTTTGCTAGAATCATATTAAACACTTTTAGAATCCATATAGATTTCAAGAAAGGATGGGGCAGATTCAAAAAACCTTTCCTGGCGCAGGTGATTTGATGCGCTTGCGTCTCTCATTACTTGCGCAAACCGAAACATGCACCATGTTCTCAAAGTGCGTCTGAATGTCGGGACCATAGATGCCCCCATTCAGAAACCCTTTTCACCCCCTTTACTTTAATAATGGGGTGTTCCTTTTTATTTCAAAGCAGGTAACAAATGCACTAATGGAGTGTTCTTTGAAAATATGCTGAAAATAATCTCATTCCCCAGAGCCTATGTTCAATAGGCACAAGGGCACGCACAATGTATAACAGGGTCATTGTCAATATGGTCATGAATATTTTTTTACATGGAACAGCAGCGGTATGAACTGTTGCTGTCCTACTTGATTTTTCTTTCTCTAAAAAAGGGACATGAATTTTCTTTTTTTTCAGCATTTTGCCTTCTTTGCACATTTGCACAAATAAAGGGACATTCTGGATCCACTAATGGGATGTTTTTTGAAATGCACAGAACATAATCACATTTCCCAGTTCCTATTAGGCACTGGAGGATATGTAATGCATTGCAGAGTCATTGCCAACCCTGCCATGCATTTCCTTGTATATGCTACTGCCCCACTTGCATTTCAGTCCCTCAAAAAGGTCTCAGTGTAAATGTTTACATTTTACAATGGTGTTCCTTTCAGAGCCCATCTTTGTGAAGTATGCTCTCAAAACCCACGTGTGTGCTTGGACCCTGGCCTACATTAGTGTCGGGAGCATGCGTCCATCACCCTTGTGGAAAATGATTCTGTGTGTACATTTGTATGTTACTATTGCATGTAGCGGAGCCTCAAAGTTGATCACCAACGCTGGTCATAAACAACAGAGTATCACAACTACAGATGGTATGTGATCTGTGTAAAGATGAATAATCATTGCTCAGACGCCCCTGACACATTTTGGAGGGCTGCCAGATCCATTATAAATATATGTTGTCCCTGTGATAAAGAGACAAACCGTAACCAACAAATGTGTTCTGTGTAAGGTTATGCATTAATCTAAACCTCAGGCATTGCTCTGGGCAACCTTCCAGGCAATCATTTTAGCCCACCTGTGCCATTACAGTCATTTGGAAACCAGTTCTGGTGCTGGTCCCAATGGAAGCAGTACATACCGAACTGCTAGGCCACACCATGTCTGCACAGAAACAGAAGCAACCCCAGCCATGTATCTAAGAAGCTTTTGGGGTTTTATGAAGCCTGATTTGCATATGGGCTTTCCCATTATATAACGTCATGGCAGGCTGAACGACTGTGGACTGGAGAGTTCCCCACAGCAATGCCAGTGGTTTCGTTTAATTCAACACCTTCTAGCTGTCTCTTTTCTGCTTCGGAAATGCCACTCCGGGTGGTGCAGGTATGCTTAGATGTGTTTCCCCCGAGCCCTTTGTGCCAAGACACCCATGCTATAACTGGTGCTGTAGTGGAAATCACAGGACAAGCCCCGTTTGCCTTATGGTGGTCCAAAGTCTGAAACATTCTTGCATGGAAAATGAGGGTATCCATTGGAACGTGGTCTCCCTCACTGATTATGCAAATTAGGAAGGAAAGTATAACCACCAGGTGAGGGTATTTACCAGATCTACAGCGGATTGACTGATGTCGGTCGTGTGCAACCCTCTCATAGCCCTCATTGGAAGAGCATGTTCTCCCCGGCATCTCTACACACCTCTTGTGTTGAGTGCAAAACGTGCCTATGACTACATGCTACATCTAGTACTACTGCAATACAACTCTTGGAAGCCTATTCCGAAAACCTCAAAGAAATACTTTAAAAAAAGAAACACTATGAATAGCTGGTACTCACCGACGAATGGGACCGCAGAGTCCGTGGGCTTGCTTTTTCATCAGAAGTATTCATGTACAAAGGCACCAGACAAACAATGTAACAATCGTAGCTCAATCACTAGCTGCCAGGTCCCCTTGTCACACTATCGTGAGACTCTAGGGATGTTGCACACCAGTACATCCATTAAGATGGGCACCATTTGAAAAACAGTTGTTTTCCTTTGGTACTCTGGTTGAAATCTGTCCCCGATAAGGGGACCCCAAAGCCATATTTCTGTGAGAATGGTGACATTGGCCCTCATTACAACCCCGGCGCTAAACCATGGCGCTTTTAGCACCATGGTTGGTGCCGGTGTTGTAACTAGTCCGCCATGGTGGAATGGGGAAATACCGCCCCATTCCAAGGTTGGCGGGGCGGTATTTCCCCATTTCACCATGGCCCTTCCCCATTCCCAATTTCGCTCCATAGGGCACAATGGGACTGGGGAAGGCGCTAAGTACGGTACCGCAAATTGCAGTACCGTAATTAGCACCGAGGTCCCTTTGCGGCACCCTACTTTAACGGCTGGTAAAACCAGCCGTTAAGGTCGGGTCCCGCAAAGGGACCTCGTAATCAGGCGTTAAGGGTTTAACGGCGCCGACACCTTTTACGGCGCCGTTAAACCCTTAACGCCAGGGTCGTAATGACCCCAATTGCCTGTTTGTGGCCGTTCTTATTGTAGAGCCCTTACAGTATTGGAAATCTTGAACATCAATGGTCCCTTCTGACACAATCTTGAGTGACTGACCCAAACTCAACTGTCCAGGGAACCAGGAGGCTTCACTGATGGTGTCCTTTAGGGAATGAAGAATGATAATGTCTTGGCGACCAATTTATCAAAGTGCCATGCACACGCACAAAGAAACAAACTGCAAAAAAGTGAATCTGCCTTCGCAAATGTTACAGTGCCGGACAGAATGTGTTGCATGGAGACAGACTCAGGGCAGCTTCTGCATCCCAGAGCGCATTCTTAATCTAGGACAAACTCAAAAAGCGATCATTACCAGTGGCGTGTCCAGGGAGTGGCCCGCGGTGGCACGTGCTCCCCCTGGAATCGGAGTGTACACCCCAGGTACCCCGCCATTATCCGAAACTGTGATCATCATGTGTGTGTGTGCTCGTACTTCATGCCACCCCAACATCAGTCAGTGTCCCACTTGGGCCACCCCAGTCAAAGGAGTCTGGCCATGCCACTGAATTAATTACAGCCCAATGCTTGCCTTTCTTTCCTCCTGATAACGCATATGCAGGAAAGTTCCCCCTGTGAACTGGAGGACATGTGAGAGATGCGGGTGCAGAATGTGAGGGACAATTCCCCTCTCATTCTACACCTACATCCCTTCAGGCATTTCCAATGATATATTACTTCTCCGATTTCCTAAAACCCTTTGGCTGATAAAAGTCACCATGTAAAGAATGCACTATAGAATCCATTAAATGAAAGCCTGTGCAGAACACAACCCCTATGAAAACCTAAGCAATCACAACATTCAACAAAGCATTTTTATTTAGTGTAGCAGGATTTGTATGTGAGTTGTTAAAACATAATGCAGTTATTATGTTTGTTTAAGCTTATTATTACATTTCCCTTTATGGATTCAGATACTGACAAGCAGGCCTCCATGAATATCTATTATTGTTCCAAAATAGGACAACAGAATGTTTGTGTGGGTGCAAGTGAGCATTTATCCCGCAAAGGCTGCGCACCGAGAACGACTGCGCGAGCCTGCATGCAGAATTCAATCTGCGCTCTCTGCATATTCATGGAATTGTATGTGCAAAGTGACCGTGTACGCAAGTCGTGGCCGCAATGCCCCCGACATACCCCTACCCAAAGCAAAAAAAGACAGGAGAGCTTCCTTTGCATGCTCCCCGGATGTCAATACAGAAATCCTTCAAACAGTGTCTGGGGTCTCCCGCAAGCAGGCCTGCATCTAGGGGACCTTTCATGGGTTCCCCTGTAACTGTTACTGGCACCCAGACAACGTATGTACGATTCATTGTGACTCGGGTAAAAATCTGCGTGCGGACCCCTGTAATCCTGTAAATCAGATCAGAACCATGGCTGCGTGCACCCACTCCTTAATCCGACACCCAATCTTATCTGTGTGCAGTGGATGCTATTCACAAGTGTCTGTACGTCTGCCTTTGTGTGGCGGACAGTATGAGGGCCTTGCATGGCCATTTCCTTGCCGAGAGGTTGCACGCTCAAATCCATGAATACGTATTGTTCCACGCAATAGTGGGTGTGCGATGCACTGCCTCTGGGCCATCCCTTGTAACGCCCACTTTTTGCTTTATTCTTCCTCATATTCCGTGTTCCACTTCCAACCTTGCCCTCTGCACAAGCCACGCCCCGCTGGTGTCTCATGCAAGGCACCATGCCTCTCGCAGTGACGTGCCATGCCTGAGCATAGTTCTCGCAAGTTCCCAAAAAAGTTCCATGCAGTTGATTCCATGATTTCGCACACAGTTTGGCATGCAAAGTCCAGATAATTCCATGATGTGGGCCCACAGGTTTTACAGATTGTTTGGGCAGAAGAATAACAGATGTTGGTGGGAAGAAAAGTCTAATGTGAGCATGCATTCTAAAAAGTCCACGCACTCCCTTCTCAAAAATCTGCTCATGCATTATACACATTAACATATACCTAGGTGGAAAACTGGAATCTGGAAATCAGGATACATCACACATGTCTGTGTTATAACGAACTTCTAAACAATGCCCTACTCCTGAAATAGGGTGATCCACCATGGTGAAGGTGCAGCAATCCATATTGCTATGATTGACTGGTGACAGTGTGTGACTAAACATGTGACATTTTGCTGAGGCAGACAGATGTTTTATTGTAAAGGGTTAATTGTGCATAACATAAAATATGTTCTGCGTTTCATGTTCTTGAAGAAACGTTTTAGTGGACGAATTGAATATTTGAGCATGCACAGATCTGTGGCATTGCCAATATAACCATTTGAAAAACAACCTGATTAAGCTATGCCTTCGGGCCAACTCGCAGTAAGATCCTTTTAACATAGGAAGACAACATAGCTAACTCTTAAGAAAAAAGCCTCATGGATAAACTTTGTAAGATCCTCCTGGTCTGACAATAGGAACGAGTTCATGATTCACAGTAAAAATAACTCTGCAGAGAAAGAGGTGAAGCTACATTTACGTGAAACTAACTATGCTAAAGATAATGAAATCGAAAATACATTGATATTGATAATAAACATTCTAAATTAGATCAAAACTAAAACAAAAGCAAATTGCGGTACCGTTATTAGCTCCTTCCCCATTCCCATTGAGCCCTCTGGGGGATCAAATGGGAATGGGGAATGGTATTTGGATTGGGGACTTACCGGGTCCTCCAGGGTCGGAATGACCCGGTAAATCCCCATACCGCCTACCCGGACCCGGTATGCGATAAGGGAGTAGCCATGCCGCTAATAGCGGCATGGTTACCTCCTACCGTGTAATGAGGCCCATAGTCCTGCCTCTGTTAGATGACTTTTTGACTTTTCACTGACAAAAAGGATAGTACATATAGCAAAGGCTGCACACAGCAGTCTACACAACAGTAACAATTCCTCTTTTTTAAGTAACAGTTTAAAATAAGTAGCTATGAACAAGTGAACCATTACTTATGCATGATTACAGATTGCAAAATCAAAATAATCACTGAACATTTGCATTTTCAATTTGGCGCCTATCCAGAGAAATGGTCATTCAAAGATTTTCCTTTTTGGACTTTTTTTTATAGGGGATACTTTGTGTGCGTTCGTGGTAATAATAGCACAGGAAAGGAGGCCCTTTGGAAGGACCGGGGGTGCCCCTGTTTCTAGGCTCGGCTCCAGTCTGGCGTGTGATGCGCATGGTCACGCTGGCAGTCGCTCGCCTTTCGCCAGCAATGCAACACTAATATATTTAACCTAGAGATTTACATGCTTTGCATGTTAAGTGTCCCCGGATGCGAGCGGCGGGCCTGCACGCCGCAGCAGCACAATCAGATGGAATGAGTTACGGCACTATCGGCATGTTGATAAGCCATAGCCCAAAGAAGAACAAGTGGGAAGTCTAGAAAATATGGCCAGAGGATGGGATAAAATTATCAGCCAGTGTGTTTTCCTGTTTGGTTTTAATCTACATTTAATTAAATTCTTATCTTCTGTGTACTTATGGTCGCATTTGAATGGCGAGACTGCATTCATTATGAATGGCAAAACTTAAGTCTGAGAACATTGCATGTAGCTTCGTTAGGAAGGCGAGAAGTAAAAAAATGTGTGCTCCTGAGCAAGGGGGCCTGCTGGGGAGGGGCCGCCCGCCTTACTGTCTGGTGGACTGCAAATCTTTAGCCATCATCCAAGATTGCGCCATAAATACGGTTTTGACTGACCGAAGGGCATGCATGACAAGACAAATTAACTGGCCATCCACTAAATGAATCAGGAGCCAACCCCAATTGCGTGTGTTGTCTATTGACTGCTGTGGTGATTTTGCGTCACTGCACGTGCCCTGTGCACATTCAGAAAAATGATTTAAAAATGAGCATGGATATAGAAATAGACATGATCCATACCCCAACTGAATGATGCTGCTAACTGTTTTTGGAAATATACCCAATTTAAAGCAAATGGATTCAAAAGACTTTCAATATGTACATATACAAAGAACTAGAAACATGGACACATCTCATTTAATGATATGATCACAATTAGTCAAAAAAGCAATATGGGCCAAAGAAAAACAAGCTTTAGCACGCTCAGGTCTGCTCCTAACGAAATCAGGAACGCTGCAAACTCAGCAACAAAACATGCCCGACCAGATCCAAATAGCAAAAAGGATACTATGCAACATCACCAAAGAGATAGCTATACCTCAAAAGGAAACTTGGAGCTGAATCCTAAACTACAAAGGGCCAACAGGAAAAATGGCAAGATCAGTATACTTTGACAAACTGACTCCCTACCTCAGAAAATGTCATGGTCTGCTCTTGGCTTAAAGAAGCAATAAAGCAAACCAATCACACTTCAAATTATTAATGCCAGAGAGGAATTAGCCAGAAATCAATTAATATCCTCATAAGGAATACCAGAGGTTTCAAACACTTAATAAATCCTTTGCTCAATCCCCATATCAACTGTTATGATATAATCATACTACAAGAAACATAGATATTAAATCAACCTGTTTGGCCAAATTACAACATAATAACAGTTCTTGCAATCAAACAAGCTAATACTCGAGTGCTGGTCTACTATTTGGAATAAAAATAGAGATAAATGCCAGTCTAACGCCTTGGGCAACACTGAACGCGTACATCCAATTCGCAAAACTAATACTACAAGATGTCTTAGACACACGATTCTCACACATAGCCATTATGAACATCTATTGGAACCCTGTGTTAATTGAAACTGAGGATTTCTTCAATCATATAATTAATATGTTAGATTTGGTCACGAGCCATCCAATACCCTACATCGTTCTTTTCTATTAGCAGGCGACCTTAACACTGCTTGCTTTAAAAGAAAAACAGCCAATTACAACCTAAAGCCAAGAGATAGTTCGACCTAATGCAGGAAAGAAACCTAACCATCCGAAATGGGACTTTTGATACAGATTGTCCACCCAAATCTACATGGAAAGGAGACCAATTCACAGCAATTATCGACTATGCCTTCATATCAAGTGAAGCAATAACACTAGTCAATCATTTAAAGATCATCCGCTCTGACCATAGTGATCACAATATTTTAACCCTCAACTGGTGTTACACCTCAAAAGCTAAGAAACAAAACTACACTCCAATATGTGAACTGTCTGAGCAACAGAATAAAATCAAGTGGTCAAAAACAAAAATAAATGACCTACTAGACAATCTGTCCAATACATACAATTCTGGAACAAGTAACAGTAATTATACGTACACTCAAGCCCTAAGCTTCTTCACTGAAATTAATTACCAATCTATACGGCTTATCTTCCGGCATAAATATCATTTTGATCCAATAAAGCAAAAATCCAGGAGCAAAATGAAATCGGAATTGAAAAAATCAAACTATCAAAAGCTGAAGACAATAGCAGCAAATATCTGCACAAGATATAGAAATTTTGTAAAAAATCATTGACCGCCAAAAATCAAATGAGCAAATGATATTATGTGTAGTGGCAAATATCAGTACTCCATCTCTACTTCTAAGCATAATTCCCGAAAATACCTGGGTTAAGCACTTTATCACCTTATTCACTGATTCTCAACCAGTACAACACAAATTATTTCCAGATTCTAGTCCAATTATGGACTTCAATTTCAATCACCTCGATATCCTGATCCAGAAAAAAAAAAAATTAAGTATATCGCGAGCTCCTGGCCCAGAGGGGCTATCAAATGTAATTCTGAAAATAATCCCAAAGAATGGGCTTCAGTTCTTTATGAAATATTCAATCAAGTCCGAAGAACAGGTAAACTACCAATTACATGGAAACACTCAATATTTATTCCCATTCTTCCTTCAAACTATATACCAATTGCATGGCTTGACACACCAGGAAAAATATTTGCTAGATTATTATTAAAAGACCTTAATAGTTGGATAATCACGACAAAGCAGCTCGATCCACATCAGTCTGGTTTTATACCAAGGCCGGAACATCAACTAATCTATTAGTAATTACAGCACTAAAAAACCAAGCATTCATAGATTTCCAGCAAGCCTTTCATTCAATATCCAGAGACATCCTGGGGGAAAATCTCACAGAAGCAGGTTGTCCAATGCATAATCTGCAAGCATTACGAGAATTGTACACAAATACCACAGTACAGGTTAAGTTAACCCAAGGTGGACAAAGTATTCCGATAACTAAAGGTTTGAAACAAGGTTGTGTTCTTGCAGCTACTTTTTTAAACTTCTATATCAAAGAAATAAATAAACATAAGCACGCTGTAAGAGCATTTCAACCCAAACTTGGAGCTCATCGAATATCACGTTTTGTATGCATATGATCTAATATTAATTGATATGACCTCAATAGGACTACAACGGCAGCTAGAAGCATTAAGAATCTTTGCCCAAGAAAACAGATTATCCATTAACATAAGTAAAACAAATGTCTTGAGAATAATCCCAAAATTGCAACAACAAAAACCCACCATCTTTCAATTGGACAATTGGGAATCAAAAGATTGATATACTCAATCAGTATAAATATCTGGGCATGAACATCAATAATAATAAAGGAGATCTCCCATGCAAACTCTCTATCAGATATAAAATCCAACATCCAAAAACTAAATTAATTAAAAAAAAAAGTGATCCCAACAATAATCTATGGAGCACATACAAAATCACCAGACAACCACCCAGATTGGAACCAAATAGAAGGAATGTTTTGGAAATCGATACTACCAATTTCACGTAGTTTCCCTATCCAGATAGTTTCCCTATCCAGATAGTGCCTCACGAATTGGGGCTTTTCTCTATGAAAGGAAAAGTGATCCGCAATGCGATCATGTTGTTCTCTAAATGCTCAAACAATGAACACTACCAAAACACAATGATGCCACCTCTGGCTAGCATACTGGGCTCAAATCAGCCATCTCTCGATTGGGAACAATTCTGTCAAACCAATATGATGAAAGATTGTATTGATACAATCCTATTCAACACAAATCCTTACTCGGGCGAAACAAAAATGTTGGCTAACTGACTGAAACACAAATCAAGAACATTGTGCCAAATACAAGACCTTTAGAGATGGACAGTTCATCTTTAAAAAAGCTGGTGAAATACCTGCATACTTGCCGAAATTTCCAGATCAAGAATATCATTCACAAATTATGCGCCTACGTTTTAACCTGTGGCCTACAAATGCAGCGATAGCCACAAGATCTAAAGATAAAGCAATGAACATATGTTGCTCTGCAACCTTATGTGCAAACCAGAAACATTGAAACACCTAATTGTAGATTGCAAAAAACTATCTCTATTACGACAAGAATATTTCTTCAATTTCTTTGTGGATTTTCGACTCTTAACTCCACAATACTTATGGATCATGATTGTCAATGCAGAAAATATATCGTTAAACATAGCAACCAACACATTTTTGACTAGATTAAAAATTGCACTAAACATATAATCTGCCAGAATGTTCAAGGACCTGATAAGACCTGCTGAGTGCTACAGAAAGACTTTTTCACAGCTCATACCTAGCTTATAATTAACACTGACTAAGACTTGTTATAAACTAGTGTACTAGTAGTACTTTCTTTGATGCCTGCATACATCTTTCTTTCTTTATGTATTCTTTTATTTTTTTTAAAGTTTTATCTTTTGTTATTTCTCTAATCATTTAGTAATGAAAACATGCAGTTTTTAAAGTTTATATGAATTTGTAAAGTTGTATGTCAACTAAATCAAATAAAAAAACAAATCATAATTTAATAAAATGAGCTGCTTTTTGGGCAAATACATTTAAGAACAATTTCAATGATGAGAGTGATGGGCATAATGATGATGCTGATTATTATTGTATTTATTGACTGCGGACCTAGCTTCGAGAAGCACCAGAGCGCTTAGCAGAGGTATACACCAACACAGATACATACCAGAGCACTTTTCAGAGGCAACAACAAACCAGATATACAGCAGAGGTAGGGTACAGAGAGGCTCAGAGGAGGGGTACAGATGTACTGGGCGGTGGGGAGGAGAGGAGCTGGTGGCATCTAACAAGTCAGGTGGCATGACATGATGGCCTAGGTGTTGAGGAGGAGAGACTATTTGAAGAGGTGGGTCTTGAGTTCTTTTCGGAATCGTAGGAGAGTGGGGCATACTCTGATGCTTACGGGGAGGAGGTTCCATAGTCTTGGGGCGTAGGCAGAGAAGGCTTATTTTCTAGTCCTTTCATTTTTGCAGTGGCGTATATCAAGTCTGCACGTGTCCTAGCTTCTGGTGGTGCATTTTACCCCAGAGATGCTAATGATTATGGTTTCCCATTGCTAGATTCCTGCTGTTTCTAAACCTGAAAAATGGGCATTACTTTTACCAAACAGAATGTTACCTGGATTTAAACCAGTGAATGCAAGACGCACATAGATCTCCGAAGTAATTGCCTATCAGGGAGCCATCTTATATATTGCATTGAAAGGGATGAGCTAAGTAGGAGTGCCTAACTTTCAAAATCAATAAAACCGATCATGTTGAATATTCTGAAAACCTGGGACTAATTTACAAAACCACCTTTGAATGGTAAAACCACATTGAAGGCCCCTTATCTGTTGAAAAGGGAGGGGGGGCTGGGCAAGTGCTGCTACGTTTTGTGACCTTAAAGGTCCTGGCGGTGCTTGGTAAATATATTGGGGTGACACGTACCACATGTCTGACTTGAGACTACAAGCTGGTGAGAAATGAAAATAGGCTCAGAGTAGAGTGAACATAATTTCCGAAGCTAGGACACTGCTTGACAAATGAATAAATATACAAATGGGCCAACAACCTTATTAGTTAAATTGGAAGACTCCCTCACCAACGCTGCTCAACCCATTGGTATTCGGTGTAGTGAAGGGAGGATAGCTCAGTGGCAAAGCACAGGTCTGGGAAGCAAGACCACACTGAGCAACACTGGTTCAAATCCCGGATCTGTGCTTTAAATCGACCTTGGGTATTAAGCGCGTTATGAATACCCGCACCTGCACGATCCGAATGTACAAAGCCTAGTAGGATCATTTCCCTGTATCCTCCACCCCCATGCCTTGTTGCACCTTAAGACACACACGTGTATAGACGCATTACAAATGAACAATTAAATAAATAAAAATAGATGGCCAGATAGGCAGTGCTAAGGGATCTCATGTTATGGTCTGAGGAAGCAGGTTGGATATGCATATTGCGTTCATACGCTGGCATGGAGTAGTTGTCCATCACCTGAGAATGGCGGCTCACTCCTCCACCTCATGGGAAAACGCTGTGGGCCAATCAACACAACAAAGTATAGCATTCAGGGTATGGTCCGTCAACAAGGTGTTCTGCAATACTGATTAAGCATGATGTGATGCTACCTAATTCCTCAAGTAATAAAACATAACAGGTGCATAAAAGAGTGCACAGTCTCTCCATGATGCATGAAGGTGTCTTGGTGCTACATGCAAGCGGCACATGTTAATTTTAGGCAGCTCAATGGTACTCATAATATGATGACACAATAAAATGAGTTCACTGTATACACACGGTTTTTTACAAAATAATCTTGAAATATGAGTTATAAAATAAATATTGGAACAGAAAAGCAGACTCCTTAATCAAAATGGAATGCGCGTGTTACAAAAACAGAAACATAAAAGCAGAAATCTATAACAAAAGTTGTCAAAATACAAGCGGTGTGCCATTTATCTGGCTCGTGCACATTTTTGCCTGAGAAGCTCTTGAGATTCTGCCAAGAAGCACTGCTGTAATATTCGGATAATTGGATGGCTCGGCTCCTGATGTGGTGACGTCACTGGAGGGGTGGACGGGAGAAGCTGCAGCAAGACGAGGGAGGACATCTCACGGGAAACCTCTGCATTGCTAAATACCCGAAAAAAGAGCAAAAGTTTGCAGGTTCTGACATCTTTGGCAAAATAACCAATCCATTGCACCGGTCATGTGGCTTGCCACTGGAGAGCGTTAGTTCGCATGTGGAACGATATGCAAGTAATAGAAATATCAGAAACGAATGGTTGCACATGGCATAATTGTGAGGTCACAAGTCCGAAACTGCGACTCTGCAAAGGGGCCCTTGTCATGCCTGTATTTTCCCTGAATGGGTGAGTCCTGAGTCTTCATGAAGGAGGGCATGTTGCTGGTATGCCCCAGAGAGACTTTAAGGGCCTGATTTGCACAAATGTTTTAACATGGGAAAGTCCCACTGAAGGAGAGAGAACACACAACAAGGACCAAGAAGGGTGTCTAAGCCCTGTATGTAGTTTCAAATATTTTCACACACACAAAGTACAGAGCTATCATACGTGAATGGTTCCAGCAACCACTATCAGATAGCTTATCCGACCCACCAACCAAAAAGGAACTGTCCCCGCAGTGAGGTAGCGGGCCGCCTGTCTAGGGTCAGGGGACAGAGGAAGAGACTGACCCTCCTAGAGTACTGCTGAGAAGTCGCAGACAAAAGTGTGGGGAAGTAAACTTTTTTTTTAAATCTGGCATTGGGACAGAAAAGTGTTGGGTTTGCCAGCGCAGAATATCTTTAATGCTCCTGTTTCTTAACTCAAGAATGAGCGTTGCAATATATGCATCATTATATCAGGGGTGACCAATCAGTCGGTGGACATCCCACTTAAATTCTTGTTGTTCGGTTTTAGTGGATTATATAGATTGTGCCACTTTCTTCAGGCTCCCTTAAGATGATGGTATCCAGTAAAATGAGGATATCACCCAGCTGGCAATTCTTTCAAGGCTTGGGCCATATAGTCACGTGTTCTTGCGCATGTGCGGAGTGTTGGTTCTCCAATATTATTTGCTCTGCTTGCTGTAAAATGGAAGCAGCTCTGCTGAGTCTGATTTTTGTGCACCTCATTTCATTGTCTTATCCTCAGTCTGTGAGATTCCAAACGCCGGCGCATTGTTTCCATGATCAGGATTGAACACCTATACATGTAGCACCCTGAGACCCAAGGGCGTGTGGAGGTGTCATAAATAATTAATAATAATAATAATAATAATAATAATAATAATAAGAATAATAATAATAATAATAATGCAGAATGGATGCAACACTCTGACTTCCCCAGCGACACCACCCTTTTCATCCTGCATAGACCCACACCAAAGTAATTCAACCCTGGAAATGTTTGAGAGTGTACTTAAACCTGTCGTGGGGATGGGTAATTGACTCCACAGGCACTTTCTTTTTTTTTCTTTTTGTAGCTTTATGGATTTTAATTTTACTCTCCTGCCACCTTCCTTAATGATAGTGGTCAATATCTCGCAAACGTTTCTCATACATTAGCAATATTTTTAAGCCAACCATAAACTGGTAAGAGAGCTCAGTGGATTGAACACTCAATGTTAAGGTCAATGTGTGCTGGGTAAATTGCAAGTTGGAATACTGCAGCCTTTCTCCTTTAGAGGTTGCCAAATCATGAAAGCTTTAATAATTGTATATCAACATTCCCCTTTGTCTCGGAGGATAGCTCAGGGGCAACGTGCTGGAGCAACACAGGTTCGATCCCCGCCTCCGCGCTTAGAAACCTCTGGCTATTAAGCGCTTTATAAATAGCCTATCATATATCATATCAAAGGGCTTTGGTGAAACTGCTATTTAATCAACAGATTATCACAGTGGTGTTATAATTTAGCGAGGTGGTCTCTGGGAAATGGTTCCCTTTACGCCAAAAGTAATCCAGTACAAAAAACCGTGAAAATATATATCGACCACATCTTCTTATACCAAATGCATGTGGGGGGTTTCCCGCAGGGCATTGGACATTAAATTGACACTTCTGGATGGAAGTTGAAATTGCCAATGCCTCGTTGCAAAAACCTAAACCTCTACAAATACTAAGGACAAATGAACTTAAAAGACCAACGTGCTTTGCTAAAAGACGTGTAAACTGAGCGCCGGACATTTCTTAATGGTGTGTTTTTAATGCGTCTTTTATCGGTGTCAATAATAAAATGCATAGGTAGAAGCGAAGGCGTATCTTTGCGTGTAACTGTGGCATCGCTGTCACATTAATAGACACACCAAGCGAAGGTTAATTCCCCTCCCGTCGCATGATTTTCCCATCAGGAACGTTCAATCATAAAAATAAAAAAAAGTCATTAGAAGCGCAATGCTTCAGCACCATGTCTTCACCGCCCATTGCCCCTGTAGCTTAGTCAAATCTTCCTAGATTACCGTCATTTAGAAAATGAATACAAATGTGTGTTTTTTCTTTTTTTTTTTCTTTTTTAGAGTGTGACTTCTTTGTTCGGGTTCTCCACGCGCCATTAACATACAGTTAGAAAGGGGCTCCCAAAATGGAATTGCTAAATTCTGGAACATTTACCCCTCCCCTAATGAGAAGCAGCACCCCCGACTCGGTTAAGGATCGGGACGGTGTTTTTGATAGAGTCCTGGGATGTTTATTAATAATGAATTTGAATGTTGGCATGTGGAATGCTATCAGCACGAGCGTTATCCAACCAATGGCTGGCCCTGATGGGAAGGGGGCTGGGGGGAGCTGGGATCCTCATTAGCAGAACATATTTAATCCAGAAGTTCCTTATCAAATGTCACACCTGCATCTCTAAATGGCATTTTCGCATTCATGCGCATGTATTTCGAAGATGAGGCTCCAAGGTGCTTTACGGAGATTAAGACGGAGAGAGTACAAGCTTATTTTATCATTTAGTGACTCTGGAAAGAATCCAAGAAGTTTTTGTCTTGTTGTTGTAATTAGAAAGCCTTTTAAGTGATAACGCATGCAAGAGAATATGAATATGTAGCGATGCTGTGAATGCTATTTCAGATGAGGGGACAGCTGCTATTTTTGCAGAATTCTGAAAATATCAAATCATGCTACTGTGTGGCAATGATTTCATTTAATACTGGAGTAGAGCAGGTAAGGGGGTTGAAACCTTGCTCACAGTCTGGTTGAAACTGTACGTGCGTGCTTTGCTTACACGAAGGAGTAAAGCAAGTAAGATCGTTGAAGTCTTGCCTGCGGTCTGGTTGAAGCATTCAGTTCAGTGTTCTTGTTTATCCTTCTCTGTTTCTCAAAGGGTGGGGTGTGTCGGAGAGAGGGGGTTTAGGTATCTCAATTCATGTTTCTTGGATTTGAAAATTGACTGTTGGCTGTTTCAATGGTATTACCCAATTTGATCGATTTTAATTGATCGGATGGCAGATCTGGCGAAATTAGGCTGGTACCATTCGATCAATTAAAATCAATCAAATTGGATAATCAATACCGAACTTGGGGAGTGGGGGTTGCAGAGTTGTCCCCCATTACCCATGTTCCGTATTGATGGCTTTAGGCGGTGGCGGGGGTGTCCCCTGCTTCCTGAGAATTGGAGGCGGGGGACAGAAAATAAAAAAAGAAAAAAGTGGACCACGCAGCGTCGGATCCGACCTGCGCAAGAGGGACAGAACTGATGCCAAATGATCAGAAGGAAGCTGATGTGCAAAAGGTAAATGTGTGGGGCTGTAATGGGGGGTGGAGGGGCAAAAATGTGCAGAGTTTGGCCACAGCAAAATTGGTTTCACATCGAAATTGACCACAGTCAATTCCGCAAAGAACAATTCTGCCACGGCCAAATCACGTCGATCTGTTTCATTCAAGTTCTCCAGCGCTGCCATTTGGTAAATTACAAGTAATACAAAACAGACGGACTTCTTGGCTTGATTTATGCATTTGCCTCTGTAGTATAAACATGTTTTCTATTCACAGTATATGATTTTCCTTTTGAGTCTTGGAATTGTTATATTTTTTGCTCCCTTACATATGATCAAGTCCAATTTTCTCATGGCTGATCCAGTTTCTGAGACAAGAAAACCCCTACTTTAGGTGTGAATCTATTTGTCCCCTTCAAAGTTCAATAACAAAGATACAAACAGATATACTAAGGTTCTATCATTCTGGTGGTGTGGTTAGAGTCGGAACAAAGCAGCTCAAGATTATTCCTGAGAGCACAAAGCACTTTGCGTGTAATTTACAAAAAAAAGCACTGTCTCTGCGCTGAGTAGTTAGCACAAGTAAGAACATTGAGTGGATGAAATGTTTAGTGCTGGAAGCTGATTCCTGTAATTAAATGCACATAGACACCTGCCGAGAAAAGAAAAATGAGCAGTGCCACGAATGCCCATAACACGCCTCCATGGCAAACAGAACATAGCAGTGTTGAACAATTTTTGTGCCAGGCTCATGGAAAAAGTCATCAAGGATTACTAGCCAGCAATCACCATTACTTCCACTCCTCACCTGCAACAGACATGTCCTTGTTCCAGTACCCCCACTAATCTGTCCCCCAAACCCCTAACATAAGGCATCATCTACAAGGCTGCACTTGCCCCAGTATCCCACTAATCTATGCCCCCAGCTCCCTAACTCAAGGCAGCACCCACAAGCCCACACTCATCCCATTACCCACACTAATGTGCAGCCCAATCCCCTAACTTAAGGCAGTACACCAAAGACACCCATGGCCCAGTTCAATGTGGAACGCTTACTTACCACAACTCCTCTGGCCCGTGTCTACCATGAAGTACACCAGTCACACATCTTCCCGCAACATGAACACTTGGAAGCAGTGCCATTGAATCCAGGACAGTCACCACTTCTATGGCTCCCCATTGGATCTCACTCAACAGCACAACAACAGCCTGTTAACATACACATACTGTTATTGCAGCTACACTTTGGTCCCTTGATGTACAGGTGACATAGTCCACATGTGATGTGTGTTGAACAATGATCCAGACTGAGGCAACATCCCCTCTTGCCATCCCCAATGCCAATAAGCCAAACCTGCTTTCTAAGTGTGAGCACATCCACATGGACAAGCAAGTGCCAAAGGTGCACCTAAACATCAGCGGTACCAGAAAGGAACACAACATACAATACATTGAACCGGGAGCAGTGAATGAGCAGAGGTGAATGATCTGTCACAAGACACCTCAAACATCTCTATTCTGTGGAACATCTGGCAAGACACCTGAAGAAATGAGTACCCATCCCCAATAAGAGACCCAAAATACTACCATAAACATTGCATTCATCAACAAATATATCCCCACATTGACACCATCAGACACACAATCAAAAAAATACTGAACCAACACTGAGACACCAAAAACTAAAATGCAGTGCCCCTGCACAAGGAATGGCATCAGACAACCAGCCCTTGCCATCTCCAGCCTTGCAATGTCCCTCCCCTTCTTGTGAATCACATGTCCAAATGGTTTTATGGGCAAGTCAAACACAGTAATGCCACCATGCCTACTTCAAACAACCCCCAACATTACTCAACACCCATAAACATATTAACTAATGAAGTGCCATGTCAAATATAGCATACATGTATCACACACCCACGCACACCATGTACATTATTGGCCAACATGTCTGTAGTACAAAGCACAGAAGCAGGCAAGCAACAGATGCTGATGACAAAGATGACAAACAGGTGATTATCAAAACATGTCAGCTCCCCACATCCACAACAACAACATATGTACAAGGACCATGCATGCATTATACTGAACATAACACACACATGAAGCACAGACACATGTCCCCCATCAAACAGCCCAGTACCAATATGGCCCAAAGAGTGTGTCCTAAACCCACATGACAGCCACAGGACATACTCACATGATGATCATGCTCAAACAAAAGGAGCACATGGACAAAGAGACTGCAAACAGTGTTGAATTAGGAAAGAAACGTGTATTAAAGACAAACTATGTACACACATGGAAAGAGTACAATTGTCCCTAAAAATAAATAAATAAAGGAAACCTACAACCAATGATGTATATACAGGAGTTAATGGGCTAGTCCATGGTAATCTCTGACAATGCATCTGCCAAGGTCAATTAACCCTCCAGATATACCTCTTGTGGCAGCCCACTGTTATTTCACGGAGGGCTTGCAGGGCTTCCCTCATCTGAGACTTAATCTCCTTCACTGCCCTGCAAGAATCCTCCAGGATAGCAGTCCCCACTAACCTCTCTGCCACCTCGACCTTGGCCCTTGCTATTGACAACTTGTGTTCCCGTTGCCTCCCCTCCTCCAGCTGCTTCACAAACTGCACTTGGAATGACACCAGTGACTGTAAGTGCTGTTGTGTACCATGCCTCACTTGCCTCCTTGCCTCCTCTGACTGGCAATACCGTCCAGGATTTGCCTCCTCACTGTCAACATCTCCTGCTGCCTGGCAGTGTGTCTGCAGTGCAGGTACTCCCTCCGACTGGATAACAGTCTGTGTCAGATGGGGTACAGCACCTGCACTACCCTCAAGTACCTGGATTTTCTCTACAGCCTGTTCCCCTGTCCGATCCTCGGCAGGCTCACTGGCCAACTCATCTGTCATGGAATGGACTTCCACCTCCACCAGGGACACAGGCACATCCAGACTGTCAAATGGTGGGACGGGGCACAGGAGGTCTTGGTGGTAGCTGGCAGCTTGCATGGAGACCTCAGTTGAGAATGACTGGGACACAGATGAGGAGGAGGTGTTGGAGGAGTGGGCCATTGCAGTGGCCTGTCCAGAGAGACCACCAGAAAGCAGTGTTGCAGCCAGTTGGGACAAGAGGTGGCCCACCTGCCCATGATGCTCTACAAGCATCTCATGAGATGCTTGCACACCATCACACATAGATGCCTACCGCCTTCCACCACCTAACAGCAGTGGCAGCATTGCACCCCAGATGGCCACATCAGCTGGAAGTGCAGCTTCTGTCTGGGTAAGGCATCATTGAACATAGGGAGTGCTGTAGCAAATGACCCTGCAACAGGAGATTGTGCTGACCCCTCCACTGTGGACTGAACATCCTCCTGTCTCAGGGCCAGGTGTGCAGGCTACACATCTCCCTTGGTACCCCACCCTACACCCTACACCTCCTCCTCTATCAACTCAGATACCACAAGTTAGGTCTCCATGGTGTGGTGTCCCTGTGTGGCAATGTCACCCCACCCTATCCCACTGGTGGTGATGTGCCCACCACAATTAGGGAATCCTGGGACTCCCCCTCAATAGCATTGCCAGATGTATGGCTTCTCCCCAAGGCACATTGCCCTTAGAAGAGGTGGAAAAAACTGGGCATGCCCGGGGCCTGAGCCTGTGTCTGGAGACCTTGTTCTTGGGTTGCAGCTCCACAGCACAGCTTTTACTATCTTCTCCAGCCACAGCAACTGTGAAAAAGGAAGCAAAGAACATACGGATCAAGTATAAGTGTCAATGCATGTGTACTCTCATCAACAGTATTATTGGCATGCTATCAGCATGAGTCAACAAGCAATTGCCTCACACACACAGACCCATGCTCTGCAATCAGAATGAATCCAGTCACACAAGTGAAAGCAAAATGACCTGTCACAATGATCAGATGATCAGACATGCACATGTGAACATTGCACATTGATGAGTAGCCACATACACATGACAACTCATTTTACATCATAATAGCAATGATGCAGTGACCCAATGGTATCCTGCATGCAGGGCAGTGGAAAGGACACCCGGGCACGTGTCCATAGCAACATATGTACGTTTCCATTCAATCACATTTAGCAACATGCCCCCCTGCCAATCCAATATGAAAGCATTAAACACGTACACACATCCACCATTGCTGAGGACCAAGCAACAATGTATCAACTCCCAGCCCCAACAAATGCCATGATGACATACCATGTATGGCCCTGCATTCATTGGCCTTACAGGTCACAAGGTTGTTTCAGATAGTCAAATACACTAAATTGCCATTACCACACATCTATAAACATGTGTCAGTCTCAGCTGCTAAGTGGGGTTGATGGAATTATCATTTGCAATTGGCGAACCTATAGAGAAGGTATGCATGAATGTACTTCATATGCCCACAACATCTCAGTCTGGCAACTGTTCCTGTCTGAGTCCTTGCTCTCAGCATCTTACGTTGCATGCACATGAGTATACTTTGCCACCAAAAGCTGACAGAGCTTATCCCTACATGTGTCTGCTTCACAGATGTATTCCATTACATACTCCCAGCATCGGCATGAGGCTGCATGCCAGTTAAGAATTGTGCAATACACATGCCGTGAAAAGAACCAACTTGCACAATTCATGCATACCCGTGCAGGACACACAAACACACACTCTGTGTAAAGGTTCATCCTGTGAATACTCACCAGCAGCTTTGATCCGTGCCTGCAGGTCAAGGGCTGGGTTTATAGTCTCCAGGACCAGGAGGTGATGGGGGGACACCCGATGGTGGGCTGCAAACTGTGCCTCGTCGGAAGCACCTGACTCGAGTGCCTCCTTTGCCTTCGACTGGATCGAGATTCTGAGGCCATTCCAGCACTTCTTAGTGTGGTCCACTGTACGGACCCCCCCCCCGCCCCTCTGCATTGATAGCAGCCATGATGTCCGCCCAGATCTTCTGATGTCCACATGTACCAAGCTGCTTCTGTGGATCGAAGAGGGTATCATAATGGGCCAGGACCTGCTCACCCAGGATGCTGACTTCTGCAGCAGTGAAGTTGACAGCCCTCAGCCTTGACATGGGGTTGCTGGTCAATGTTCCAGACATGGTGCACCTGAGACTAATGGGATGAGGCTGGGCCCTGATGTCAAGTGCTGTGGAGCTGTTTTGGTGGTGGTTTTGAGGCGTGGAAGTCCTAATATGGCAGATGAGGTCGTCACAGAGCCACCGGAAAACAAGCTGAGGGGAATAACATGCACTCAAAGGCTGTGCTAGTGGTCAGCAGTCAGTGCACACACTACCAGGCAGCAGGAGATGTTGATGTTTGGAGGCAAAATATGGCTGGAGGAAGCAAGATATGGCACAAGACAGACACATTTATTTATTTATTTATTTATTACATTCATGTAGTGCCCACAGCGTTCGGTACCAAGAAAGTGTTTGAGGAAAGAAAGGGGTACAGAGGACATTAGTCATATTTGTTGAACAGCCAGGTTTTTACAAGCTTTTTGAAAGCTCGCTAGGCTCTTTCATTTCTGATATGCAGCAGGAGAGATTTCCAGAGGGTGGGCACTGTGACATAGAAGCTGATGCCTCCTGCTTTCCTTTTGTTGTATCTCAGAGTAAGAAGTGAGATGCTAGTGAAAGATCTTAGAGAGCGTGCATGATGTTTCAAGGCAATGCTGTTATTGAGGTGGGGGGGTCCTCTTTGTAAATGCAACAATGTGCAATAGTTTGTGTTTCGAAGTCAAAACACTAACTACAGACACCTGTAACAGAAAGGAACAGGTGTCTCCGGTTCACGAACGAAGCAGCAGTCTGAAAATCAGAGGAAGGGCCCTTCTCACGTCAATACTGTGCCATACACACGCAGCCTGTATATGCGTGTAAGCCTGTAAATAATGTTCCCTGGCATGCACAGAGGTGGCGATACTTAGGGAACACCAGGTGGATACAGAAGCAGCAATTAAAAGGGTGTATCGCTCGGATTTCCTGGAATGCGTGGAGGCAGAGATACTTAGGGATACCTGGCGGATTTTGTGTCTGTATTTGTGGGTACCTTGCCGTAAATGCTGCCTGCACCGTGAGTGGGAGGGCTCTGCGGAGAGGGAGAGGATGAGGACCGGGGTTCCCCCTGCTGAATGTGTTGGTGAACCTACAGATGCCCCATAACCACCAAAGGCCACTAGGCCTAAGAGGGGACAGCCTGCACAGTTTGAACAGGACGCACCCCACAAAGAGGCACAAGTGAAGGAGAAGGGGCCACCAAAGAAGAGGCACTTCCAGATGAGGAGTTAACCATCTTCACTCATTATGTCTACAAACACCAGGTCGACCTATACCCTAGGGCTTTGCAGTACAGTACACTTCCTGTGACCCAGGAGTGGAGGATGTGGCAGGAGGTAACAGACTTGATAAATGATTGTGGGGTGGAGATGCACACTTCAGAAGAGGTCCACATGAGAATGAGTGACCCCATGCGAAAGACCGAGGAGAAGCGTGTCAGTAATGTGTCCTTGGCCCAAGCTACTGGAGGGGGATCACCACATATTGATGATCTGACTTCATTTGAAGAGGTCACCCGTGGCCTCATAGGCAGTGAGCAGGTGATTGGCATTGGAGGCATGGACAACAATGCAGCCACATAAGGTGAGTGCAATGTGTGCACAATATGTATGCCTACCTTAACATATGACATGCTATCTATCACATGTTTTAGTACAGGTGGTAGTGGTTCCTCTCACCTCTCCATGAATACTACAGTAATGCATCCATGGGCTCGATCGTTACATGTTCTGCATCCTAGAAGGTGGATGGTTGCACAATTTTGCAGCTGAATTTTATTTACAACACACATCACTGTATACATAATTGAATAGTGACACCAATACACCTATATGTGCCAATGGCCTGGAAGATACATGTCATTGGACAAATGACACTAAGAAGAGGGCGATGTCAGGGTCATTCCCAGGTCAGTTCCAGCCCACCTCCTTGGTAGCCAGCCATGTGACATGCATTAGGCCACAAAAAGCACCGGCTTCTAGGGGATAATGCATGCCCAAATAAGGACTCCCTGGGTCACAAAGAGAAAGGAGAAGGCCAACAGACCAAGTGGCTAAAGGAGAAGACAAAAGACCTTGTGGCACGGCCATTGACAGACACTAGCCACAGTCATGAGCAACACGCGGTAAGGGCGATATGGCTCATTAAAAGTTAATAAAAATAAATTAAAAAGCATCTGCTGCCACCAGTCCACTCCTAGTCATTTTGTCCAGTTACCAAAAAATCCTTGTAGTAGTAGTAAATATAAGTAATGTTGTTTTATGTATATGCTTTTGTTAACGAATATCTAGGACCCGAAAATGCAAGGACCCCAGCGCGCGATACTGTAATGTACTTTGCGCACTGAAACACAGTTGCCAAAAGTGCCATCAAAGTCATAAAACTAAGGGAAACAATGTTTCCCAGTACTGATTGTCAGAAAGACAAGTCAGTTTCCCCGTAACGATAAGTGAAAGCCCAGTGGAGCGACTCTGAAGGCTGTGCTTCACTGGCAAAAAGTGGGGACTGGAGGCTGAAACAAAAGAAACAAGTTGGGGGTTCCATAAATATAGAAATAAAATAGCAGTAAGGGAAATTTTACCTAACTGGCATGGACATCCATCACCTGGCCAAAAATGTCATTTCCTCAAATGATGCACACGCTGCTGAACCCGCCTTTTGCGGCAGGAGAGGTGATAGGACATGCAACAACTGAGGCAGGCGATTCACAGTGATGATTCGGCTTTGAGACAACCGCTGCATGATGAGTTGTTACCCTCCAGGGACCACCTGCAGCAGGTGATGGATAGCTTGCAGGTATCACTGCATGCAGAGATGTTGGCCTCAAGGGAATTCCACCGTCAAGACATGGATTCCTTGAGGCAATCTCTGCATGA
This sequence comes from Ambystoma mexicanum, assembly GCF_040938575.1. Taxonomy (NCBI): domain Eukaryota; kingdom Metazoa; phylum Chordata; class Amphibia; order Caudata; family Ambystomatidae; genus Ambystoma; species Ambystoma mexicanum. Next base: position 962,610,398 of record NC_090933.1, on the reverse strand, counting down.
TGAAATGTTTGCCCCAATGGACATCAACCGGCAAGAGTTGAATTCCATGAGGCTTTAGTCTTCTTGATGAGCTATGCATGTGCTTTGTGGAAGTGGTTGCACATCCATAACTTGCTGCTTGGAGTCAGTCTCCTCAGGATTTAACTGTGCACATGTTTTTGGTGAGGACTGATGCAGTAGCATCTTTCTTGTGCAGCATTACATTTGCACTCCTATCATGTCAGTTTTGCATGCCGCTTCTTGTCTTGTGCCATGCAAGGAAAATATGGAGAGTCCAAACTGTGGAAGAAACTAGAAAGCATGTTGAAAAGAGTGTATGTGTTTTTTTATATTGTTTAGGAATGAGTTCCATTGACAAAGAAAATATCAAGTTGGATGGCGTAAATAATTTTAGGAGCGAAGGAGTGCATTTGACTGATGTTGGCAATCTGACTTTTCTTTTGAATGTTAAAAATGCATTTAAAAACTTTGTGTGAACAAATTAAAAGGGAAGATGTGAAGTGTATACTAAAGCATTTGTTAGTAGTTTTATGACATATCAATGAGAAAAAATATCAAGCAGTTTCTTTAGAAGTTATAAAAACACATTAATACAGTTTAGCGTGTGTGACTATAGTACATAAAAGCAAAAAAGGTATTTTTAAACATACTCCAGAAAATGCTCTTTTAAGAGCCACTATTGCAGAATAAATTATCAAAATTGAGTTTAAACCACCCCACCCCCTTTAATTGGTCATGTCGTCCACAGACATGGCTGCGGACCTGCATGTGCCATCTGGATCTGTTAAGAATGGCAGGCATGGGAAGGGGACTGTGGAGACCGCAGACAGTCTCAAACGTCCACAGACATCTGGGACTAGCCAATCAGGTTTCGTCTGTGTGGTGTTCTGGAAGACAGGATAGCAAGAGTTATCTTTGTTGTGTGTGCTGAATATGGGTATGGCTATGGCTTTGAGGAAGTAGAGTGTCTGGATGGTGGGCGATTCTTTGATCCATTGGTTAAAGATGTACTGTGAATCTTGGATTTGAAGAATTTGAAGTTTCCTGGTATGAAGGTAGAGGAACGAAGAGGGCAGAATTGATCCTGTTCTGCGAGGGTATGGTGACTTTGAAGCATACCAACATCATTGTAGTTCAGTGTGCAGGGAACAGTTTGGGCTATGTGACTGCACTGGAATGTCCTTACAGTTTGCCATGAAGGATATATTTACAACGTTAATGGAACTGTTTCCACGTTCGAACATAGTTTTTTCTCGCATAGCTGAAAGATAAATGTGGAATCTTCCTAATTCATTTTGTCCACAAATCGAGACAACGTTGCAATGTAAACAAAGCTGTCTGTGCTTTTTTTGCACAATTCACAATGAAAACATCAAGTTTGATATTGTGAATATTTTCTGAACAGATGGAGTGCATTTGACTGATGTTGGAAATCAGATTTTTCTTTTGAATTTCCAAAATGCATTGAAACTATTTTTTATGAACACGTGAAATATTTAGTGAAGTAATTTTAGTAGTTGTAGTAAATAAAAGCAAAACATGTGTAAGTTCAGTATATAAAATCCACCAAAAATAAGAAAAGGTGCTTTGATCGTTAACTTTTTTTGTATTTCTGGCTTTTATATTTTGGGGGATATTGTTTTTTTTCTAGGAGAGGCAAGGAGGTAAGGTAGGGGAGGGAAGGGAAGGGAGGGAAGGGGCACCGACCACATATACAGAGGGGCAGGTGGACAGGGGAAGATGTTGGGCATGACTTAAATCTAAGGTAGGGGATAGTGTTATATGTGCTTCTTGACCGAAGCCTCGAAAGCCCTCCGCAACTGGTCCTCCATGCAGAGCGATCTCTCACAGTACATACAGACGACTGTGACCCTCGAAAGGTAAGGATCAACTGCCTCCTGTATGGCCTGCGAGGCAGCCGGGGGGATCCTCTGCCCCACAGGAGTAGCCTGTGGGGCAGGAGCAGATGAGGAAGATGGGATAGATGAAGATAGCCTACTTCTCCCTGAAAAAGGGACATCCTTTCTCAGAGCACCCGGGTGGTTGGATCAAGTGTGTCAATCCATGGAAGTGGTCCTGAAGGACTACTGCCCGTTTTGTCCATGACTGAGTATGACCCCATACTCAATGCATTCAACATGGGCAGCCCTTGCCTTTGGCACTCCCCACCCACCCTATGGTCTTAAATAACCACACCCATGACTCTCTCTGGGTGCTAGAGGTAGGAACTTCCTCTACCTCATCTTCATCATCCTCTTCATCTTCACTCCTGTTCCCCTGTTCAGGCCCTCCAAGTGGTGGTGGCCTCTGGGAAGGAGGGATGGCCATGACAGATGCCATTGACACAGATCAAGTTGCTAAAGTTGTTCTCCAATGCAGGCGTCTCTCCTGGTGCTCTCTCCAGATTGAGAATGACTAAAAGTAATGGGTGGGTCCATTCAGAGGAAACGTCCATGGAACAGGCAACTGTTTGTGCAATACTGAGTCGAAAATAGGCCTTGGGAAGTTGTAAAAAGTTGACAGATCAACTAAGAATGGTTCCAGGAGCTTTGGAAGTATAAACCTCCAACTTGAAACATCCTAGATAGGCAGAAAATGCAGTTTCAAACTATCCAAGGTGCATAGACACCTTCGACGGACACGTTGTTACACTGCATGGGTGGGCCTCATGATGACATCCGGGGCGTCAGCGACGCCAACTGGTGCCCGCGGAACTCGGCGGTTGGGAGATGCCAGGCGCATGTGTCTGAGTATCCAAAATCGGGCGCACTTTCCACGGACCAATTAAAAGTGCGTCATGTGAGACCAGGCATGTCCAGACACAGCGCGATGTCCGCGGACTTCACCCATTGTGTAAATGGACCACAGACATTCACATAGTCTGTGGACTATCATTTGGTTTTAAAAATAAAAAAGAAGAATTTATCACAGAATAATATACAAGATATTTATAGTATAAAAAATTATATTCATGAAAGGGAAGGGGTATCAGGATGGTAAAAATAAATGGGAGGATTTGGAATTTGTACAAAGTCATCATCCTGGGAGGGAGGGAGAGAAGTTTCATCAAACCATCTTTGATTTATATTTTGTGAATTTGATTGGGGTGATTGCTGGGGGCAAGGGGTACAGGTACAAGTAGGACCGTGATAATCAACATTTCTAATAACATGATTTTTAACATAAATTAGTAGTTCTATAAATTCATTGCTAAATTCATTCAATTTTGAAGACAAGATCATGATTTCATTGTGTATATTTGGGGATTGGGATTGTATTTCTGATTGTTGGGTTTCTCCATAATTAATCTGTGGTGTAGTTTCATCATGTACATAATGTACTATAAGAAAAGAAGAAATTATAATTTCAATGATCTCTGCATAAATTACATTATTTGTTTATATTGAAAGATGTTATGTTTACCATTAAAGATTTCACCATTTCTCATTTCTTCTTTGGAAAAGTTTTCTTCAAGCCACTCAAGTGTGTTTGTCATTTCTGTCAAAATACAAAATGGTGACATTTGCTTATGAGAAATGTTTATATATTGAATGCTAATAATAGAGATATAAATTCAGTGTACTAACTATTTGGTACAAGGTTGTTTTGCACTGAACTCCTGGTGTACCTCAGTCAAAATAAAGAGTTGTACTAAACCTATAATATGAGGTGTACAGTTTAGTTTGTGCTTGGTGCATTCCATAATACTGTGTGCTGAATAAAAAAAATAATGTTTACATTTTGAAATGTTGAATTGTACAAAAAGGTATATCTGGGTGTAGTAAATATAAGTAATGTTGTTTTATGTATATGCTTTTGTTAGTTGAAGGATACAACATTTTCTGTTGTCCCCTGTGCTTCTGGGTTTTGTTGATGCTACCTGCTCTCTGCAGACTTTCGTACTCACTGCAGACTCTACAGCTGCTACATGGAGAATAAGTCTGACATAAGGAACTTGTAGCAAATTATGGGGTCTCGTAAAAATTCAGTGAAAAAACATTGTAAAAGGGACATTATGGTTAAGTTACACTAATAAAAACCTATGAAATTCAGTGAACAAACTTTGTTAAGGGGATGTTACGGTTACAAGTAAAACCAAAACCCCCAGAAATTCACCAGCTATGGTAAGCTAAGCAACCATACCTCATGCCACCATGGTGCACTTTTAAGACTAACACCCAGGACATCAAAGCTGACCTCACAAATGTCATTGATAACATCACTGATGACATCACATATCAAATTAATTCTGATGAAAAATCCCTACAAGGGCTTTTCTTTACAGTGTTGGTTGCACAATATCAGGAGTTATCAGGAGACCTCTCATGAACCACTTAATGTATTCAAAAATCTACTCATTTCAACAAAACGTTGCATTGGAGTGTTGTTGTTAATACAGCAACATAATAATACATACACATAGGCAATGGGTGCAGCATGCACCATACAGTTAGTACAGTATTTTGAATCTGGTAATGTTGGCCAGTAAAATTATACATGGAAGCTTATCAGAATCTTGACCAATGTTAAACTTGGAATTCCTAGTTAACAATACAAGACTTACTGCACATTTGTGTTAGTACAAACAATACATATGAAGAGCCACAATGCATCTGAGGCACAGGGAAACTGCAGTAAGAAAGAAACAACAACACCAAAAAATGACAATAAGATTAGAGTTTATTATCATGTATACAAATTCATTGTGTGTTTTAGGCGTGCTTATTTCCCCATGCATGTGCATCATGAGCTGAGGCTGAATGCTAAGGAAAGTACCTTAAAACATTCTTACTGTCAGTGAACAAACACAACTGGCCTAGATATGTAGTGAACAAAAACAAGTGGCCCAGATATTTGATGCCATCATTGATGTCATCAATGACATTTGTGATGTCTTCGTTGTTGTCCTGGATGTTAGTTTTAGCCATGCAAGGTGGTGACACAAGTTATGGTTGCTTAGCGTACCATAACTGGCAAATTTCTGGGGGTTTTCAATTTTATATGTAACCATAACGTCCCTTTAACAAAGTTTTTTCATTGAATATATATTGAATATATATATGCAAGTATATATGCACAAATGTAATAGCTTCATCAGATCTTGATCATCAAAAACGTGACAGCGCACCAACAAGCACAACCATATCCCACAGTCTGTTTTAACACACGTGGAGCAAATCAGGAAGCCTTAAACCAATATCATGTATCGCTTCTCACAAACGTTATTCACAATCTTTGCAGGTGGCGTGTGCATGCTTGTGTTTCAAGGTAATACCTGTTGAATTTAAAACAACTTATATCATATATGTCACCAAATTACTGCTACTGGAAGTTGAGTAGTTGGCTAATAAACGTAGATCAAGAGTTGTATGATAGGTTTTCTAAATGAGATCAGTGATACTGTATTGTTCTGGAATAATACAGCCTCCTGTTCTTAGTTTCAAAATCCAAATGAGTAAAGAGCTCATTAAAATAGGCAGGCCAGAAACATATTGTTTTTATATCGTTCTATGCATTAAAGGGTGCCATGAATTTAGACAATCAAATGGAAGAAACCATAGGTCCATGTGTTGCTTGCATCCATGTTTCAATTCAATGCAGTTTGTGTCATTTTAAGAGAGCATATGAAACCTAAAATCACCACAGACATCCTTGTGCATGTGTGTGGCAACATTCAATGTTGTGTTCGTTTTATTTTTTCCCTTTCCGCCTTCATATCTACAAGAGCCTCTAACCTGTAGTCAAGATAAGTGTTGAACTGAGAAGCATTGATCCAGTAATGGCAGAGCAAGCTTTAACTGTGACACCTTAACCCTGCAGACATAATGTCACAGCCTCTTATCCCTGCCTCTTAACATTACCTGCCTATCTCCTCACAGCTGTCACATCTGGCAATGCAGTTCCAAAAGCCCTCTAATCATTACATGCTCAGTAGAATTTATTCCACAACCACTAATGAAGTTTGCACATGGCACACGGCTTTGGAGTTTGCAAAATAGAGTTTTATTTTGTGTGCATTTTCTATTTGAGTGTATTAGCACCTGCAGCACACGGGTATGGAGTGGGTTATCATGCTGGTGGAAAGTAAGGCTAGCCACACATAAACAGTGCATAAACCCTTAGGATGTGTTACCTTATAATACACGTACATAAAGGTAGAGAGGATGTAGCAGCATCTGAAACGGAGAGCAACTGTGGTCCCTCTGAATCAGAGAAATGTTCTTTCTAGTATTAGAAATGACAAAGTGACAAAAATATGACCCTAATTTCGAAACAGGCAAAAATACAATCAGGCCATATAAACTACTATTGGCCTCCTCTCAGCCAATCAGAACTTTCATAGTGGAGTCAGTAACTACTGGTATGGACTGCATTTTGAACATTCTGGTCCTCATTTGCAAAAATGTATGCGCAGTGCAAAGTGACTTTGCGCCGTAAATGTTCAATTTGTGCTGTGCACATTTTCTTTTTCCGATTCACAGATCGGACTTTGAGCTGGCCCATCTTACTGTGTGCTTTGCAGGAGTGCTTTGTATGACACATAGTGCAATAGCGGGGATAGGCCAACGCAAAGAACTAAATGGGGGCAGAACATGAAAAAATCCACATTCACAGCAAAAAAAATATGACGAACATGGGGGCGGAGAGGGAGACACTGTGTAAACAGCTAAAAACCACCCCATCGAGCTCTAATGAAACTGTATTCACAGAAGCTATTGCAGAATTGTCTGGAGTCCAAAGAAGAAACCACATCTCGCAATTTTACCGCCACCTGTAACACATTGCAAATCTCAAAATGCAATAAAAGCTCATGCTTAAAAGCACAGTGCAACCTGAATGAACATAGACTGGCACAATGCCAGATCCTGCATTGTTACCACTGATACTTTTACAATGATGTAGGATGACTAGGAAGAGCGGGAGACCCAGAATATACCATCCACGTACAACATTATTCGGGACGTCAGATGAGGAGGTATGGAAGATACCTCTTCCATCCCCATATCATTGTAGACCTGCTCAGGGAGCAGAAAGATGACCTGGTATTACCCACCATGAGCTCAGAGGCTGTGCCAACTCTGGTAAAAGTGCTTTCAACATTGCACATCCTGGCCACAGGATAATTCCAAAGAAGAAACCACATCTCACAATTTTACCGCCACCTGTAACACATTACAGGTACCACAGCCATTGTGGGGGGTAAATCACATCCCACATAATCAAGGTGCCTCCATTGCACGTGTGAAAAGGCACATTCACATGCTACGCACACTGCAGGCCAGACTCAGAGTGTGCCAGGAATTCTATGCATTTGCACACTTTCCCCGAGTACTGGGAGTCATCAACTGCATCCATGTAGCGCTGCAACTGCCAAAAGACAGAGAGCACATATACCAAAACAGTAAACATTGGAATCCCATCAATGTGCAAGTGCTCTGTGATGCCAAGGGGCACATCATGCATGTCAATGGCAAATACCCAGGATGAACGAAAGCTCTTATATTGGGAAACGTTGGAAACACATGGCTGGTGGGGGGTATCAACTATTATGTACTCACAAGAAGTCACATGACACACAGAAACACAAGAAATGACAATACCTGCAAGTAGCATCCACTTACTCATTTACAGGGGCAGTGCCTACATGCTGTCAATATTCCTGCTGACACCCATCAGGAATCCCTCCACCCCAGGTGAGGTGCACTACAACGCACCACACATAGCCACTAGGGGCATAGTGGAGCACACATATGGAGTGCTAAAGTCACACTTCTGCTACCTTGTCCACTTAGATGGGGCATTGATATATGCACCCCCTGTAGTATGCAAAATCATTGACGCGTGTTGTGTCCTTCATAATAATGTCACACGTCATGGCATAGCAGTAGAGATGCAGGAGGGCTTCTGCCCTCATCCACAGGCACAACCCATTCCCTTAGCAGGCTAATGGGCACAGGGACAGGACAGACACAACCAGGTAGTGCAAACCTACTACACAACCTATAACAACCCTTTATAACACACACAGTAAAGCCACATCCCTGATAGCTTTCAGTGATGCAATCAGGCTAATGCAGCTTGCCCATAACACCCTCAGAATGTGCCTCTGGGACTGCCAAACTGTGTGTGCCCCACAACACGAAAAGTATTATGCCACCACAGCAACATCCATCACATGAAGTGCACAAACCACTGCCATAGTCATTTCAAGTCGAATCACATGTTACCATGTCACAGGTCCAAAATGCAAGACATGGTGAAGCCAGGCCCTGGCACAATGTTCCCATAACATGTGCCCCACTGAATGGAATGCATCAAGTGCAGAAAAAGGGTCACTTCACTGTCATCATGTTGATGTGTCCCTCTGCACTATTGCTGGTGATCTTGCCCACCTACACACACCACTGCCATGTACATGCACCTCCCATGGGGAAAATCAACAGCTGCCCACCCACTCTACCTCCATGTCTCTCATACCCTCAACATACCTCCTGTCAAAACATGAGGATGCTCGCCAGGAAAGTAAACCAGCCAACTTTTGGGGAGAGATGGTCTTTCTAAACCCTCTCGACATTCCCGCATGAAATGGATCTTATGTTTGCCAAAGGTGGGAGACATCCCCACATTTGTTTATTTGTGTATATAATTCGGACCAAGCAATAACAATAAGTAAGACGTAAAACACAAAGCCTTTGGTGTTGCATGCAGACTCCTTTTTGTGCCACCCCAAATGCCATCATTATACTAGGCCTAAAGGTGGTCTCTAAAAGCCTGTCTCCCCCTCTGCTGGGCATCTCACACAGCCAGGCCCAGCTCCCCTCTCCGACTCCTGCCAGCTCTGTGTAAACCCAGTTCTCACGGAAGTCCAGCCATGTATTGTTGCCAATGTACAGTATCCTTCCAGTGTCAGATGCGCTCATTGCCCTGTGTGTGACCGGAGCAGGCCTCAGCTCATGTGCACATCCATCTCCAGTAAACCTGCCTGTGCTCCCTCGACCCCAACCCCCAGAGCCACGGTTCACTGAGCCCAGGCCCCTCAACCTCTTTGATGCAGATACACATCTAACCCTTTGTAGTGACCAAGCTGGGCACCCACCACAGCCTTAATCCCCTTACTTAATATATCCACTGTAGAAAAAACACATGTCGATTCGTATCATGAGGCATCAGGTAGATCAAAAACCCCCAAGGTGGGCACCTGGTTCTGGGCACTGTGTTTTATGGGTTCCTGGGTACAAAGGGTAAACAACTATACACCTGTCAGTGAAATCTAAAGCACCCCATTCCATGTCAATGTTTTATGAAGTCATTTGTCTCATGCCCTCAGTTCCTGTTATTGTAGATAGTTAGTTATGTAGCATCTCGAAGTTTGACCTTCACCCCACGGAGATGAGCCCAGCTGACCCACGTGTTGCCTAATGAACACCCAAGCAAACAACTAATCCAGTGTGGTTATATCCTATGCCTGCATAATGTATCTATGTGTCTTGTCAATCGCATTTTAGAATTATGTATCTATAATGAAGCATCATAGTGACATTTCGTAGACTTATTATGTGCTGCACTTGTAGTTTCTGGCAGAGTGCTCTCAGGGCAGCAGAGTTCTCTGTGTTCACAACTTATCTTATATAAAACTTTGTTCAACTTGCAGTCTATCTCCTGGTCTCATTTCCTAGCGGGGTGTGTCCATTATTTGGCTTTTTTGGTATCATGTTGGGGAATGGGGCCTTTACAACCACAGGACACAGAAACAGAAATAAAAAAGGACCAGTAACACACTCCTTTCCATCAATAACCATTGATCATTTCAATGAGAACACATCAGCAACATTACACATGACACATGAGAAGGACATTCTAACCACCGACACCTGCATCTCACCAGCAATGCACTGCACACTACACACATGACCCACATGCATATTTGTCAAATAGAACATCCATCCATGAGGATTGTGATGACAGTCAGGTGTTTTGCATGCCCATGCAACAAGGACAGTGGTGGACTGGGAGCAAAAGAAGCTATTGAAATTATATCCGATTTGACCCCATATCACACGTCTGCGACAAGGCCAACTCTTTTCCTGTTATGAAAAACCACACAAAAGAGGCCCAGGATGTTGACGCCTACTGAGAAATTAGCAGAGTTCCCAATAGGCCAGTCCTGTTGACACCATTGCGCATGGTCGCACATGCAGTCCCAGAGTCTGAAATTGTAACCACTACCATGAGCAGTTGACTCACTGACCTCGAGCGCAAAATGTCCCTGAAATGAGGAGCCAAAAATAATACAGTTCACCTTGGATGAGGACAAAAATAAAGAATATTGTCCACCCTGGATGAGGACACAAATATAGTCTACCTTGGACAAAGATAAAAATAAAGAATACAGTCCACACTGGACGAGAACAAAAATAAAGAATACAATACACCTTGGACAGGGGTTAAGAAATATGTTAAAATAAATACAAAACATGCTCAACATTGGGCAGAGGGTGGTAACAAATACAATCTAATAGAAAAAGCTCCCTCCATGGGCTCATGGACACCAGGGTGCATGAAGAAGGGGTGGTGGTGGTAAGAGGAGTGGTGTGTCTGGGGACATGACCAATGCATCACCTTTGTGATTCAGTAGAAACCCCCATCCTGGGATGGAACCTATGGTGGTGAACCTCTGACCATGCAAATCCAAATCCACTCATGAGAGAGATGCGTGCATGAGTGCCCCAATTGCTACAAGGTCCTGGTGATGGATCTCACGAGTGGTCAAAGAGTTATCATGTTGAGAGATCATCTCAAGGAATCCATCTATTGCCAAAGATTGTCTTTTTAGGCAAACATTTCATCATGCAGAGATTGCCTCTAGGAACCTGTGTCTTGATGGCGGGACACCCTTACAGCAAAATATCCACCGGCAGGCATTTACTCTGGGATTCTGCAACTTAAAAGCAGGATTAGCTTGAGGACATCATCTCCACATGCAGTGTTTCCCTCTAAATGTCCATCTCCTGACACTGGTGGTCCCTTGAGACTGACAACTCATCATGCAGGGATTGTCTCAGAGCTAAACCATCAGTGCAAATGTCCTCCTTCAGTTGTTGCATGTACCCTTTCCACTCCTGCTGCAATAGATGTAGTTCAGCAGTGTGTGCATCATTTGAGGAGATGGCATTTTCTGCCAGGTGATGGATTTACCTGTCCATCTCCTGTACGACCTCACCCCTTTGGGCACTTGCATGCAGCAACTGCTCCTCCCACGCTGACTATCCAGCAGACACACGTTCAGCACATGTGTGGGACTACCAAGCTGGGATGCTGAAGCCTGGGGCCATCACAGTGAGTGCACTGTCATTGGCTGGCAGTCCACAGCCCTCCGATTGACATCAGCCTCCACTGCTGGGTCCATGATGGGTAAAAGCAAACTTGCAGAGACTGAAGCCACCATTGAGACAGGTTTTCCCACTGCAAGGGCCAGGGTCTCCTGGCTCTCCTCCTCCAACTCAGCAGCCTCAAGTATCTGAAGGAGATTTGTGACATGCAGGCTACTCAGTGGTGAAACCTCCACCATGTCCTGAAGAGTCAGCAGGCCTGATGATTATGGACTGCAACAGAAGGGGATTCTCGGCAGGCACAGCACTGGTGGATGGTGGTGCCTCATCCGCCTTCTTCCCTTCCTCCTCCTCCACCGTCTCATTTGCAGCATTCTGACCTGCACACAATCAGATAACAATATTCAGCCTACCTACCCGGCTTGAGCATGGATATGTAAATACTAATGCATACAGTCACAATAGGGCCAACGACACATACATCACACATTGAAACTGGGCACTCTGACATGTGTAAAGCACAGGTGACTGACATTATATGCCTTGTGAAATCATGCCATTACAAATTGGACCCTGCATTATGCCACGGATTGGAGGAGTAGGGGGCCATACATATATAAAGACATGCATGAGATTGGAAGGTCCAACAGAAGATGGAATTTCATGGTCTATTGCTGAGGCCCTACTCTACTTCAACCATGTATACATGCAACAGGTGGGAGTATCTCTCTACCCCTGCTGACCAAACCTGCTTGCAGGCATTTGTGTATCCAAAATCCCCATCAATCCCTTCCCTACAATGCCCCAGTGCAGATTGCTGGTTACCCACACTTACATACATTGCAACTATGTGTGAGGAGAGCACAACACAGACATGATCCATGCACAGTTGCATGATCAGTGAACAATTGACACCCCAAATGTGGAATGAGTATCACTCAAGCATCTATTGGCCAGCCACTGCAACTCCTGCCTGGAACACACCCTCATGCAACTTTGCACTGACATTGTCGCACACAAATTTCCACTGGACGCAAGGGCCAGGAATGGATGACTCTGACGTCGTCACCTGCTTTTTGTCATTCCATGTGAACCTGAATTTATGTTCACAATGCACTATCCACATGCACTGTGAGTTTGTCAGTGACATGTGTCTTGCAGGCCATTGCCACATACAGGTGTATTGTCATGGGCAACAAATATGAATTCAGTAATGTGTGCTGTATGATTGAAGTCAAACATCCATCTCGTAAGAGGCACAACATGTGATGGTAGCGTCCATGGAAGCTTCACTGTAGTACTCATGGGTGGGCCAGAAGTATCCCAGAAAACTGTAGAGCAGCAGGTGGACATGTTATCCCTAGCTCCCGCCCCCTAACCTCTGTCATACTGGAAGAGAAAGAGAAGAGCCCTACATGGGACAACAGATATCATCCCAATACCGCATTGAGTGTATGAGAGATGATATGCACTTAGACAACCCTATCAAATGTACCTTCACACTTAGAGGTTGCAAAGATATCTGCACACACCACTGGACATCATAGAGCTATACGTGAAATCTGGCAAGAGCAGAGTGATGTCATAGAGGAAAGATACTAAGACTTTCTGAAACAATATGCAAATACTCAAGGAATAATTGCAAGGCACAAGGGGAGTCAAAAGGATGAGCCATGTACATAAAACATATTTCTCTTAGATTAAGCGAAGGAGAAAACAACTGCAAGAGTCAAGCATTAGACAATTAAAAATGTGGAAAACCCATATAGGATGGAGTGAGCAATGTCACCCAATCCAATTGAATCAAATGGCAGTAAAATAGAACATTGAGAAGGACACATTTGTGGTCTCCTCACACCTGATTCAGAAATTGAAAACAAGGGCAATTCATTATGCCCAAACAAAGATTGTAGTGCACTTACAATCCCTTGAATGTCCCAGAACAGAGAACAGGCTTTGAGGACAACTACAAAGGAGATGCCTTGGCTTGGGTAATGACCGATGAGAGACAATGGACTAATTGGGAAAGTGAGGAGTAGTCTGACGGTCCTTGTGGCACCTGAGTTTCGTTTTGCTTACGTGCTGCTAACAAGACGAACTTTCAAGGTTGAGAAAGCATGCCAACCAATCAGAGGGTCTATGTAGCAACATGCTAACCAGCAGATCACCGCGAGACCGCCAGCGAATGCCTAACCTAACGAGGCGCGGATGCTATCCAGCCAACTACCCTAAACAACTCAGAAAGAAACCCACACATGACACTGAACTTACCCAAGTTTGCCTTGAGAAAAACCATTGGTTGAAACACGTGTTGACACCTAAATCTAAAGCAAGCAGCTTATGATTGCATTTCTGAACATCGTACGCACCAGGATGTATGTCACATAAGTGACAACCAATGTTAACCAATTAACATAAATGAACAACTGACACAATAAAAATAACATGTTCTCAAAGCCTAAAAAGTGTCAAATATTATTGAATAATGAATTAAAGTACTAACATAAGACAATGGGTCAAAACCCGATCCAGCACCAGCGTAAAACAGGGTTCAAATCCCCACAAATAGATTAGGAGATAATCAGATTTTTAAATCAAGAGATTGACGTCAATCATGAGGGTAACAACCAAAGGAGAATAATAATAAAATAAAGAAGAGACTCTTAAAACATCAATAGTAAAAAAATGAAACAGTAAAAATTAACAGAACGTGTAAATGAAGGAACAAAAAGAACATCATTGCATAGATTTTTAAAGAGGTTAAAAAAATGTTTTTTTGGTAATAACCAGCGATGGTGCCTGCTCAAATTAATCAGTGTGGCATACCTGATCAAATAAAAAAGAGAATACAAAATCAGGTAAGTATTGACACTCGAGATGGACTTGCTATCATGTGGGACACTCCTCTTCTACACCTATGTAGGACACTGCTGAGATACACACCCAAGATAAGACAGTATCACCCGGAGTGGGTCAGAGGCACGACTAATAAAACACTCATGTCGTGGCCTCAAGAGGGTTTGTTGTCAAAAACAGTATTGTGACATATGACAACATATTTACATGCTACATACAAGGGGAAGAAGTTACAGAAAATATCGGCCATTTTAGAGTTGAGGAACATCTATCAGAGTGAGAAAAAGATCCGCCTGAGAAGGAGTGGATGCTTAGCCAGCATAAGGAGGAGGATAGAATACCTTTGGCTCCTCTTTCCACTACGAAAAAAAACCCTCTTAACCCTTCTGAAAACAGGAGTGCAGATACTGACAAACAGGGATTTTATCCTTTAAAGGAACTGAAAGCAGCAGCATGGTATTTTAATCCCACATACGAGCACCCTGCTTATGACAGTGAGGATATTGTGGAAGAGAGCAAAAGCAGAGAACACAAATGTATGTCAACACGTGATGAAAATAGACAGCGTGATGAGAGAACAGATAAACAGGACAGACAGATGGAAATAGAGGAGGAGGCAAGGAGACAAAGGGAAGTGAAAGATAAGGATAAGGGCGTGATGATAGCACAGAATGACAGGATGGGAGGACAGATATTACTTAAGTTAGATGAAAAGGGAATTGATGGGGTTCATGAAAGGGAAGAAAGAGAAGAGCAGGAAAAGAAAGAAAGAAAGAAAGAAAGAAAGAAAGAAAGAAAGAAAGAAAGAAAGAAAGAAAGAAAGAAAGAAAGAAAGAAAGAAAGAAAGAAAGAAAGAAAGAGAACACGAGAGAGCCTACATAGAAGAGAGAGAAAAAGAGAGGAAGTGAAAGGAAGAACAAAGAAGGTATGAGGTAAGGAAAGAAAAAGCGAAACTAGAAGAGAAGAAGCGAGAGCAGATAGAAATACAGACAATGCAAGTACGCAGGTTGAAAAGATTGAAAGAGAATGAAAAGAAATGAGAGATGAGATTGCCCTACTTTATTTTTATCCTGATAATACATTAGAACTTTGTCATATTTTTTGAGTCTTTCCAGTTATTTTGGTCAGCGTTCCTTATTGGTAATTGCATATAGCACATGAGAAGCTTCAAGGTGCTAGAGCACACAACTGTATCACAACTTTTGACAGCATAACATATGAAGATGGAGACATACATGACATGCACACATGCATACATGACACCTACCAGATGTGGCTGCATAGATGGACATGTCTCCCACGCCAACCACCTGCTCACTGCTGATGAGTCCACTGGTGACCTCTTCAAATGGAGTCAGCTCATCCAAATGTGGTGATCCACCATCAGTAGCCTGGGCAGAGGCCACATTGCTGCAAAGCTTCTTCTTGGTCATCTCATGAGTTCCCCGATCCTCTTGTGAACCTCTTCCACAGTGCACCTCTCCACACTACAGGCATTTATGTGGTCTGTGACCTCCTGCCACGTCTTTTTTTGTTGGGTCACAGGAAGAGTACTACCAGCCCAAGGGAATGTATAGACCTGGTGTTCATCAACCTAATCAGTGAGGATGGTCAGCCCCCCATCTGTAAAGCACTGTTTCCTTGGTTGCTCCTTCTCCTTCACCTGTGTCTCTTTGTGGGGTGCTGGCTGTTTCCCCTCTGCCCCTAGGTGGCTATGGTGGGACAGGGGCACTTGTAGGCTCACCACAACATTGAGCAGGTGGACTATTCTTCTGCCCTCTTCCCCATCTTCACCTTTGTCCTCTCCACAGAGCCCCCACATCCATGGTTCAAGAGTGGTTCACAGCAAGGTAGCAACAAATCTCGGCACAAATTCCACATTGCATACACTGAATATCACGTCCTCCACACATGCCAGGAAATGTGTGTTCCGCCCCCTGTCTATGCCTACACGCATGCCAGGAAATGCACGTTGCACCCTCTAATTGTCTGCAAGGGAGGGCACATCTTATTCAGAAGTACATGCATAGGCATGCTTTGTGCAGTGTGTAAATTACACGCATAGGTTCCATCCTCAGATGTTCACACTGCATCCTAATGCATGTATGGGAGCACCTTTGTGCTACTCCTGCCTCGTGCCATATCTTGGCTCCTCAAAGCAGATTTTGCCTTCATACCTCAACATCACCATCTACCTGAAGTTTGTCACTGGCTACTGACCACTAACACTGCCTAGGAATGCCTGGCGTTCCCTCCTAACCTGTTCTCCTGTGGATCCCCTGTCAGGCTCTGTGACCACATATTCTGTCATATTAGGACTTCCACACCTCTGAACCACCAACACAGCTCCATAGCACAAGTTGTCAGGGCCCAACTTTACCTAACCAGCCTCATGTCTGGAACATCAACCAGCACCCCCAAGGCAGCGCTGATGGCTGCCAACTTCACTGCTACAGAAGTTAGCATCCTGGTTGAGCAGGTTCTGGCCCATTATGATTAGGATGGGTCGTGTGTGCATCGGAAGGTCTGGGCGGACATCACAACTGCTATCAACACAGAGGGGGTGGCAGTCCGTACCGTGGACCACTCCAAAAAGCATGGGGACGACCTCAGGATCCGGAGCCAGATGAAGGCGGCCCTCGAGGCAGGTGCTTCCATGTAGGTGCACTCTGCAGGCCACCATCGGTGTCACCCCTTCACCTCCAGATCCTGGAGAGGATAAAACCAGACGTTCGTGCCCAGGTCCTTGACCTACAGACATGAATCCAACCTGCTGGTGAGTACTCACAATGTGGACTTTACCACAGAGTATGTATCTCCTGCATGGGCATGCATGAATTGAGCAAGTCTATTGTTTTCATGGCATGTGTGTTGCACAATTCCTAACTGGCATGCAGCATCATGCCGATTCTGGAAGCATGTGTTGTCACACATCTGTGAAGTGGACAGGTGTAGGGAGGAGCTCTGTCAGAACTTGATGACAAAGTATACTTTTGTGCAAGCAATCTGAGATGCTGACAGCAAGGCCTCAGACGGGAAACATTAGCATATTGAGATGTTGCGGTTATTTGTGGTACATTCATGCACACCTCCTCTGTGGGTTGTTCAATTGTGTATGATAATTATATCCTACCAACACAGCAGCTGAGACTGACACATGTGTATGGATGTGTGATAATGTCAATTGTGTGCATTTGACTATCTGTATCGGCATTGTGATCTGAAATGCCACTGAATGCGAGGCCATACATTGCATCTCATTATGGAATTTGTTGAAGTTGGGAGCAACTGCATTGCTGCTTCATCATTTGCAATGGTTGTATGTATGTGTTGCATGCTTTCATGTTGGACTGTTAGGGGTGCATTCTGATAGATGTGGTGGTTTGCATATGTGCCTATGGTGCTATGGACACATATGGTCGGTGCCCTTTCCATTGCCCTGCCTGCAGGATACTCCTGAGTCACTGCATCACTTTGGTGTGAAATGAGTTTGCCATGTGTATGTGGCCACCCATCAATGTGCTAGGTTCACATGCTCATGTCTCAGCATTGTGACTTGTCATTTAGTTTTCACACGTGAGACTGTATTCATTCTGATTTCAGGGCATGGGCCTCTGTGTGTGAGACAGTTGATTGTTTACTCATGCTGACTGCATGCTACAGTAACTATTCAGAACACTATACATGCATTGGCACCAATTATTAATACCTATGTTCTGTGTTCTCGTTTCTACAGTTGCTGCGGCTGGATGAGAAGGTACAAGCTGTCCTGCAGAGCTGCAACCCAGGGACAATGACTGCAGACCCAGGCACAGACCCCAGCCACACCCAGTTGTCACCTCCTCTTCTGAGGGTGATGTGACTGGGGAGCGTCCCATACAAGCGCCCTGATGCTTGTGGGCTTTGGCGCTCTATAGTAAGTAAATAAAATACATCAGGCAATGCTGCTGTAGGGGAGTCCCAGGATTCCACCATTGTGGTGGACACCTCAGCAGCAGTGGGAAAGGGTGGTGGTGACGTTGCCACTCAGCGGCCCCCTATCCATGGAGGTAGGTGGGCTGACGGAGAAGGAGAAGGAGGATGCCACTGAAGGATGGCTCACAGTGTCTGGTGGGGTACAAAGGAGTATGTGTAGGCTGCACACCTGGCTTGAGACAGGAGGATGTACAGTCCACTATGGAGGTGTCAGTGCAACCTCCTATACCAGGGCCATCTGCTGAAGCACTACCCACTTTCACTGATGCCTCCATCCAGGCAGAGGATGCACTTCCAGCAGATGTGTCCATCCATGATGAGGTGCTGCCCCTGCTGATGGATGGCTTGAGGTGGCAGGCTTCTGTGCATGATGCTGCGCAAACATCTTTCGAGATGCTTGTAGAGCAGCATCATGTGCAGATCACTTCTTTCTGGTGGTCCCTCTGGACAGGCCTCTGCAATGGGCCCCTCCTCCTCCTTATATGTGCCACAATCATCCTAAACTGTGTCCTCCATGCCATCTACAACCATCACATCCTGTACACCTGTCTCACCATTGCTCAGACTGGATGTGCCTGTGTCCCTGGCAGTGGTGGAAGTTCATTCAATGGCAGATGATATGGTCACTGTGCCTGCGCAGGAGCCTACACGGGAAAATAATGCAGAGGAACCCCAGGCAATTTAGGACAGTGCGGGTGCTTGCTGTACTATCCCGAAGCAGACGGTCATCCAGTCGGAGGGAGTATCTGCACTACAGATACATTGCCAGGCAGCAGGAGATGTTGACAGTGAGAAACAAATCCTGGAGAGCATTGCCAGTAAGAGGAGGTACAGAGGCACACACATGCTACGAGTGAGGCAGGAGGCACGACCACACCTGCATGCTCTGGTGTCAACCCAGGTGCAAAAGGAAGAGAGGCAGCAGGCACATGATGCAGAAATAGCCAGGTCTAGGAGCGAGCGGGAAGAGAGGTTGGCTTGGGCGTGTGTTGCTATTTTGGAGGAGTCTTGTAGGGCAGTGCAGAAGATAGAATCTCAGATGGGGTAGCCGTGCAAGCCCTCTTAGAAACAACGCAGCTTGCATGCAGGCAGCAGAGTTGGAGGTGGAATTGGCTTTGGCTGAGGCATTGTCACAAATCTCAATGCACTAGCCTGCTGACGTATGCATATAATTCAATAGTTATAGGTTATCTTTTTGTATTATTTTTTTTCATAGACAATAATTCCCTTTCCATGTTTGTACATAGTTTGTCTTCAAGACCTTTCTTTCAAGATTCAACTACACCATTTGCTGTCTCTTTGTCCATGTGCACCTTTTTGTTTGACCATGATCTCTGAGTATGTCCTATGGCTGCCATGTGGATTTAGAGTATGCTCTGTTGGTAATTATGTTACTGTGCTGTTTGCTGGGGGACATGTGTGCATGCTTCATGTGTGTGTGATGTTTGGTGTGTTGCATCAATGTTTGATGGATGTATGTGGTCTATTGTAGATGTGGGGAGCTGACATGTTTTGGTAATCACGTGTTTCACATTTTTGTCATGCGCATCTGTTGTTTGCCCACTTCTGTGCTTTGCAGTACATGCATATTGGCCAATTGTGAACACGCAGTGCATGGGTGTGTGATACATGTAGTCTGTGGTTGACATGGCACTTAATTTGTGAATATGTTTGTGGGTGTTGAGCGTTCTTGTGTGTTGTTTGTGGTTGGCATGGTGGCATTACTTTGATTGACTTGGAATTGGGAACATGTGTTTCACATGTTGTGGCAGTGGGAAGTGCTGGTTGTCAGATGCCAATCCTTGTGCAGCAGCAATACATGTTTCGTGTTAGTGTATCAGTGTTGGTTGAGTTGGTTTTTCATTGTTTTATTTATTTTAATTTTATTGGGTATTTATAATGCACCTACACAGAAAAATGGTGTTTCAAGGCTGTGAGAAACCTGGAGGTGTCTCACCCGCTAGTCCCGGGGATCTGCTATCCAGGTGGCCAGGACACAGCCATTGCTTTGTATCCAGATTCTGGAGGTGGATCAGTGTGGGAGGATAACTTGGATGAGGGGTACTCGGGGAGTGGAAGTGGGACATCAGAGGGTGAGATACGGTATCCCCTTCCTAATAACATCCTTTTCCATCCTACCAGGTAGGATACCTAGGAATTCAACCCACGTCCCCCTTTCCGACACAAACACTTTCGCACTGATAGTTCACCATGAGCAATGGAATATCCCAACGCCATGGGCAGGCAAGGTCAGGTAATTATGGATTATTGCACACACTTGACTTCCATCACACATCCCCACACAGATAAAAGGCGGAGCACAAAAGCACACTCTGAGTGAGGCAAACCACATGAGGAAACAGCAGTTTCAAAATTGCAGTTTAGTACAAGGAGAAAGATGGCAAGACCAGAGAGAGTCACAATGAAGGAAGTACCTGTGAGATCTAAAAATGGTTTCTTTCATGAGCCATGGAAAGTAAGCAACAGAAGACCCGGAACTAAGGCTGATCAAACATGCACTATGTGTCAGAGGTACCTGGGCTCTCCCGCATCAATAACCAAGGTGGGTAGGAGCGATTGCCGGCGTGGTACTGTCCTTGGCTCCTACAACAAAGCACCGTCAGAAAAGACAGCGCAGCCGGTGAGTCAGAGAGACTAATAGCAAACCAGCTTGTGTTTTGAACCAAGGTTGCAAGCAGCAACATTGTGCAAAATGTGCAATGTGTGAGGCATTTGCAAAGAGTGACATTGATATAATATGAACTTTACAATTGAACTTTGGGAGGCCAAGAAAAGATACCATACACAGTGTGGTCCGGCACCACGCGGGTGCTCATTCGAAAGTCTCTGTTAGGTATCCAACTGATGCTGAGTGTGAGTAAAAGGAACATTGAGATCGAAGTGGTCATGCAACGGGTCAAGCTAAGCCCTGTGCACATTTAAAAGTCTTTGATAGTTTAAAGTACATAAGAATTGAGCTGAGGGAGACTAATTCAGTGAATGAAAGGGATCTGAGCCTGGATGAGGAGATCCGGGGTGAACCGTGAGTCACGCTAGAAATAATTATCTGAACTTAATTTGAAAGGGATCTTAGCCTGAAGAGGGGGATCCAACATTGAACTTTTGTTGTGTAAAGAGATCTGATCCCAGCTAAAAGGGATCCAGGGTGAACATCCATATTAAATACACAAAGAGGAAAACAATGTATTTTTTGTTGTTTTTCTATAGCAGGCCCTATAGTCAAGAGACTGGCAAGAAGTAAAGAGGCGCGGACCCAGAAGGTCTTGAACTGTGTAAATGGAACTGTATCCTCATGCCGCAGAAGCCAGAGTGTCTGCTTTTCTCAAAAGAACTGCCTTGTCCCTTGCTAAAAACCTGTGGAAGGGAGGCCAACAGCCCGAACATCCTGATTTATCATTTTGTGAACACTTCTTTCTTGTTCATGAACATCAACCCACATTATTTGTATATTAGTAGCAAGGTTTGGCAATAGATTTTTTTAGTATAGGCCCTTTTAATTTAACAAGACTCCACTTGGACTGCATTATTATTATTTGATGGTCGTAGCTTGCTCCTATCTGTATATTTAGGTTTAGATAGGCGCTTATCCTACCCTTGTGAAAGTTAAAAAAAAAACATTGAACTGTGATCACTTGTGTCTGTCTTGCTATTGCCACCATGCGTTCCTTACAAGCCGCATCAATACAAGTGACAGGGATGAACAGGGAAGAAGAAAAACTAAACAATAACGCTTCTAATAGATCTTGAGACATTCACATCGTGCAAGTGCAGTAACAAGAAACCAGGGGAGAGTGGGAGGAGGGGAAGTGAAGGTTGGGGAGAAACAGGGGGAAAGATCAAACAATAACATTCCTACTAGGTCAGAGACAGTTCAGATTGTTCCAGTGCAATAACAGAAGTGAGGGGAGTAGAGTGGGGGGGGTGGGTGGTGAAGGATGGGGATGAGAGAGAAGCAGACAATCAATAATGTTCCTACTTGGTCGTGAGTCAATTTGGAGCATGCAAGTGCAGCAAGATAAATGAAGGGGAGGTGGGGGTTAGGTAGGTGAGGAAAAGGGAAGAAGACAAATAACGTTCCTAATAGGTCATGAGATGTTTTGAAGTGTGCAAGTGCAGTAAGAGGAATGAGGGGAGAGTGGGAGGAGGGTTAGTGCAGGATGCGGAGGAAGGAGTAATGCTCAGGTGGGAGGAAGGAGAAGGGTACATTAAGTTCAAGTGAAGCAGGTTCAAACCCAGCCCAAGGCTGGAAATAAAACACAACAGTGCAGTGGCTGCATAATTTGGGAAAGCCTCACCAATGGTGCAGCGGGCTACATCAAGAATTCAGGAAAAAGTCGTTAAAGTGCAGCATTTGGCATGCAGAAAGCATCGGTGGTAACAGGTAGGACAATAAAGGTACAGAGCTGGGCTGCAAGTGTCAATTCAGTGGCCACATGCAGGTCAAGTACAAAGTACAGCACAGGGCTGTGAATATCAATCCAGTGGCCACAGGTAGGCCAAATACAAAGTACAGTGCGGGGCTGTGTCTGTCAATCCAGTCGTAATGGACAACAGCAGCCGGTACAGAAAGGAAAGGCAAGTATCATCGTGAGTGCACCAGTTTGAAAAAAGTATCACCTTGTGGTGTGAGGGGCTGGTATGCCTGAGAAATAGGTGCAACCGATGAACAAGTGGCTACACAGTCCAGAAGAGCCTTACTATGTGGTGCAGGTGGTGTGTGAGCGATGACAGCGCTTGTGTGCTAAGCATAGACAATGCTCCGTGGTAAGACTATAAGGTAAGGCTAAGAGACAAGGTGGGGTCTGCATGGGCAGGTAAAAAACAGGAAGTAAAGAGAGGGAAGCGGGGAAGGGCAGGAACAATGCTGTACAGGCAGGTGCTAGTGAGAGACGAGGAGGTGCTGACACGGCATCCGTCACAAGAAGGCTTGGAGGGAAGCAGACCGAGAAAGGAACCTTGAGGGGGTGTTGGTGGGTTATGATGGTGCATTGAGGAAGTAGAGGGCAAGAAGGGTAGACTGGAATAGATAGAGGGCGGAACGCTTACCTTAGAGCTCTTATGGCAAGAGAAGGTGCAAGGACATGAAGAAAAATAATCACAAAGCTGGGCGTTAGCAGGAGCGGAAGGCCATCCAAGCCTATCCTGGCCTGGAAAGTCCCAGGCAGGGTTTGTATAGACCCTCATTGGTGGCCCTTGGAGGGGGACAGCATCGCCTGCCGGCTGCCTCAGCAGGATATTGAAGCCCTGGGCAACCCACATTCTGCAGAGGTGGGATCAACGTGTTTGCAGGTCCTTACAGTCTTTCTGGTCGCAGCGGAGGTCATTTTAACAGAGTGCACACCACTCTTAATAGTAATAAGGAGCCCAGCACAGGCTCATCTGTGTCTAATCGTGTCAATGTGCGGGTGCATTTGGTGATGAGTGAGATGTTCCCTGATGGTGTTTGGGTCTCTCATTTTAGATGGGTACTCATTTCTTTATGTGTCTTGCCAGGTATTCCCCAAGATATGGGTGTTTGTGGTATCTGGTGACAGCTCATTCACCAGTTCTTGTATGTCGTGTTTCTTTCTGGTCCACTAATGTGTTGATCTCACTGTGGCACATGCTTGTCCATGTGGACATGCTCACACTTCATGTATGGGTATTGCCTGATGGCATAGGGTATGAGAGGGAGGGATGAGGTCTCACTCTGATTCACAGGGCTACATAACCCACATGTGGACTTTGTCCCCTGACCATCGAGAGACAATGTTTTAGCTGCTGTGACATGTTGATTGCATTTTGTTGTGTAGCTGAGTGTGAACTAAGGGGAGGGAATTGGACGGGCTGACTGTCCTGAATTCACCAGCACTGCTTCCACATGATCATGTTGGAGGAGGAGTTCTGCCAGGTGCAGTTCATGGAATGCACAGGTCAGAGGATTTGAGGAAGATAAGTGCCCCACAGTGAACCGGACCACAGCTGTTCATGATACATTGCTGCCCAGTGTTTTTGGTATTACAATTTTTATAAGACTAATGCCACCATCGTATTGAACGGGGCACACAAGCAGGTTCGTCACCTTGTAGGGACAGTGTATGGGTGTGGGTACCCATTGCTGTTGGGTATGTGACAGTACAGATTTCCCAACAGATCATGGGTATGTGTCAGCATACTATTTTGTCTGTTCTGCAGGCAATAAGATTTGTGCATTTTTGGGAGTCCGATTAAGGTGTATGGAGGAGATCCACTGAGATTTTGTCAAGCTGGTGTTGTGGTCAAATTACATGGGAGTTACGTGGTATCATTAGGTGGTCTAGGGATTCATCATGGACCTCTGTAAGCCAGATGGTTCAATGGATGTTCTGTCAGACAGGTCAACTTTCATCCAATTCCTGGTGTCGGTACTGTGCACTGCAAGAGTATGTGTGAGCGTTGGGGTGATGTGTGTTTGGGGTGCTTGATTGTGATGTGGCCTGTTGTTGGGGCAAGTACTGTGTGGGTGAGAAGTTGGTGTGGAGTGATGTAAATTGGTGGGCAAAGTTTAGTGCGGGTACTGGGATGAGGGCATACTTGTTGGTGCTGCCTTGAGTTAGGGGGTGGGGCACTGATCAGTGGGGGTACTGAGACGAGGGTGGACGTGTGGGTGCTACCTTAAGTTAGGGGTCTGAGGCACTGTTTAGTGGGGGTATGTGGGTCAAGCCTTAATTTAGCGGTCCAAGGCTCAATTTAGTGGGGGTATGATGGTGCAGCCTTATGTTAGGAGGCTCAGGCACCGTTTAGTGGGGATACATGGGTTCTGCCTTAAGATAGGGGGCTGAGGTGCAGTTTACTGGGTGTATGTGGTTGCTGCCTTAAGTTAGGGGGCCAAGTTGCAGTTTAGTGGGCGTACTTCAGTGTTGCCTTAAGTTAAGAGCAGAGGTGCAGTTTAGTGTGGGTGTGGTGGTGCTGCCTTTAGTTAGGGGGTCAGGGCACAGTTTACAGAGGGTGCTACGACGAGGGCTTGTCAGTCACAGGAGTTGAGTGGGAGTAATGGTGTTTATTAGTAAACAATCCTTTAATACTTTTTTGCATGGGTCCGGCGCAAAGGTTGTTCAACACCGCTATGTTCTGTTTGTAATGAGGCCACACTGTGGGCATTCTGGCCACTACTTGTTATTCTTTGCACTACAGGTTTCTGTGTGCATTTAATTATTTTTATCCACGCAATATTCTTTCTCAAGCTAACCACTTTGCGCATACATAGTGCTTTTTTGTACATTAGGCCCTCTGATTTAAAAAACAGACATGGACACAATATCACAATTTCCAGGAAATATGACTTTCAACAAGACATTTCCACTTCGAATAGAACCTTTTTTTCACTGCAACATCCTACATAGTAACAAGAAACATAAAACTGGAACAAACCTTTTGTTTTCTTTTACAAAAAAGAGAATGCATGGTTCTGTTAAAACCTTTCCAGTGCCACTAAGTTTGCACCTAAAATGCTTAACTTATGAAGACACCCTTGTTCTTTAAATATAAAAATAAAAAAGCACATTTAAGTTACTGACACGGTTTGAGTATTTATTTTAGTCACTATTAAACATTTTCTAGTTTACAACCACAACTCCAAAACCCATATTGCTATTACCACTATGTGCTAATATCCTTATAGCCCTCAGGAGGGGTCATGATCACTTAGGTTCAAGACCCTTCTGCAACTTATGGCCAGAGGCAAAGTCATTAACCCACAATAATGTCCCCTAATATCAGTCTATAAGTCTATAATAAAAATACAAACAACAAACCACACGCTATGCTCAATGAACCATGAAACAGGGATTCTATCATCTTATTCTCTCTGCTTCTCATTTCTCCTCCACCTCTAAATGTTCTCTCTCCCCCAGATCCCCCGGCAGAAGTGATGGAACGGCATCTTATATCATTCTTCCTATATTCCCGTACCTTCCTCTCCAACCTTGGCTCAGTTTACCTTATTTGAATACCGTTTCATCTCTTTCTCAAAAACCCTCTCTCTTAGTTTTCTCATAGTCTATCGGCCACCTCTGCCTCTTTTCTCCTCCTTTGATTACCTTGATTCTCTTCTTTTTGCTCTTCTACCCTCTTCTGTCCACTGATTTCTTTTAAGAGATTTCAACCTCCAGCTCTCATCCACCCATTCCACTTCACCTTTTCACCCTCTCATGGACTCATATGATCGCTCTCTGCTCCCCACCCACATCTCTGGTTGGTCTCTGGACCTCATTTTCACCTCCATTCCTCCTTCTTCGGCTATTACTGCTCTTCCTTTTCTAGCCTCCGACCACCTACTTCTTTCATTTACCTTTCTCCCTCCCTCTCCATACCCCACACCCTTCCCCTAACCTTTGTTCTCATCACTACCTTGGTACTTTCAATCCCTCTACTTTTCTTCCAGATCTTTTGGTTTCACTCCCCCCTCTTACACGCATTTTAACTTTCTCTCCAGATGACGCATTGTCCTCTTTAAACTCTATTTTTCGTCACACCCTTGACTCATTCCACCCGGCCTGACCTTTATGCCCCTCTCACCACCTCATCAGACATGGCTCTCCCCTCCACAACATTCACTCGGCACATCCTTCTGTCATGTGGAGTGTAAATGGAAAAAGGAACCCTGCCCTTCTAATCTCTCTTGCCTCTCTTTCTTGAACTCCTTTTATGTCTCACTTTTACTCCTAACTAAAATGACCTAGTATTCTCTCTTACTCTCCCCACCTGCACTGCTTCTTTCACTTTCTTAACTGAATTCTGTCTCTCCCTTTCCCTTTTTTATGTGCTACTTTTTGTCTATCAGACTTCTTCTCCAACAAAGTATCTGATCTTCACTCTTCTCTTTCTTCTTATCATACTACTCCCTCTCACCTCTACATTCCACCTCATCATTTTCCTTCTTCTCTTTTCTCTTTGATTCTGACACTGCTCGATTTCTCGCTTGTGCCCATCCTACTGCTTCCCCATTGTGTCCTGTTCCATGCCTTCTGATTCCTAAAATCTATCTCCTGCTCTTGCCTTTTCTTACCACTCTGATGAATACTTTTCTTGCTTCGGCTATGTTTACTTTGTTGTTCAATAAGGCCACCATTATCCCTATTCGAAAGAAACCTTCTCTTAAACCCACTTCACTCTCTAATTCCCACCTCATTTCTTTTCCCCTCTTTCACTCAAAGTACTTAAACGGTTTGTCTATTTCCAAGGTTCTTCAGATCTTGAGTCCAACTCTTTAATGCTTCCTCTCCAATCTTGTTTCCGCCCTTATCATTCTACCGAAACAGCCTTGGTAAGCGTTTTTTAACTCCCTTCTCTCGGCATATCATTCTCAACTCTTGTTTATCCTTATCCTTCTTGACTTATCTGCTGCTTTCTTTGCTTTTGATCACCCTACGCTTTCCTCACATGGACTTTCTGGCTCTGTTCTATGCTGGTTCTCCTCTTATCTCCATGACTGCTGCTTTTCGGTTTCAAGGTCTGGTAGCCCTTCCTCTTCATATCCCCTTTTGCACAGGGTTCCCCAAGGATCTGTCCTTGCCCCTCTTCTATTCTCTTGTCTTCTATCATCTTTTCCTTTGCGTTATCCTGCCACTATGAAGACGGTTCCCAAATCTTGGGTTCCTTTTCCTGCCTTCACTCTTAAATGTCTACCTGCCTTCTTTCCATCCAATCTGGGATGAGCACTCACTTCCTCTCACC
Organism: Ambystoma mexicanum; assembly: GCF_040938575.1. Taxonomy (NCBI): domain Eukaryota; kingdom Metazoa; phylum Chordata; class Amphibia; order Caudata; family Ambystomatidae; genus Ambystoma; species Ambystoma mexicanum. Next base: position 962,582,523 of record NC_090933.1, on the reverse strand, counting down.
AAATGTCTCAAAAACTGAAATTCTTTTCATCCCATCCTGCACTGTGCCCCCTCCCTCCTGCATCTTCGTTCCTCCTTTTCTCTTGCAAGCCCTGCAGCTCGCAACCGGGGGTGATCTTTGACCCTGCTTTTGCTTTCTCATCTTATGTCACTGCCATAGCTAAATCTTTTCGCTATGATCTCTTTAACATCCGTAAGGCTCTGCCCTTCCTCTCTTTTCATGCTACTAAGCTTGATTACTGCTCTGCCTTACTCATTGGTCTCCCATCTTACTGTCTTGCTCCTTAACGCTCCATTTTTAACTCTGTTATTCACACACTTTGCCTGCTCCCACCCTGATCTTCGATCTCTTCATCTCTCCACTCTCAATCAAAGCTTACCTTTGCCAATCAGAAACTGTTTCATTATCTCACAATCTTCTACAAATCCACTCACAGTCTTGCCCCTCCTTACCTTTCCTCTCTACTTTCTTTCTAAGTTCCTTCCAGGCCTCTCCACTCTGCTAATCAGTTTCTTCTTTCTTCTCCTAAGCCCTCCCTGTGCAGAATCTCGCTTTCACAGTCCTTCTTGGTTGGCTCCTAAACTTTAGAATTCCCCTCCCCTCAATATCTGATCCTCCCCCTTGTTACACCTCTTTAGTGTAAACATGTTGCTGATTGGCTCCACATCTTAGCTCTGATTCTAGCTCTCTTTCCTTACTTCCCCTTCAGTTACTGTTTGTTGCTCAACCCTGACTTTGTACCACCTGTTGGCTTTGCTTGTTTAAGCGCTTTCCGTAAGCGCTCTATAAATCAATAAAAATACAAATATGGATACAAATCGGCGGTGCCCAGCAAAGGCTCCCACTGGCAAGGAAAAACTAGCTGCTTGAAGGAAGCTGAGATTGGGTGGGGGGTATTATCTTTGGAAGAGTCACAAATGTCAGAGGAAATCCCGATTTCCTTGGGAAACGGATCTGATCCACCTTAAATGTTTCCTTGGCAATACGTAGCAACATGCAGCCGTGTTTGTGCTTCCAGAAACACGCTTAATGGCAATAAAGCAGCAGCCATGATTTCTGGGGCTAGAGTATTATCGCTGCTTTTCTTTTGTGCGTAAGGGGTTTAGGTAGCAAAAGGGTAGAACATATATATATGTATATCATGCACAGGGCACTTTAATTGCAGGATCATTGTTGTTTTATTGTATACAAGATCATGATCAATCTTGCACTGAAAGCGCTAAGCACTTTGTACGTTCAGCATATTGATCAAACTTCGAGCCTTTTTGTTTATGTGCAAATTGTTTTAATGTTATAAATATGGGCATGTGTTCATTATTAGATTGCTGTTACATAGTTCTAAAATGGCTGACAGTTTTACATCATATATGGCTGTGATAGACAAGGTCTAAACACTTATGAGGGACTCAGGTTGTACACAGGATCGCCATAGACATTGTATGTGTATATAGACTGTACTCAACCTTGTTTGTATTGTATGTGAACAAGCAACGTAGTAGTTGCGAAACGCGTAATATCCAGCCTTATGTGTTTTCCCTGTTTAGGGATCCGCTAACAAAAGACTGTGTGCCAATGTTCGGGATGCAGTAGCTCCTGTCATTGATTGAGAGGTGGAGGAGTGCATTGCGACATGCTTTTGCATGGTATGCTGGCTTTTTGATATAAATATATATTGACACATTGATTAGAAGGCTGATTGTATGAGTGTTTTATCAACACTTACCAGATGAAGTCTGTATCTAGTGGTAGATGGAACACAAAAGAAATGTAATCACACCAAAACACTTTAGCATGATGATTATGCAGTCTTTTAGAGAACTCTAACTGTGCAAGCTTTAAAACCTTAAAGCTTCACTTGCCAGATTCTTGGCCCGATAAGTAAAGGAGCCAGAAAAAAGTGAAACACACAAGGGGCCACACAGGAGGTAAAATTTAGGATTTCAACCCCAGAACATAAAACGTGTTTAAGCTGCCCCCTTTTGTATTGGCTAATTGATGGGAAAGCTACCAATTGTCAACTGTTGTCTTTCAGATCGTGGAGCGATGACTTGAAAGATAGGACTGAATGCTGCAATGCAAACAGTCTATGCTGTCTGTATCAGTGTAAACTTAGATACACTCCTGCAAATTCCTTGTCATTTCATAAATTCCATTGCAGAATGTTTTATAGGAGAATCTGGGGTTAGTGAGCTAGAAAATGAAACGTGTGCTGTGGGTATTAAAGGCCATTGTGCTCATTATGAAATGTTTCAATACCAGCAAAAAATGCCATTCCAAAGTACATGAGCAGCACCATGAAATGTGATAGAGAAGCCTATGTACAATGCTGATTAAGATAAAACAACCTGATGAAATATATGTATGTGCCTTAGGATATCAAAGTCTCCCTCCCTTTGACCTCAAACCCCAATGCGCCCATGTGTATACAAATTTGCATCTATGCAAGGAGAGCACTACTCTGCATTTATTGTACACAATTATAATACTCCCATCAGGATTCTTCCTGCGAGGTCTCATTGCCACCTCTGTCACTGACTGGATACAGTATTCTACCAATTATTTCTTGTATTTTACCCAATAACATGATCTAGAGAAGGAGCTAAGCACCCCCACCTCAACTATCTCACCCACAGCAGCTGTATGTTGGCTGCCGGAGCGTTCCCATTGAGGAAACCATACTTGCATATGAGACAATACGATGGTCATCTGAATGAAATTCCGGTTGAATGATGAAGAAGAATGGTGACATCACCACCACCACCGTCATACAGAGCAAACTTGACATATAGAGAAGAGATGCAGAGACTAGAGAATGCAGACAATTTTATAAGGCTTCAAGAAAGTATCGAGAACAATGATATCTTGGGTTCAAGATGAAGAAACTTATGCTGCAGACATAACGAAGATATCAAGCTGTTTCACACGTGTACATATACAAAGAAATCCAAGCAGATGAAGTATTCTTAAAGGCTAGCTAATAATGAATAGATTGCAGCATGCGCCAACATGTACATACATATATTGGTGTTATTAAAGGATAGATGTTCCCACTAATAACAATAGCAGTACTGAGCAAAATAAGGAAGACCGATTTTCCCAGTTTCCAAGTGTGGTGCAGTTAGAAAACAAGTACATTAAAGGCAAAAACTCAGAAAGACGAGGTTGGATGAGCCAAGAAGCCAAGACCATACCAGACTGGGGTGAGCTGACATTGTATACAAATCATGTGAAAGAACGAAGCTTGTGTTCAAAAGGCATGGACAAAAACAAGAAGACATCAGAGGTCTATTAAAGGATTGTGTTTTCATACACTGAAAGCTCAATTTTGTGGTCTTTAGTCATGGGTGGAGAAGAAGTTGGACGAGCATGATGGTCACACCTACGCACGGGGGCAGAACATGCCTTCACTTCCCTGAATTCCCCAGAGCAAAGAACATGTTTAAGGCCGAGTTCAAAGGCCTAATTGACAGTGGACCACTGAGGTGATGATGGATGGATATGCTAATTGGTGGGAAGCTTTGGATAAAACTAGCTCATCTGCACCTGGACTCTCAGCCTGCGTACTGCCAACGTAGGTTGGAAAGGGATTGACACAGGTTGGAAAGTAACCAATGATAGAGTACCTCATGATCAATGGCCCTATAGTTGTGTAGCCAATTATACATTGTATATTTAGTGACTTTCATAGTGACATATTTTAGGGAAGGGCTTAGTTGCCCCACCTGATGTTAAGAAAGAAATCATTTTCTTCCACTGCCCTAAACGAGTATGGATCATATACCTAGATGATCCTTGTAGATCCTACCACACTCACCATTAGGTTTTTGTAGTTTGCCAGGTAGGATGACATTAGTAATACACAGGGTAAACGTCACCCATGATGATGTGTTACTATAAAAATGTAATTTGTTATTAAATGCTTTGAGAAGACTCGAGAGAGATTATGATGAGGGATATCTATTGATGTCTCTTGTACTCCCTGTTTTAGATAATTGAGATTAAAACAGTATCTTTTGCCAACTACCTGAGTTGTTTCTATTATTGATGTTTGAGAAAACTCTGCATCCACCGTCCATCTCCAAGGTATTGCTAACCATCTTAAAGGGCTGGGAGAAATCCCAGTTCAATGATAGCTCTGATCTTTGTTATGACCTACTGTAAGATATTATATATCAAAATACCATGATTATTACCAATACATTATACTCCAGCTGAAATTGTATCCTGAGGTGAAGCAGATGGCCATAGTTTTGAGAAGGGACATTATCCTAAGAGATAAGGAACTCCAATACCATGAGATGTATAAGGTTATTAGCACATAGTACTAATAACAACAAAGATTTTGAGTGCTGATGTTTAAGTCAAAGACTTAGGGTCTGATTCACAAGGTCATTTTTCAATTGGTGCATCCAATCAGGCCCTTAGCTTTTATTGAATTTGGCAAATATTTTTTAGAAGTGACCCCAAACCCACCCCTTGACTACTTGCTTTGGGGAGACCGAGCGAAGGAAATAACACGGTGGTGCTAATATAGTGAGCATTTTACTTATAAGCTGACTGTAGTGGACGAGATTGTATTATACGAGTGCAGTATGTGTAATGCAAGTAAATTGTTTCTCTATAGGAAACTGAAAGTATTTACTGACAAATGTTTTATTTGGGGCATTATACCCCCTTTTGTCTATGGCACTGTACATGTCTTTTCCTTCTGCAGACCACAGACTGGAGAACCTTGGGGGAGGACACAATATGCCAACTCTCTCAGCGGCTTGGGCACTCGATAACAGTGATGATTTGGCACAGTATAAACAACTTGTTATGTAAAATAACATTACACGTTATTCTGCCTTTCATAGTGAAGGTGCAGAGAAAAGATGTTCTCCCTAAAAGAGAGATTTAAAGTAATGGGAGACATGTTTAAAGGAAGTGCAGGAGCACGTTCTGTTGTATTGTTTGTATGGCATTGGTGACAGAATTTTCTGTGTGGAGCATGGTGGTGGAGGCATGTGATAAGATGCATTTTATGTACTTGTTACACAAGGATACCATTTGGGGGTTGCCACTGGTCACAGCTGTGACCTCTGAGGTTTCCTTTGCTACCCATCTGGTCTCCCTTGCTACCCCTAAAAAAATAAATAGCTTATATTTAATTTTCTTTTCTTTTTTTAAATGTAAGATCCTGGGCTGTGGCCAGTGACATATGGCCCTTTGTTTCTGGAGCGGCTGGTTTTCTTGTTCAGGCCTCCGAAAAATGTCAGGGGCTTCCGCACTTTGAGTAGTGACCCTAAATAAGAAAGGTTTATTTCAGGCATACCTCTGGGGTGAGTCACTGATTTAGTCTGTTCTTAAACACCTCAAATATACAATGCGGGCAAAAACTTCCAAAAAGCATTTAGAGTAGAATAAGCATTGATTTTGGACTATGTATTTTTGCTTTTCACATGTTGCAGTTATAGCATGATTTGTTCTGCCGTTGTCTCTGTTACGATCATCACAAGACATTCCATCTCTGTGTCATCGGTCACTTGATAAAATCCTTGTGCCTAAAGGCTTCTGTACAGTGTAGAAATGTTTGACAATAACACATAACGTGGCCCTCGCCACAATTAATGATTTGTTGTAATGTGTCTATCTTTCCTATGTCCCTGGCATGCTGTTCAGAATGTTTGTTTGAATGTATGAGGTAACGAGTGCCCAGAGTACAGGATGCAGTGTGAGTGCACTGATTTCCCTGCACTACTCTAAATTCTTTAATACACAGTTATGAACTCTCCCACTGGATTGTATGTTGCCAACCTCTGAAGCCTGAAAAGTAGATCCACGCAGACTTGACATGTGGCCAACTTTGCACCAGACCTGCAGATGAACTGGCCTGCTGTTAAATCTCAGTTGCCAGTTTAATGGTATCCATTACCAGTGTATTTTGCTTTCTGACTTTGAGAACATTCAGACATGTAATTGCTTATTTTACTATAGCCCGTAAAATAGCTGTAGCGGAAATATATCTCAGTGGGTTGTGAGCTCACTGCTGTGATGTGTGTGTGATTTTCAGGTTCGAATCGCAGTAAGGCCAACTCAGCTTTTCTTCCTTCTGAGGTCGACAAATGAGTACCAACACTGATTGGGTGATATTGTATGTATATTTGTTCTATATAAAGCATCTAAATGTAAGTGCTATATAATAACACATGATTATCATTTGGCCTTGGACGTCTGCTTTCATTCACAGTAAAGTGGTAATATGGGCCTGTACACATTGAAATTAACAATACATATGGTCATCCATTCTTGTATGAAATGTATATCACATTACAGTGATATCATAACCATATTTTTCGTAGTTTACTTAGGAACAATGTTATGTGATGCCACTTCATATTTTGTCAAGGGGTGAAAGGTCATGTTCCATCACTTCCCATGATGTCATTTTGGGGTGGGTCGAATTACATCACTGTCTGTATGTCATCAGAGGTCAAGGGTGAAGTGATGTCACTTCCGCTGCCCCTGGCATTTTGGTGAAATGACGTCCCTGTATTTGTAGTGCAGATTCATTTAATGTGTCTCTGTTGGTCATAAAGAACGAGGAGAGTTTTCTTGACTGCTTCTGAAGTCAGAATGCTTGGATTACAGCTGATGTCGTAACATAGGCATTCGTAGCATTCTGAAAGGAAGCCATGAATGGTATTCCAGGGTTCACACAGGGTGCCTCTTTTTATATGCATAAATGCCTATCCTGGCCTTTTTTTCTACAAATAAGTTGTGGCATACAAATATTCTTGTAACAAGAAAATACCATCACTAGCCTAGACTTACAGCCAATCAGTGAAGTCACAATAACCTAGCAGTAGAGCAATCACCCATGAAGCAATGCCGATCTGGAGCGAGTTTGCAGAAATGTTGCACCACTGCACGTGGTTTTGCATGGTATCAGCACTAGGGCAAACATTGACCTCAAGCAAAAATGTATTCTCTTCAAGTGTTTTGGCACCAGGGTGCCGAGTGTAATATGGAACAGTATGGGCCTGATTCATGAAATTTCTTGCACAGTCCAAAGTGACTTTGCACTGCTGAAAAGTGACTTTGCACTGCAGACACAAACCATGATTCATGGAACTGTGCAAAGTGTATTTTTGCAGTGCAAAGTCCGTGCAAAGAGAGTGCATAGTCAATTTTGCAGTACAAAATGACTTGGTGCTGACTTTGCACTGCAAAAATACACTTTGCACAGTTCCATGCATCAGGGATTGTGTCGCTAGCGCAAAGTCACTTTTCAGCAGTGCAAAGTCACTTTGAACTGTTCAAAAACTCCATGAATTGGGCCCTAAAGCTCTAGAGCAAAAATATATTCTTTCAATACATTTCTGCACCAGGAAAACATGTGCCCCAATGTTAATACAAAGTGGTCTTGGCACTAGGGCAAACTTTGCCAGGGTGCAACAATATATTGAAAGAATGTTTTTTTGCAGCAGGGCAGTTTTGCCACTGTGCTTATAGTGTGCGAAATGTTCCTTGCACCTTTGCAAAGTTTCTGTAATCTGGCCCCTGGCGACACACACACCAAGAACAAAGACGGCTTTGTTGCCTGGTACCCGCCCTGTGGGGCAGGAGAAAGAAACACAAAAGTGACTTTAAAAAGAGACCCATCTACAATCATTGATGCTCTAACTCTGATTAGGGCACAGAGATACTGCAAGACAAGTAGCAGGTGCAAACACCTCCTGCACCCCAGCGATCCAAAGATGCTGGAAATCGAATGATGTATTGATGATTTATAACGCACCAAAAGAGGCCGGGAAATCATTTTCAAAGTTTTGCACATTTTGAGCAAGCCCAACCCTTTTCCGATGAGAAAAATTGAAAATAAAACAGGTTACCACACACAAGAGGCACAGATTCCAGAGGCCCAATGGGAAATCTCCAGAGTTCCGTCTAGGGCGGTCCAGCCCTGATTGCAGTCCAATTCCTTTAAGGAACTAACCCTCAGCATAGAGGGCCTGATTAACAGAGTCTTTTCCTGTGGGATTGCACCATTATAAAATGCTTCTGTTCAGGCCCTCTATGCTATAACAACACTCTGTGAAGTGTGCCACCAGATGGCTGCCTCCTCCATCACCCTCTTTCCGGCTCTCTTTTTCAAGGGGTCCTTCTAGCACACTCCATTTGTACTCCATACCCCAGTGCCCCTCTCCTCACCCCGTCCCTGTTCACCCGCCCCTGCGTACTTACCTGCCCCCAGCTTCCCATGAACCCGTTCTCTATATGACGGCACATACTGGTATCATGTTACATAATAACGTCCGCTGGCAGACTTTCCACGCGTTTTCCGGGTGGCCTCTAGACCCACAATGGCCTAATCCTGTTGACAGTAATTCCTGAATCCAGAAAGCATAACAGAGCTGAATTGCTGAAATCCATCTGTGATTTCCAACCAACCATAAACAATAACTTCCATAGAAAGCGAACAGACACAGAGGGGTTAACACAATGATCAAAAAAGGGGCAAGCAATGAAAGCAAAACCAAGGTGAGTATGGGCCGAGGATACAACTACACAGGGAGACACACATTGTGAGAACTGCAATATGATAGCAGGACAAAAGTGCACCAAAAGAAAAAGCAATTAGCATGACTTAGAGGAGAGTAGCAGAATACTTTATGTAAGAATGCTATTGTATGGAACTCCGGAATTCAGTGGTCTTGTAAAAGCTCCAGCCCTGCAACTTGCAATGCCATTGATGCATATCCTTTGGGGGAGGGGCGTTGGGCCCATTTACTACAAAGCATTGGTGTTACTGAAAGTGCTTGCTGTTGACCCTTTGGAAAACACATCAAACGTGCTTGCAAAAGAAGGCGTTGCATCATTTATTTCAAACAGGCATGAACACGAATCCACAATGCACTTTGTTGGGTGGTGCACTTGTCACCAAAGCAGAACTTGATGCCATTTGCCATTGCACAACCTAAAACTGTGCACGTTCGTTTCAAGCCTGCAGGGCAGGAAGCAATGCATAGCCTAATTATAATGTGAAATTACCAAAAAATAACTAAATGCTAAGTCTTTCCGCCTCAAAAAGAGGATGAAGCAACTTGCGAATGCATGGCCATCGGTTGCCACGCAACCCGCTGTGGCATTGTGGCGGGATAAGCTGTGCAGGAATCTTCAGTGCCCTCTTGCATAGCCGCGGTGATGTTTTGATAGTCTAATGCTTTCCGGCGAACTTCCATTAACTCGTTTTTGTGGGGTAGTATTCCAAGGTTAAAATGATTAAATAACTTTTTATGGTTGATCAAATATAAGCCCTTATTATACACAGTAGGCAAAACCATACATTTTAATTACATTGTTATCAAAAATCTCTGTATTTACATTTCATTTTCCCGCTATAATTCTGAACTTATTTGACCTTCACAAAAAACGGAGCCCCCAACATTGTCACTGTTTTAAATTGCATTTCTATAAATACAGCTACATTTCTAAATGATAATGTTTGAAATACTTTTTGAAAACAAATGCTCCTCAGTGCCTTGTAAAATGGCATTTTTCAGTCGGAGCTCATTTCCATGGAGCACTTTCCACACTTATGACATATTGCTCAGTCCACAAAACATGTAAAAGCGTCTTCACATTTATTCAGAATATATATATATATATATATATATATATATATATATATATATATATATATATATATATATATATATATATATACATATATTTATATTCAACTGGCACTGCACCAGCCCCACCAGCCTCTCTAATTGTTGTCAAACTCCCTCCAACCCAGCCCCATCTGGCAAAAGTTTTCCATGGCTCTTTTCCCTAGTTAAACCGCACCCTTTCCTCTTGATTGGGTTGTAACACAATCTTGATACGTTATTTGACACAAAGTTACAAACCTGGGCTCCACGAGTCACAAGCGTAACCCATAAACTGGCTGTATATCCCCTCTTTCAGGCCTCTAGAGGCACAAGCCCGATATGTTGATGACTGTGCTACCACTGATCTTGTAAAGGGACTGACCTGACATACGGAGCTTCAACTGCACTGGACATACTATGACTGACACCTACCCAACCCCTCCTGCCTGCCTGAGAGCACACTAACAGGGTGGGCTGTTTTTTCATTTCTTTTCCCTGCTCTCCACTTTGCCCTATTTAACACAGTGTACCATTTAGGCCTTGAAGATTGCAATGTGTGGGGGAGTTGAACATCCACGTGCCTTTCTGAGCAAAACTACGAATCAAGTAAGGCAAGGATAAGGGGGTATCTGCAGAAGGGGCTATGAAAGCTGTAATGCTGTGATGTTTTCCAAATGCTTCATTTCGTCTCTGCCTGAGGAAGTGAAGACATTCCACAACAGCTCAAAAATATGACTTTGCTAGCCTAATTAAGGTATTGACTTATTGTTTACTTCTGGATCAACATTATATATATATATATATATATATATATATATATATTCAGTGAAAAAACTTGGTTAAAGGGACATCATGGTTAAGTTGAACTAATAGAAACCATTGTGGTTACAAGTAAAACTGAAAAACCCCTTCAAAATGTACACATTATATTGGTATCACTACATAATATCCCCAACAAAAATATTGCCGTAGATATGGCTGTTTGGTTCGCCATAGGCGATATTTTTGTTGGGGATATTATGTGGGGGCGGGGGTTGTGGGTGTGTCCCCCACACTTTAAAAAATTATGCAGGGGTTACGGGGGTGTCCCCCGCAGGGTCCATGTTTAAATTTGCCGCAAAAATATGGCATTTCTTATAAGCAAATATTACTATTTATTTATTTTGCCAGAAATGGCAAACACACTTGAGTGGTTGGAAGAAAACTTTCCACCAGAAGAAATGAGGCACGATAACATCTCTAATGGTAAACAATACCAGCCTGATTCATGGAAATATTTGCACCGAAAACGAAGATTTGTGTGCCATTCTGCCCGAAAATCCCTGTTTGACAAATGGGGATTTGCGGGCAGAATGGCACACAAATCCCTGTTTTTGGCACAAATAATTCCATGAATCAGGCAGTACATCTTTTAATATAAATACATATTGTAATTTCAACACACCTCAGTGAAATAATAATTTCTTCTTTTCTTTTAGTACATAGTTTACATGAAGAAACAAAACCCCAATTTATTTATGGAGAATCCCAAGAATCACAAACACAATCTGTATCCCCAGCTGTACATAATGAGATCATGATGTTGTCTGCAGAATTGGATGAACTTAGTATTGACTTTAAGGAACGTTTAAATTATGATCAAAATCATGTTGATTATCACGGTCCTTGTTGCACCTGTCCTCCTTGTCCCCAGCAATCAACCACATGAAATTCCAAAAATATAAATAAAAGACTCTTTGATGAAACTCCAGATATTCCAAATTCTCGCATTTATGTTTCCCATTCCAGTACCCCACCACTTCCAAAAACATATTTATTTTGTATGCTATAAATACCTTGTATATTGTTCTGTCATATATATATATATTCTTTTTAAAACTCCAATTAATAGTCCGTGGATTATATGAATATCTGGGGGTACCTCCATTTTGAGAACAGACACCCCGGATTGTCTCGGATGTCCGTTCTAAAAATGGAGGTGCCCCCCGGACAGTGTGCATATGTCCGGTTTTGCAGGACGCACTTTTAATTAGTCGACGGACAATCACGAACATGCGCCCTGTGATTGCCAGCCGATGGGTGTCCACGGACGGCCATCATGGTCTCAGACGTCCCCGGATGTCATCATGTGACCACATCCGTGCAGCATGATGGCCTGTCCGGGAACAGTGCCAAATCACTATTGAACTGGAGTTGTAACACATTATAAATCTTTGAATTTATCACTGGAAGAAATTACATCACTTAATCGATTAGCAACTGATCATTCAATTACCATCAAGGAAGCGGACAAAGGGAGCAATGTGGTAGTTCTTAATACATCAGGCTATCTGGAAATGGCCAACAAACATCTAGCGACTCCGAACTGTTATAGATGTTTGAACTCTGACCCTACAAAAGCAGTTGTGAAAAGCATGTTATGTATGATAAATGAGTGGCACCAGATAGGGTACCTGACTGATGAAGAAAATACATTTCTAAGTATTACTGAACCGATTATGCCCACAATATATTTCTTACCTAAGATTCATAAATCTTTTGATAAATTACCAGATGTCAGGCCCATCATGAGTGGTATTGGGTGGGAAACCGAAGGGCTTTCCACATATCTAGACAATGCCATGAAACCATATGTTATTCAAATACCTTCATACATTAGAGGCATAACCCATGTGCTGCAAATGCTTGCGCAAATCGAATGGCAGACACATTACATTCTGGTTACTCTCGATGTATCTGCACTATATACTAGTATAGATCACACTCCAGCTGTTGCCACTCTAGACTACACTTTTCGTAATGTATCAGCCTCCCATAGAACTCACATCACAATTTTGAAGATGTTTCTACAATTCACACTCGACAACAATGTGTTCTTATTCAACAATCACTACTACGCCCAGGTTAAGGGTGTGGCTATGGGAGCTAAATATGCTCCATCATTGGCGAATCTGTTTATGGCACAAGTGGAGAACAGGCATATGTTTCATCTTATTCAGTACAAAATGCACATAGTGCTGTGGAAGAGGTTTATAGACGATATACTTATGATATGGTCTGGCTCAACTTCAGAATTAGATCAATTTCTTGCATACATCAACAACAACAAATATGGAATACAGTTCACTGGACAACATAGCAGAGAACAAATTGATTTTCTTGATCTCAGAATTTATATTGAAGATGGTAAAATCAACACCAGGACCTACCGTAAGCCATCAGAGGTTAATTCGACTTTATACTCCATAAGTTGTCATCGCTCATCTACCATACATAACATACCAATGGGGGAATTTTATAGGGCACGTAGGAATTGCAATAAAGATCAAGAATTCTATAAGGAATGTGACCTGCTAGCTAACAGATTCTTGCAAAGAGGCTATTCAAAACAATGTATCAAAAAAGGCTTAGACAGATACCGTACCATGGATAGAGCTGATACAATGAACCCCAAACAATGTAAACCCAAAAAACTAGGTACTGTAGATATTGTCACTAAATTTCCCAAAGATTCTAAGCTTCTATACAAACTATTACAAAAGCACTGGGATATACTTCTATTGGATAAGGACATTACACCCTTTCTGACAAATAAACCGAGATTCATATTCACCAAATCAAGAACCATTCGGGATAGAATCAGTCCATTTTTTTTACAAATTCCCAATGAATCACTGAAAGTAAAGACTACTTGGTTGCCCCCACTTACAGGTTTTCACAGGTGTGGAAACTGCTCTATGTGCAAATTTGCAGAGACCAATTTTACCCAATTCACAGATGCCAATGGACGTACCATACAGATCAAGAACTTCATTCATTGCTGTACGACACATGTTGTGTATGCAATTAGATGCATATGTGCCAAAATCTATATTGGCTCTACTATTAGACAACTTCGAACTAGGATACGGGAACATATGTCTAGTTTAGGCAGTCAAGACCCTAAGGGGCCGATTCATGGAACAAACGTGCGCCGAAAATCTTCGCGCAAGCAGGCGCAAGCAGGCGCAAGCAGGCGCAAGCGGAAAAAAACAGTGCGATTCATGGAAGTCCCTGCGCGTGTTTACCTCGGGATGTGCGCCAAACCCGTGCATGGCGCACACGTCACTGCAACATCCCGAAAGACGTGCGCGACGCGCACAGTGAAAGCGCACAACCTCTGCGCATACACTAGAAAGTGGGCGGAACACGGGGCGTAACGCGCGGAATGGGGAACAACTCGCGAAAACAAGGGCGTAACTGGGGATGTACTGCAGGGAAGCAGACGGAACGCCCACACGCACCCGAACCACACGTATTCATGGAATCGAATAGGGCAAAGCCACGCACAGCGAAAGACACGCACAAGCCGAAACACGTCCGCCACACGAAGGCAGGCGGTAGCGTCCCTGCGCATTACAAAAGTGGCAACATACAGCAATCGTGCGAGCGGGGCACGTGTATTTCGGGGTTGCTCGGGAAGTCACACACACGATTGAGCGGGGTACGTGTATTCCGGGGTTTCGCGGGAAGTCACACACGTGATCTGGCCTGGGGGAGCGGGCTACGTGTATTTCAGTGGTTCGCGTGCAGTTTTTCACGCGATCGGGCCTGGGGGAGCGGGCTACGTGTATTTCAGGGGTTCGTGTGAAGTTTCTCACGCGATCGGGCCTGGGGGAGCGGGCTACGTGTATTTCAGGGGTTCGCGTGCAGTTTTTCACGCGATCTGGCCTGGGGGAGCGGGCTACGTGTATTTCAGGGGTTCGCGTGAAGTTTCTCACGCGATCGGGCCTGGGGGAGCGGGCTACGTGTATTTCAGGGGTTCGCGTGCAGTTTTTCACGCGATCGGGCCTGGGGGAGCGGGCTACGTGTATTTCAGGGGTTCGCCTGAACTTTTTCACGCGATCGGGCCTGGGGGAGCGGGGTACCACTCACCGTCTGCCTTGCGTGTAGAAGAACGCGTAGCCAACACCCGCTGTGAAGTAATAGCGTGTGAACCCCAACGGATGGAAAACACACGCACCGCACGAAAAGCACGTACAGAACATAAAGGCACGCGGGATCTCCAAGCCCTGCCAGGGCAATGCCCGTGCGCAAAACGTCACAGACGCGCTTACGCTGTAAGGGCCTTTGGTCCAATGAAATCGCGTACGCGTGCTGACGCGCTTACGCGCTAAGGGCCTTTCCTCGATTTTCACACTGACGTGCAGGATTTTCACGTGCCAAATCACTCCGTATCAAGCTGGCCACGCGAAAACACACGGAAGACCACGCTCCTGCCCAGAAGGCCGAATTACTGCCCCCCAGTTCCCCGAGCAGCCTCCCACATGCCATCTGCTGCTGCCTGCCTGCCTGCCTGCCTGCCTGCTGCCACCGTGCCCTGCCATTTGGTGCCTGCACATCAGCCATCTGCAGGTGTCCAGTTGCTGTGTCCACCCCTGCTGGTACAGAAGACTCCCGACTCGGATAACATCGCTCCACAGCCCAGCCCCAAGACCCAGTTGCCCACCCACTCCTGCCCCTGGGGTTGCCATGTCGGGCACATCCACATCTGGCACCAGTGGCAACCCCCGGCCAGAGGAGCAGAGGGGCACCAGCTTCACTGCCACCGAAGTTGGTGTCCTGGTGGAGCAAGTCCTGGGGCAGTATGATACCCTCTTCGGATCGTCCCGCGCCAACAGGGAAGGACGGGAGAGGATCTGGGCCGACTGTGTGGTTGCCATCAACGCGGAGGGGGTGGCAACCCGCACCATCCAGAAGGTCAAGAAGCGCTGGGAGGACTTGAGGTCCAGGACCCTCATGAAGGCCCGGCGCCTCGTGGAGGGGGGCCGGGGCCGCATGAGTTCCATCCAGTTGAGGGTCCTGGAACGCGCACACCCAGCGCTCCACGCCCAGGTCCTTGAGAGGGAGACCCGTCTGGAGTTGAGCGGTAAGTGGCCAAGCATTGCTGTGTGAGACAGGGCATGTTGCAGTGTGCTGGTTGTCTGATACTTGCCTGCATGTGTGACATAGGCCATGTACGCATGTATGTGTGCAGGGACATCATGGGAATGCATGTGCGACATGTAATGTGTGAACCGCACGGTTGTTGCATGTGTTTGAATGCGACATGGGGAGCCCTGTGCAGATTGCACACATGAGAGCATGGCAGTCTCTGTTCCTGGACATGGGTGGGGGCGAGGGATGGGTGCTGATGCCAGATACATATGTGGTATCCATGTCTGTGTGCCTGACCTGCGTGTCTGTGACTTGTGAGTGCCATGGATGCATGACACATGTCTGTGACAATGTACAGATTCACTGATGCAGCCTAGTCATCCTTGTATGCACTGTGATTGGGGTGTACGGGGCCAGATGGATGTGACTGATGTGAAGTGTGTGCATGTGATAGGCATGATTGTATGATTCGAGAGTCCATTGGACATGCATTGAAATGTCCATGGCACGCACCATGACTGTCACTGTGTGTGTTTTGCCTGGACTGACACATGTGTTGTGGTGTGACATGATGGAAGTGTACTTTGACAGTGGCACTCATCTGCTATTGCTTCCTGTCTAGGGGACCATTGTACAGTACCCTGATGCTTGTGTTCTATGTCTCCCTCTACGCAGCGGCTAGTGAAGGAGAGGGCGGAGACGGCGCTGTGGAGCAAGGCGGCGGGGATGCCCCCACGGCTGCAGCGGAAGGGGTGGGTGAGCCCCCACAGGGGCCTGCTACGGCGGTAGACGGCGAGGAGCCATCCAGGTTGGTGGTTTCCACAGAGGAGGAGGAGGCCGCCACTGAGGCGCACATGGGGCCTGGTGGGGGCATCCCTGCTGGTGCAAGTGGTGCAGTCCAGGGGCAGGGGCAGGAGGCAGCACAGGTCACCGTGGAGGGGCCTGTGCATGTCGCTGTCCCTGAACCTGTGGGTGCACCACCTTGCACCAGCAGGGATGCCCCGTCCCAGGCCCGTCCGCAGGTAGAGGGGATGTCCATGTCATCTGACTCCCCTCCACCTGCGGACGAGGGGACCCCTGGCCGTGTGGAGAAGGTCCTGATTGGGGTCGCGATGCGCACGGCTGTGATTCGTGATGCCGTGCGTGCTCCCCAGGAGGAGCACGCACGTCATCACGAAGAGCACCGTGCCGACGTGGCCCAATTGGGATCGGCCATGTTCGGGGGTTTCCTGCATGTGTCGGCCAATCTGGCGGCCCTCTCTTCCTCTGTGGAGACTATACGCCAGTCGTTCTCCTTGCCGTCTTCCGGCCCAGATGCCACCAGGGCCCCCTGTGGACCTGCCCTGACCAATGCAGCCAGCTCGGTGGGGATCCCATCCCTGCCACAGTTGGGAGTCAGAGGTCCAGCAGGGGTGGACAACACAGCAACTGGACCCCAGCAGATGGAGGATGTGACGGCATCATCGGGCAGGGCAAGTGCACGACGGCGTCGGTGGTTTCCATCATCCTGGATGCCGTCGTGCTGGCAGAGGCAGTGGCGTCGGAGGCAGCAGCAGGCTCGACGTGGGAGGCATCATGGCTCGGGGCCATCAAGATCAGAGGGACAGGCATCGGCCGGAGGGCAGGAGAACCCTGGGATGGTAGTGTCTTCCGTGTGGGAGCTGTTGGTCCAGCGGATAGGTGCGGAGCGGCAGCGGGCGGAAGAGGAGCGGCTCACCATGGTCAGGGCGGAGTTCTCCATGCGTCGGGCGTTGAGGCGGGCTGAGTGCCTCGAGGAAGCTCGCAGGGAGTTTGAGGTGAACATGGGGTTATCCCTGCGAGACATCGGGGCCAGGACAGAGTCCCGCCTCCAGGACATCGACATGGAGTTCGATGATGCCCTGGCTGGCAACATCACAGAGTGAGCCGCAGGACTTGCCCGCTGCCATTGTATATAGTTCTTTAGTTAGTTAGTGTTAGGTTTCCTTTATTTTTTGAGATTTTTTTGGACCGCTCGGACAATGGCCACTTTTCTGTATATAGTTTTTTTATTAGGTAGTAGTAGGTTTCATTTATAGTGTTGGGCTCATGGACCCTGGAATACTCTTGTGTATAGTTGGATTTTTTAAAATACATTTTTTTGATTTATATTTGTGTTCACCATGAGGCAATGGTTTTTCCTTATTTTTTTTCACCATGATTTTGCTTTGGACAACATTAGTTTTTGGATTCCTTTGTTTTTTGGATTATTACATTACTTATCGGACATGGACAATTTATTTTGTTATCCCCATTGTTGTATGTTTGATTAGTTTACTTCATTTTCTTCGAGAATACATGTTTTTATAACTTTCTTTTGTGGTATTTTCTCATTGGTTTCATGCATGTCATGATATGGGTTTTGACATTCACTTGCACCCATTGTGTATGTGTGTGTGACGGACATGTGTTCATTTACATACTTGCCATTGGGGTTGTATCATGTAATTGCATTTGCTATGTGGGTGGATGCAATCCTTGGCTGGGTGTTTGTGCTGGGTATGCTGCCCATTACTGCCATGATTGTGTATCGTCAGGACCTGGGGGCAGGGGGACATGGTTGGGGGCCTGCTGGCAGGTGCCCCACAGTGCTGGGGGGTGGGGGTGCAAGGGGACATGAGTGGGACATGAGTGGGGGCCTGCTGGCAGGTGCCCCACAGTGCTGGGGGGTGGGGGTGGTGGGGAACATGAGTTGGACATGGGTGGGGGCCTGCTGGCAGGTGCCCCACAGTGCTGGGGGGTGGGGGTGGTGGGGAACATGAGTTGGACATGGGTGGGGGCCTGCTGGCAGGTGCCCCACAGTGCTGGGGGGTGGGGGTGCTGGGAGACATGGGTGGGGGCCTGGTGGAGGCTGCCCCTGGTGACTGGGGGGGTGGGGGTGCTGGGAGACATGGGTGGGGGCCTGGTGGAGGCTGCCCCTGGTGACTGGGGGGGGGGTGGGGGTGCTGGGAGACATGGGTGGGGGCCTGGTGGAGGCTGCCCCTGGTGACTGGGGGGGTGGGGGTGCTGGGAGACATGGTGCGGGCCTGGTGGAGGCTGCCCCTGGTGACTGGGGGGGGTGGGGGTGCTGGGAGACATGGGTGGGGGCCTGGTGGAGGCTGCCCCTGTTGACTGGGGGGGTGGGGGTGCTGGGAGACATGGGTGGGGGCCTGGTGCAGGCTGCCCCTGGTGACTGGGGGGGTGGGGGTGCTGGGAGACATGGGTGGGGGCCTGGTGGAGGCTGCCCCTGGTGACTGGGGGGTGGGGGTGCTGGGAGACATGGGTGGGGGCCTGGTGGAGGCTGCCCCTGGTGACTGGGGGGGTGGGGGTGCTGGCAGACATGGGTGGGGGCCTGCTGGCAGGTGCCCCGCAATGCTGGGGGTGGGGGTGCAAGGGGACATGAGTTGGTGATCATTGGTGCAAGGAGACATGTGCCTTTGCTGGGGGGCATGCCCATGTTGGGTGGGCTGCCTGCGGGACATGACCAGGGATGCAGGGTAGTCCCCTGTGGTGTGGGCTGCCTGCAGGGGCCGTGGAGGGTGTACAGGGAACACATGTAGGACTCCCCGGCACCCCTGAAATACACGTACCCTGCTGAAATCGCGTGTAAAACTTTGTGCGCACCCCTGTAATACCCGCACGCAGCCCAATCGCGTGTAAAACTTCGCGCGCACCCCTGTAATACCCGCACGCAGCCCAATCGCGTGTAAAACTTCCCGCGCACCCCTGAAATACACGCGCCCAGGCCAATCGCATGTGGAACTTCCCACGCACCCCTGAAATACACGCGCCCAGGCCAATCGCGTGTGGAACTTCCCGCGCACCCCTGAAATACACGCGCCCAGGCCAATTGCGTGTGGAACTTCTCACGCACCCCTGAAATACACGCACACGCTCCCCCAGGGCCGATCGCGTGTGAAACCACCCGCGAGCCCCTGAAATACACGCGCCCAGGCCAATCGCGTGTGGAACTTCCCGCGCACCCCTAGAATACACGCGCCCAGGCCAATCGCGTGTGGAACTTCCCGCGCACCCCTGGAATACACGCGCCCAGGCCAATCGCGTGTGGAACTTCCCGCGCACCCCTGAAATACACGCGCCCAGGCCAATCGCGTGTGGAACTTCCCACGCACCCCTGAAATACACGCGCCCAGGCCAATCGCGTGTGGAACTTCCCACGCACCCCTGAAATACACGCGCCCAGGCCAATCGCGTGTGGAACTTCCCGCGCACCCCTGAAATACATGCGCCCAGGCCAATCGCGTGTGGAACTTTTCACGCACCCCTGAAATACACGCGCACGCTCCCCCAGGGCAGATCGCGTGTGAAACCACCCGCGAGCCCCTGAAATACACGCGCCCAGGCCAATCGCGTGTGGAACTTCCCGCGCACCCCTGAAATACACGCGCCCAGGCCAATCGCGTGTGGAACTTCCCGCGCACCCCTGAAATACACGCGCCCAGGCCAATCGCGTGTGGAACTTCCCGCGCACCCCTGAAATACACGCGCCCAGGCCAATCGCGTGTGGAACTTCCCGCGCACCCCTGAAATACACGCGCCCAGGCCAATCGCGTGTGGAACTTCCCACGCACCCCTGAAATACACGCGCCCAGGCCAATCGCGTGTGGAACTTCCCGCGCACCCCTGAAATACATGCGCCCAGGCCAATCGCGTGTGGAACTTCTCACGCACCCCTGAAATACACGCGCACGCTCCCCCAGGGCAGATCGCGTGTGAAACCACCCGCGAGCCCCTGAAATACACGCGCCCAGGCCAATCGCGTGTGGAACTTCCCGCGCACCCCTGGAATACACGCGCCCAAGCCGATCGCGTGTGGAACTTCCCACGCACCCCTGAAATACACGCGCCCAGGCCGATCGCGTGTGGAACTTCCCGCGCACCCCTGAAATACACGCGCCCAGGCCAATCGCGTGTGGAACTTCCCGCGCACCCCTGAAATACACGCGCCCAGGCCAATCGCGTGTGGAACTTCCCGCGCACCCCTGAAATACACGCGCCCAGGCCAATCGCGTGTGGAACTTCCCGCGCACCCCTGAAATACACGCGCCCAGGCCAATCGCGTGTGGAACTTCCCGCGCACCCCTGAAATACACGCGCCCAGGCCAATCGCGTGTGGAACTTCCCGCGCACCCCTGAAAAACACGCGCCCAGGCCAATCGCGTGTGGAACTTCCCGCGCACCCCTGTAATACACGCGCCCAGGCCAATCGCGTGTGGAACTTCCCACGCACCCCTGAAATACACGCGCCCAGGCCAATCGCGTGTGGAACTTCCCGCGCACCCCTGAAATACACGCGCCCAGGCCAATCGCGTGTGGAACTTCCCGCGCACCCCTGAAATACACGCGCACAGGCCAATCGCGTGTGGAACTTCCCGCGCACCCCTGTAATACGCGTACCCTGCTCGCACGGGGCCAATCGCGTGAGGTACTTCCCGCGCACCCCAGTGATACACGTAGCCCGCTTGGCGTGCTGGTACAGGGTTAGCGCAGCCCTTTGCGCTGGATTGGGGATTTTGATGGCTTTTCCCTGCGCGGAAGGCGTTCTTGGGGGCGTAACTGGCGCTGCTGCAAGGTCGCTGCGCTACTGTGCGCCACGGCTTATTTTGGTGGCTGGAATCCATGAATACGCTGTGCGCAGAAATGGGTTTTGGCGCACGCGGCTGGCGCAGGGATTCGCACGCGCACACTGTGCGCCAGCTGCTTGCGCCACTTGTGCGCTGAATTCTATGAATTACCCCCTAAATTACCACTTGCCATTCACTGGCAAACCTCACATCAGACTTACAACAAAGATGACATTCGCTTTGCGGACTTGATGATGGCTAGTTTGGGTAAAAGGGGAGGTGACATAGTATTGAAACTAAGGCAACTAGAAGCAAAATGTATTTGTTTATTTCGATGTACCATGGAAAGTCTCAACTCAGATAATGAGTTGTATGTATTCTTGTAACTAGATATCTTGCAGAAATCACACATTGTGACCATCTCAGAGAATTTATTAACATACATGTCTTTCAATAACTTCTGAGTAATATTTATTTCATATGGATTTCTCATTTACACAATGATGTATTATCTGGCATAGATCCGAAAGTATTTCAGCCAAGAGTGTGCTATTGCAGTAAATATTGTGAAGATTCGCTCAAATACCATTGTTAAAAGTCACTAAACACTTTTGCAGAGAAGAGATTATCACATGTGCGCTGCCGATGCCACCGTGCTGATGCTGCTTCCTAGTGCACATGCGTATTTTCAACATTATACATGCCACTCAACACTATTTGACTATTGCCATTTATAATTGGAGATTTACAGCATTAGAGATATGTGATCAGTTCACATTGAAGGATATTCCAATTTAGTGAATTAAACAGATTGATTAGGTCAATAACAAAATGTTATTAGATTTTCACAAGCGCATTGCTATTGCCACACTAATTGTGCGGCTCATAAATGCCCATGTGCGATGCAAAGACTCACAATGTATTGTAGATCTGCGCCTGCGCGGGGGAATAGCAATCCATTTATCGCGCAGGTGCACTTTACATGGCATTGGGACCAATGGGGAATCGCCATGAACATTTCATTCCATTTATAATGGTCCCCGGAATGCGCCGCCGACACTAATATTGTTGGCCATTCTAGGGATTACGCCCTACAAACAAGGTAAGCACGCTGACTCACAGTCGGCACATAGTCGGCACATTTGCCCAGAGGAGACCATGAATTACACACATATAAAGTCTATTGACAAGACTCTCTTTGATGCAACAGAGAACGTTACGTTACATTTGACCATCGGGGACACTACTTTTTGATAATCAGGCATCCGCGTCTTACCGAATATATACGAGTATGGGTAAAACAGCACTTGATTAAACAGTGATATCTGATTTTAAGTACTTCATCCATTCCAATCTCATTCAGCATTTAAAACTGTCATTCATATATATATATATGTTTTCTACTCTTGGCAGATACTACCAACAAGAAACAATTCTTTATTACTTGAACTTGTTTTGCATATAAGCTCCTTAACTTCTGCGATACCAATTGATTAGGTGAGACCATCAATTTTTGTTTTGGGATTCACAATCTTAACCCCACATTAAGTCACTGGTTCAGATAACTGACATCTCACATGATAGTGCACGCTATAAACAGCACTTAATATAGCACGGACAACTCCAGTTCAATAGGGATTTGTCACTGCTCCTATGATATGTCACTCTACTCCTCTGCATCTGCACGCCTAATGCTGATACCTGCAAACTATTGGTTACACAAATTGTGTTACACATTATGTTGATTACAGTGTATCGTAAGTCTTTCATCTTATTGTTTTTTCTGTTTGCTTCTGACCTGCCCACTGTCCACGACCAACACTCCCAACATTTGGGTATGTGATTACCACATGTTTATATCTTGATGTTTGCTCTTGGTTTTCACAATGCTTCACCAATACCATTTGTTTTGATGTTTACTATTGTCTTTTATCAATGTTTGCTTTGTAACTTTTGTATCAGCCTTGAGGATGACTTGTAGTCGAAACACGTGTCGGCTGATTTCTTGTGGACTTTATTATTAAATAATTTGTCATTGTTCAAGTCATGGACATTATGTACTACTTTACATGATTGGAATTTTGGGAAGAGCGAGATTTTGTGTGTCATATCCTATAGAATATCCAATTTTACAGGCACTGAGTGGGGACCTGGCCTTGACTCACACAACGCAGCTCAATTGCACTAATTACAGTGTGCATAGCGCATTCATAAGCCTTTACCCACTAACCACTTTTAGCATACTGTCCGGGAACAGTGTCCGTCACCATGGACAGTTTAAAACTACATGTTTCACGTTGGAAATTTAGCCTCCCAGAGCTCATAAACTGAATGTTAGTAAATTTGGCAACTGTTTAGAACTTTCAAAGGCCTATTTTCGACTCGGTAGTCCGTGGACAGTGGCGCCGTACGTGGACAGTTCCTCTGAAGGGACCCACCCATTACCTTTAGTCATTCTCAATCTGACAGACGAGGAGAGAGCACCTGATTTCAAGATCACTTTTGAAATCTTGCAACCTGCATCAATTACATCTGCCATGGCCATCCCTACTCCTTCCCAGGGGCCACCACCACCACAACAACCTGGAGGGCCTGAAGAGGGGAAAAGGTGTAGAGATACAGTTGAGGATCAAGAGGAAGATGAAGATGAGGTAGAGGAAGTCCCGATCTCCAGCACTAGAGTGAGTCCTGGTATAGCAATATTTCACCACAGTTGGGGGTGTACTAAAGGCTCAGGCATGCCAAGGTGAGATGCACTGAGTACTCAGTCATGGAAAACCTGGGATGTACTCCTACGTGGCCACCTCCATGCACCACCACACAAAATCGAACCACCGGGTGCTCTGAGAAAGGTGATACCTTCCTCAGGGAAACTTGCACTGGGAGACTTTGTTTCCCTTAGTCCTTTACAATGTTGCAACTTTTCTGCAACATGTTGTAAGTGGTGCACAATGTACCTTACAATACCTTACCTGAAACTAAGAAGCCAAGTCGAGGAACTGCTAGTGACCCGCTGGAAGGTTTGGCACCCTGAGCCCGCTGTTTTCCTTTTGGACCCCTCTGCATTTGATCGAACTAGAAGGTCTGCGAAGATGCTTTGACCCATTGGAAAAGTGGGACCAACTATTCTCGGCACCTTCACCAAAACCTGCAAGTAAACCTTCTCGGAAGTGTCCCTGGGCCAACTAGTGGACTGACCAGTTTGCACAGAACCCTTGCTCTGCACCGCTGCAGTTTTGAGGAGACCCTTGGAACTTGGGACATAGCAAGCTCTGTGTTCACTGCACTCTCAGACCGAATTTTGTACACTTGCCATTTCCAGGTCTGAAGTAAAGAGAGAGCGCCTGAACCGGAGTGCATGCGGTTACCATGTCGCCCAGCTGTGGTGATGAACTTTGCAGGTGCCTTGCTGCTGTGCCTCTCTGTGCCCTGAAGCCTGCTACAGTGAAACTGGCCTGATACATCCACCAGGAGTGGAGAAATCACCACTTTCCTGTTTGGGAATCAATGCTCCAACTTCACAGCTGAAAGCCGCAGAGCCGCACAACTGCAGCATTTGTACTTGCAACCGAAGTGGACTCGACTGCTGAACTTTGGTCCAGAATGCGCTGGGGGTCGGTGAGAACTTGCAACCCTTATCGGTGGCCCCTAGCACATCCACCCATTTTTACGCACGAGTGTCCCCTGAGGGCTACTCTCCTTTCCACTGATAGCCTGAGCTATCGAACCATTCCCAAGTCCTGGAACCTGTTCTGCCTTTTTGGGGAGACCATCCACGAATAGTGGGGACTTATTCTGCATCACCTCACACACCTTCCTGAGCTGTTACAAACCCTACAAGAGACCCTGTGTTTGCCCTTCTGCATCTCGTGCACCAGCACCTGAAAGTACATTTGTGCACTAGGCTCCTCTCAACGTAGGGACTGGACTTCCTTTTAGTTAGGTATTGAAATTTGCAGAACTGCCTAAAGATAATTCACACTGCCTGTTTCCTTCCCATGCAGGTTGTGAACTCATTCTTTGTGTTTAACCATTTAGGCCACTTGCAATTGTATACGTGCATTTTAATAGGATTGTGTAATTTAACCATATTAAAAATACTGTATACTCCCCCTACATTAGCTATAATTACTAAACACATATTACTATAGTGTGTGTGGCCATGCCTTCAAGAATCTGGCCACTGGCCACAACCACCACAATATATTTAAAACATATAAAAAGTTCAAATTACAAAACTCGCCCTGACCCCCCTGCAGTTGAAATAATGTTAGCCGACACCAATATTGACCACGGACAGCGCCATCTGCAAAAACTTTTTTCATCTATAAGAACAACTCCATATCATCTTTCTTCCACCCTTGTTCAGCCATCAAATAACCTGAAATGTGTTTTCCAAACTGTTTGCTCTCAACACTGTCCGCGGACTACCGCGGATTCCGCACATGCACCCCCTTTTTTCACCCATAAAAATAGCCCGATATCATCTTTATTACACCCCCACCTTTTCCAGACCCTCTTTCAGCCACCAAATAACCCCAAATGTGTTATCCAGACTTTTTCCCCCATTGCGCTATCCACGGACACAGGCCGCTGTCGGCAGATCCAACATGGCATCCGTTCCGAAAACTATGACACTCTTCATGCTTTTCATCATCCAATCAGTGGCTGCCTCCGATGTCTGCGGACATCACTCTGGATCCTGCTTGGGCCATAGGGATGTTCGCGGATCGAATAGGGAAACAAGTCAGCGGACCAGACCCAAATATCACTAATTTTTAGGACCTACTTTTTAACCGTTTTAAAAAAAACAACTGGATGGATTTAAACCAAAATGATAAAAGCACACTTTCGGGACCAAGCTGCCACTCCTGGTGCAAATTTGGTGAAAATCTTTCCAGCAGTTTGGGCTGCATGCGTGAGCACAACTTATTTTCCATTGAGTCTATGAAGATTTCCACAAATGTTGGAACCCCCCTATAACTTTGCCCCCCCTTCACGAAACGACAGCAAACTTCACAGAATCATTCCAAAGGGAGCATACACTTATTTGTGAAGATTAACCCAGAGTTCGGGAGCGAAGTTATAAGCTGCCCAAAAATTGCTCTTGCTATGAGTTAAGCAACGTAACTATAGCTACCGCAGGCCCTGTAATATATATCTACTCTCTGCAGTCTTGCTATGTGTATGTGAATCCACATTGAACATCAACATAATACATTTGATTTTATGCATTTCTTAATTTGTAAAACAAAAAATAAGTGCCATTGTCCAAATATTTTCTAGCACTACTGTGAAACTGTAGGTGGTCAGTTCCACACCACTGCTGCCACCACCCGTAGCTACTCCCACCAGTGTTGACGTGTGGGGTTACACTACAGCTTGCACCTGCTCATTGTGGTTGATGGATGCACTGACTATCACCACTTCCTAATTAAAGTGAGTCTGAGACAATAAGTTGCGGGGCTCAAAAATCAGTAGCAGGGCTGAGCCCTGGCAAGCACCCACATAAAGTAAGCACTGATTTTTAGGTGCATGGACATGTACCTGTGTTTATGCATCGGTCACACGCATGCTCCTGTCCCAAGTGTTCCTTTTAGCATCTCTATGTGCCATTAGAGAATTGAGGGCATGGTAAGAGGACTCTATGTGAATGGAAGCTGATGGGTATCAATGCCTGCTCTCTCATTCTGCCACATACTGAGAGGGCTCGTAGTCTAGGGCGAGCATTGGCAAAATATGTTATGACCCATCCACTTAGGGCATGATTTACAAGCCATCTTTAATGTGATTGCGCCATTGTGAATCGCATTTGTAAATCAGGTCCTTAGTGCATACATATAATACGGCCATGGCCTACAATTAGGGCATTACTCTTACTCAGTATTGGAGGCTATTAGACAATTCTCGCACCCAGATCAATGAAGAAAAACATCACAGAAACTGAAGAAAAGTGCAACAAAGGGAGGTGGGACTATACACAATAAATGTGTGAGGGTTGAGAGCCACGACATGTGGTTCAGAACCTGGATTGTGAAATATGACTGTGAAAGCTGCATATCATGCCAGCACTGCTTTTCTGGTGTCCCTTACTATGCCATGCTGAAATTATTATGTTACAGGCTAATTGAAAAATGGCATAACAATCCAGCTCTCAAACGTGGTGGGGGAGGAAGGGTACCCAAACTTATGAATTGAAAAGAGGTTTCGGGACCCGGAGAACATGATACGTGTACCCTCAGCTACCGCCTATCCTGAAAATAAGGAGTGCATGGCCGTACACTGACCACGGTGGGCCTGAGAAGAAGACTTTCACACTGCAATGTTGGGGAGAATCCAACTCTTCTTCCATGGGGCGAGGGGGAACATCACTGGCTATGGCAGGAGCACAGGAAGGATATACGCCATCAGTTCCTAGGCCGTGGAGTAACCTTTTCAGCAGACAGGAAGGACACCATTGTTCATTACCATGCTAGGAGTGGGAACACATATTGGGCATTGAGGGACCGGTGGGGGGACACTCTAAAACCTGGGACCATTATCCTGGGGGTGATATTTCATCAGAGAGGCACTTGCCTCCATCGAAGAAGGTGAACACCATCTGCATGCCCAAACCAATAGCAGAATATCTTGTATTCCAAGCAAAGGACAGAATATGACCACCTGCAGTGGGCTTGTGCATTCTATTTCATTAGACACACTACCCGGATAAATATGCTTTCATATTAATAATACATACATGGAAATATAACATATTTGATGATGGCCTCTTGCAACCATATAGAGTAAATCGACATAAGCAATGGATTCATCAATGCCACTGCATGCTCAGTGAGGTGAGGGGCTGCCTGGCTCCAGCCGGCGCTATGGCCCTCTGTTTAATGAGCAAACAAGCTACATAAAAACTAGGGATCACGACCTACGGACAGAACTATGTTCAGACCACCAAGCAGACCGGAAAACAGACCAAGCTATTTATGCCAGGATGTCCAGACAGACAGTGAGACGGTCCAATGGACAAACAGGAGTATTTATAGAACGATAGACGATTAGACGCATAGATGCATAGATGGAGGGACAGAGAGAACAAATATTTAAATAAAAATGCATAATGACAGGTGAACCAAAAAGAAAAACAAACATCCAGACATCAGATCAATATAGAGAAAAAAAATACAAATAGGCCGTCAACCAA
Organism: Ambystoma mexicanum; assembly: GCF_040938575.1. Lineage (NCBI taxonomy): Eukaryota > Metazoa > Chordata > Amphibia > Caudata > Ambystomatidae > Ambystoma > Ambystoma mexicanum. Next base: position 962,554,192 of record NC_090933.1, on the reverse strand, counting down.
GCAGGCAAGAAAGCAGGAAGGCAGGCCTAAGAAATGAAAGATATTTAAGACTGCATTTTATTTTCTGGGGCTAGCCATTACTATTCCTTTTAGCAGTGAACGTTAAGGTTATAACACAAACTTTTAAATTCTTTAACCAAGATAGAATTTGAAATGACTAAAATCGTCTTTATAAGGTCTTTCACAGTCGTCCATTATTATCAAAAGCGTAATGCAATCTAAAATCTATCCATTAACCTCTAACACAGGTGTAAAAACAGATTTATTAGGATAGAATAGTAATACCATTTTGGTAATTTTCACCATAAATATTTCAAGCGAAAAATGTTTCGCTACATTAATAAAGAAAGGAGAAAAAAGCCAACTTTCCATGTCTGAGGCACCTTGAAAGAAAATACCATTTTGAAACTGAAAGATTTATTGAATAGGAAATTTTCATCCAGGGACAAAATTAGAAAAATACCCTTCTGAATAGACCCCTACATTGCAATGCATTTGTGTTGTACTGTACATGCGAGATAGCAGAAATATTAAACTGCAGAAAAGAATGCACCATTGTTAACAAAATTACTCAAGTGATGTGAAATCAAGTGAACACTTTACCTCTGACATATTTCTGTCCTTTTCGGAATCTATTCATTGCAATTTCTGCAAATAGTAAAAGGCTGGAACAAGACGAGGAGAGGAATTGCCTGCAACCTTGACTCCATTGGGTACTTACGCTCATCACCGATTGCAAACCACATCACAATAATCCAATTACGATTATTTCAAGCCCTTCACTTCAGCCAAGTGATGACGTTAATGAGGCAGTGACATCAGAAGGCTAACCAGCTCCATTTTATTCAGAGACAGATGAAAATATTCCAAAAGAAAAAAGCAAATATGTTTGGAGTTTAAGATTTGTAAACTAACAAAGCTTTATAGGGTAGGGGATTAATAGTTGTTCATTGGCATTTATCAGTGGGAAAGGCCATTTAAAAGGCTGACTCGGATCCCTATGTGTGAGTGTCTCATACTCTACTAAGGACACCTTGCTTGTTACCAATAGCATTTTTCACAAATTAGCATACTGCCTCTCTGTCAATTAAAATGATTTGAATGCAGTCAATATTCTCTGGTATTGACCACAAACCACGGATTGGTATGGTGGCATAATTGTTTGCATCGGATTTGACCGTAGTAAATTTTGCTGCGATCCCAATTTTACCCCAGGCAAAATCATACCAATCCATCCGCCTCCCTCCCCCCAATACATCAGCACCTACCCCTCCCACTTATCTTTCACCATCCACTTTCCATCCGACCCTGCGGTGTCAGTTCCGTTCCTGCAACGTGGGACAGAACTGACACTGCAGGGTCCCTTACTCTAGTTTTTTTTTTAAGTCCCTACGTCCATTTTCTCGGAAGCGGGGGACACCCCCGCAACCTCTGTTCCCATTATAGCGAGCAAGGGGAGCGGAGGGCACTGTTTGCTATAATGGATCCGTATGGCCCATTTGACTGAATTTTCTGTTGTACGTTCATTTCGTACAGCCTAAATTCGGTCAAATGGGCCATACAGTAAAAAATATTAGGTCAAATTGGCCAATACCCAAACCACGGAAGGACTCTAACACAGCTCACAGACGAGTAATGCCATTACCAAAATGCACTAATAGCTTTAAAGAGCTCATGAAGTTTCATTGATGCTCAGGATATTTTACTTTTCGCATCATGTGGCAGATGCAAACCCTCACGCCATAACTTGGGGGCAGGCAATTAACATCTCGTGATGACCATTCTGTTAGTCTTCAAGACGCATCGGACCACTGAAACTGATTCCACTACAAGATGTTCATTTTGGAGGTAGCTTCACAGTTGTGTGCCTCAGACAGTTAAGCACATACCAGCATAATTAGCTCCAATGTATTTTTGAAAGGTCAGTGCATTCACTTGATAGAGACAAATTGTGTTTTGGATCTTTTTTAGAAACTCATCATATCAGCATGAATGCAAAGGGGACAATTTACCAAAGGTCTTTCAGGGACAAAATAGTCTTTCCTTAAAAAATCGTAATGTATGGATGTTTAAAGACTGCATAATTCACAAACTAAAGAGACGTGCAAACTATGATATACACATCACTTGCTTTTTCTTATTGTAGATATGCACTACATTACTAATGTGTGTGTTGAACTGGTTTAGCCAGAGGAGCATCAAGTGTGTGACATTGGGCAGGCAAAACAAATAATGGTGTGCACTAACAAAGGGAAAATGCTAGAGTAGGTTTACTGATTCACACAGCAACAGCACAATATTTACTCCTTCGTTCCAAATGGCACCTGGTTGTACCTGCCATAGGTGTAAATGTGGGATTTTTCCTGGGTAAAAATAAAGCAAGAAAGGCCGAATTCCCAACTTAAAAAGAGTACCCTCTGGAGAAGTAACTGGAAATCCCCAACCAAACTCCATAAACAGGCACCACATGACCACAAAAAAGTCCTTTGCAACAAATACCAAAGTTGTGCACCCACAAAGAACTAGCTCAGGCCGAAAGAATTGTAAAAGCACTTGCTAACCAAGTAACCACTACTCCTGAAGCAATAGGAAGCTTTTTTGGTGAAACTTCCTGAAGAATGCTCAATATTCATTATAAAAGAACAGAAACATGTTGAGATTGTAACTTGTGGATTTACGTACAGGCGTAAAAATCAAGACAGTACAAAATATCAGTATGACTATTGTGATCGGATAGATTAATGTATGAGACACTTATTTTGTTTTTGACAAACTGACAATTCAAAGTACACTGATTTCACTCATGTAAATTCTTGCATCATTCTGCATTAGTAGCAGCAAGCTCGGATGGTTTCACTTGAATGTTTTTAAACCCAAATGCATTTGTATTTTGTTACATAATAAATCTATTTTATAATTACGCTAATTGACTGACAGGTTATCTCTCAGCTTTTTGGCCTGTCAACAACCTGCCTCTGTCTTTTAGTTATTTGTTATATTAAACCACTCCCACCATAATTTATACTGGGGGGGGTTAGTATTACACGGTAAGACATAAGTGGGAGTGCCAATAGCTGGCCGCTTCATCACGCGCTGTGTTTACCAGTGACGTCATCACGCTCTAAGCCGCTTCCAGTGTGCATGGGACGCAAGTGTTTCACACACTGTGGACACCGATCCTTTCTATTTATGGCTTAAACAATAGCAATCAGTGTGTGTTAAGGGAGCATCAACACGAAATATGCATAAGCAACACAAGGCTGAAAGCCTAATGCCCTTCAAGGCGTCGTGGGCATCTCTTGCAGCTGAATGAGGAGAGCACAAACGCGTTTCATACATCAGTGTATCAAATGTATGACCGCATTTCTGCCTCGCTCCATACACATTGTGTCGCCTAGCTTAGCACAATGTATGCAGCAAAAGAACGGGAGCACTGATTCAAGGAAGTATATAATGCATAAATGCATTTCAAGGGACAGTTTTTAGGGTAGGACATCCAAAGTTGAAATAGGCCTTTCTCTGGGTGTAGCCAAATAATTGTACTTGGTGATACTGTTTTCTCCTTTTGGAAGTGGAAGGCATATGTAATTCAACAGCAGGCCCCAATCCTTTAATAAGCTGTCTTTAAAATACCTAACATGGATTACCTATCGGCGAATCTGCTTCCTATGCAGAATGTGACAGCATTATGGAAATTGCCAGTCCAGTGAAGATGGCATGTACCAAAGAAAACCACATCTGCACACTGAAAGATTATACCAAACACTGGAAGTAATCTTTAGTCATTTATAATACTGCGGAATTCATAATTAAGATTAAGTGTAAAACCTTTGAAAAAAGTGAGATAGATTAAGATTGAAGTTTTATCTTGGACAGAGCGAGGGGGATGGGCGCCCGCTGTCTGAATGGCGCAAGACTTGCTTGCGGCGCATTAGCATAAAACACAGCGCATGTTCAGTTTAATCCCAAAGTTTGCGCTGCGACATCTAATGCTCTTTGTGAAACGTGTTTCTTTGCGTTTGCATTTTCCTGAACACATGCATGAGGGGCTGCATTTTAAAATGGATGCACTGTAAAACCACCGGGCGATGGAAACACAGCTGTTTACTGGACTTGTCTATTTCATGTTAGCGATTTAAAGGGAACCCCATTTAATTCTCCTTCTGCACATTACGATTATTGACGTGGAGTAATAAAGTATACCAAAACATTCCTGAAACTTTATTTTAGTATGAATCAAGTGATATTTGATATTAATCTAGAAAACCTGGCTCAATAAAATCAAAGGACGGGCCTAAAATACAGAGTGTGACACGGTTACCTAGACCACGTCAAGTAGTTGGATCTATTGTGATTACATCCAGTTGCGAGTGACGGTTTGTGTTAATCTATGGTCACTAGGCACAAAAAATCACCACAATCCCAGGGGGAGCAAAATCCTGTCACTCAGTAAATGGCATCAGACTGCACGTTCGTACTGCCTTAGAGGGCAATTGGTCCAGGGCCGAAAAAAGCACACACAACGCTGGTGTGGGGCAGTTTTTTTGATTCAAAGTGCCCCACTTTTATGACCGATGTGACCAAGTTTGATCAGTTACTTCACTGTGCGGTTAATAGTTTTGACTAGTGTTGCTGAATAAATATTCTTTAAAATGCACAATTTGCATCACATTTTATCAAAAAACTGCCAGTTGGGTACTATTCAACCAGTGCCACAAAAGGAATGCCTAGCCATTTGCAACGGTGTGCTACTTTTTCATTGGTGCCAGAGACAAGGTTATGACCCAGTCCGACCATGCATCAGAGTAAGGCATACCACATGCCTGATTGTGTCAATGACATAAGATTACTTCTGGTCCTGATTACATCACATGAACTAGCCTCACAAATGTGGACAAAAGCCTACAAGTACAAGATTAATCACATACATTGTGCCATATCAGACAAAAGGCTGGTGCAGGTGCCAGCCACATATAAAATAGGGTGTTTGATATGTCGGAGGTGCAGGCATAAGAAACAGAGGACACTCGAAGCAGAGCTATCATACATCAGGAGAAGTACCTTTAAATCGGCATACTCTTCCATATGGTTAGTTACTAGCATTTTATGCCAGTCAATGGGGTTCATAATGACCCTGGCGGTAACCATGCCGGTAAATACCAGCACAAATGCTGCTGGAGTCAGGAATTTACCGGCACGCGGCAATGGGGATGTACCGGGACATTACAGCCCTGGCGGAGCCGGTACATCCCCATTGCCGGGTGCCGGTTATTATTACTCCCCATTCCCATTTGAGTCCCATTGGACTCATCAATGGGAATGGGGAGGCTGGATGCACCGGCACCATTCATGAATGGTGCCGGTGCATCCGTCGAGGTCTGCTCGTGGGTGTAGGTTCGCGGCCAGGTCAGACCTGTCAGCCGGAAAGGCACCTGCGAGCAGAACTCGTAGATTGCCAGTCCGGTAACAACGGTGCCGGTAACTTACCAGCACTGTTGTTACCGGATCGGCAAACTTGTAATGTGGCCCAATGTATCACATGGAGCTATAATGATTATATGCTAAGTAATGCCACACAAAACCAAGCACTGACATAATGCGCTATGCAGCCTCAAATAACAAAGCATTACTACTTAATGAGATGCTGTTATATATATGCCAAGTACAGTGATCATATGCAATGTACAGCCTCACATAACCAAATGCTAATATGCCAGCTACAGTCATAGTATGTAAAGTACAGGCTCACATGAACAAGTGTCTGTATCATATGTCAGTTTTAGCCTCAATTGCCCAGGCACAACTTTGGGCTCTTGGACCCATTCAACCCAACATCAGTGGAACATTTCAAACACTGTGGGAGGAGAGCATTTGCTAGGGTGGAGCTTGAGGTAGGTGGATTTTGGATGTCATGGGTTTAATGGTGAATTCTAGGGGTATATGATACAACTGTTTTTCTTTATGTTGCTAACCAAACTTAATGACTTGTAAGTGATGTATTATGAGTCACATTCACTGCCCAGAATCACACAATTTGATCTAGTGGAAAAGCTGGCATTTTTGGCACGGTGTCCTGATCCACAAACTTTCCTGTTTAGGCAGTAGAACACATTTCTTCTATCCTATAATATCCTTTGTTTTTCATCATTGAACAATGATTTCTGCATTGTAAGCTGTTAAACTGAGAACAGTTGGTTGTATCTAATAAAGGCGATTTGCAAAGTACCAAAACACCAGTGTTCATTGAGACAATATAAAAAAAAGATCTTCATACAAACGATTTCGGTCAACAGATTATTATTAATTCTCCATGTTTCAATATATTGAATGATAACATCATTGTGTTCCGTTCATAGCACTGTAAAAAGATGTTACTTTTAGCCTTACCTGCAACTCACTTTGTAAATGTGTGTGTGTGTGGGTGTGTGTGTCTGTGTTTGTGTGTGTGTGTGTGTGTCTGTGTTTGTGGATCTTAAATGTTCATTGCACATCTGTTGGAATCAGTAGCGCAGCCACCATGATCCATCCCTGTTAATGTTATGCACATTCCATATGCCACACTGACTCCAAATATAATTCATGTATTTTACTGTTTATTTTTCAGTGATTTGTTGCTGCCTGAATTTAGAATGTTATACTATATTAATAATATATTTAGTCACTCAAAAAAGATGCATACCTGCTCATCTACCCATGAAAAACGTATCCCTAAATAACTAGGCTAGAAAAAAAAGTAGTTTTGCATGTCTGTCTATTAGCTGATGCTTTGAGATCAGAAAGAAACAGGAATCATCCTTTCCCCAATGAAGTAGTAGGCACATCGTAGGCAAGACTAGCATTATGTAATCAATAAGGGAACAGTGACATTTTTTTCATAATGAGAACTGTTTGAAACATTCTCTACTTCGGTCTCCCTAAAAGCCTAACACATCAACTTCAGACCATACAGAGTAAGGAAGCCAGGCTGATCCTAGCTCTCAAATGCTCGGACAAGTCAGGCCTCATTTACTCTCACTTCCTGTGTAAGTCTGTATCATGGGGTCTGCAGCCCTTGCCCCTGATATCTGGCAGGTTCAGATTCCGGCAGAGTCAACTCAGCCTTTCATCCTTCTGAGGCCGATAAATTGAGTACCACTCTGTGGGATAATAATGTCTTCTGTTATTTCAGAGCTCTGAGACCTATAGGTGTGTTGAGCTTCATAAGAAATACTTTATTATTATGTCTCTTGACCACCTGCAAGTAACTGGGTCCGTTACTTTTTGTTTGTAGACTTATTTTCAATAGTGTTTTAATCTTCCCATTCACCCCTCATCCTGCTCTTAAATTATCTGACTGCTTCCATGCACTGCAAAAGATCAGAAGTCTGTACCCTTCACCACGCCATGGAGGCACAATAAAGAGAGGGTGCTTGCAGTGGGCATCATACAATACTGCCTGACCAATCATGAATTGCACTGGTTCCTGCTGAAAGCACCTACCATCTTAAAATCCTGCAGCATCATCTACAAGGCTTTCACCCTGAAGTCCCCAAGCTACGTCACTGAACAATGTAGCATCTTTGAAGGCCAACGATCCACCAGAAGTAAATACATTTGCAGAATCAAATTTCGATGGTGCAAGAAGGAAAGTACCAGATGACAGGATTTCTCTGGCTATGCCCCATGAACCTGGAACCTCCTCTCAATCAACAGCAGATGTGCTCCCTCACTTCTACATTTCAGGAAGGAGCTCAAAGCTATCCACTTCAAGGAATGGTTCCTTTCTTATACCTACCTAGACGCACATACCCTCCACTCCCCACATAACACGAGAGTGGGTGATCTGCTCCCTCATGTTTCCTCCCCTGATTGCTTGAAGATAATTTGCTGGCAAATTGTCTGTCCAACCGCTCCCTCTTGTTAGCGCCCCCTCCCTTGTATCTCTTCTTCCCTCATCAAATCTTCCGCCTATGAATTGTAAAATGCTCTGTTGCTACCCGGAGCTAGGTCTGTGTCCATCACATATCATAATGATAATCATAATAATAATACAATTCAGCAATATCATCATGAATAAATGAATAAAGCGTGATCATTGACAGATGTATGTGAACATTTTGAAAAAGTCTCAAACGTCTTAATTATTTTTGGGTCGAATTCTGATAATTTCTTGTGCCTTTTTTGCTTTTTATTTAATATTGCGGGGGGAGACCACCACAGCCTCCCACTTCCATCTACCTTTATTCGTACCCTTACCCCACCCCAACAACCCCGGCC